>NC_054385.1:26332548-26641548 GCF_017654675.1 Xenopus laevis
ATAGTCGAAGTACTGTCTCTTTAAAAAAAACTTCGACCCCTACTTTGGCAGATAAAAGCTTCCGAAGTCAATGTTAGCCTATGGGGAAGGTCCCCATAGGCTTGCCTAAGTTTTTTTGATCGAAGGATATTCCTTCGATCGTTGGATTTAAATCCTTCGAATCGTTCGATTCGAAGGATTTAATCGTTCGATTGAAGGAATAATCCTTCGATCGTACGATCGCAGCATTTGCGCTAAATCCTTCGACTTCGATATTCGGAGTCGAAGGATTTTAGTTCCTAGTCGAATATCGAGGGTTAATTAACCCTCGATATTTGACTCTTGATGAATCGGCCCCTTAATTCCCCCCAAACTTCTATATAAGTCAGGCTTACTCTCCCCTTTGGTTTTCTTTTTAAATCTTGAGCTTCAATCTGACTTCCAAAGTGCTTCATAACAGAATGTGAAAAGGTGACGGCTGCTTGAATTCCTCTGTGTGCTGAACCAAAAGTCAGCTTCACATGGATGACCTAAAGCACCTAAGCTTTTTTTTTTTTTTAAGCATCTGCAGTTCAATTGTCTGTTTCTTTTCCTTCAGACAGCTTTGTGAGTAATATTGTGAGCATATAGGAACAGTTCAGTGTAAAATTAAAACACTGGGTAAATAGATAAGACTGTGCAAAAAACAAAGAATGTTTTCAATATAGTTAGCCAAAAATGTAATGTATAAAGGCCCAACTTCCTGCTTTTCAGCTCTCCAACTCTGAGTTAAGGTGGCCAAACACGGCCAGATTAAAAAGATGCTGATATGGGTCCTTTAGACCGATTCGGTAGCTTATGTGCCTGCGTGTGGGGACTCCCAACAGGTCCCCAATCTATATCAGGCCAAAAATCGGGCAGATATAGATCGAGCAAGTTTGATTTTTTTCTTTGATCCAGGATTGCATCGGCTAGTTCAGGGGCAACCTGCGGCTCCGGAGTCTAATGCGGCTCTTCATCCTTCTTGCTGCTGCTCGGTCTTGCGGCTTTGCCTGGCACGTCGTCTATACATATAGACAAATACAAGAGGTCCTCTGCACTCAACCCATTATCAATATATTTAAGACAGACATTTTGTGCATACTGCTACTGAAAAATGCCTTACCCTTTAAACAAAACAGGGATTGTTTTTCCATATGATGCAATATATTTAAGCTGGCCAACTACGTCAAAGTCATCACATATCTGGCCAGTCCTATGCTCAATTTTCATCTGATTCATTAAGAATTCTATTGCTTCATTTTTCATTTTACAAAGTAAAAAAAAGCCCTCACACCTGGTGGCGGCTTCTTGAGTTTGCGACCGCGGTAAGCTAATGGTTAGCTTACCATGGTCGCACATTCAGGAAGCCTCCAGCATGTGCGAGGGCTGTATAGATGTCCCAGGAGTGACAGGCACGACCGAGCCTCATCAAGATGATTCATCATGGGCTTTACTGCGGTCATACACTCAAGACAAGAGCAGGAAGATCAGCATGGAGCTTCAGAAACAAGTCACATTAAACAGATGAGAACACTAGCATTTAATAGGGCTATTCAGTGTTTAATTTATTTCAAAGTCAGCCTACATATACACACAGCACTTCTGTTTGTTGTATTCTGTAACAGTTAAAATTAAAAAACGGTTAAAACTTTTAAAGGTTTTTAAGCTGTGTTATGTTTTGCGGCTCTAGACTATTTTTCCTCAGTGGAAGAGGGGGCAAAATGGCTCTTTTGATAGTAAAGGTTGCTGACCCCTGACTTAGACTTTGCGAAAACATTTGATACAGTGCCACACAAAAGGTTACTGGCTAAATTAAGGAATGTTGGCCTGGAACATAGTATTTGGAAAGAGAACTGGCTAAAGTAAATCACATCCACTGCCATCCCAGAATCGAGGTCTCTACTTACCTTCTCATAAAAAGAAATTAAGTTAGTCTGGCAAGATCTATTACGCATAAAACCATGCTGGCACAAACTCATAGTATAATGATTTGCTGTGAAGTCCAGTATCTTATCCTTTATTACCCCAGACTAACTGGCCTATAGTTTTGAGGCTGAGTAATTAAACAAGTCAAATTTGTGGCTCTGTACACCAATAGAACAAGAACCTCTTTTACACAATTTGATTGTTGTTGGCAGGAGTTATTTGTCAGGGGCTGACAGATCTACTTCATAATAATGAAAAACAAAAAAAAGTTTTTTTCTAGTTTGGTAAACACCCTTCCCCACTCCAAAATGGGAGTCCCCAGGTCACAAATATTGCGTTACTGTTATTATTAATAATATTTTTTATAAATTGCCAGCATATGGTGCAGGCTATATTATAAATATGTATACTGAACTTACAGATTACATATAACATTGCAAGTGTTTACTGATACAAGAGGTAAAGGGGCCCTGCCCAAAAGAGATTACAATTTAAAAGGAGAAGGGTGTGTGAGACACTGTGTGGGGATGGGCAAGATCAGGAGTCGGCAAAGTGAGAGATGTGGCATTACTATTCAGGTGGTAGTAGGCTAGAGTCTATTCTAAAGGAATACTAGGTTAGATGAGGGTAAACTGGGTGATATCCTGAGCTGTGAAACAATCATATATAGAAATGATTTTTAATGTACAAAAGTGCTCTGGGGCCTTGAATGTTTTTTTTTTATTAGGGATCCAACCACTGTTTGAAGTTGTGCCATGAAGCTTCATTAAGGGCCCCTTTGTACTACTTACTTGTCTGGATGGGTAGAGACAATATGTACAAAAGTAAAGAAAAAAAACTAAATAAATTCCACAGTAGTTTTTACATTTTTTTAAAATTACTTTATTTGGTAAGAAGAAATGCTCAATCAAAATTTCTGGCTGGAATTTCATCTACCTGAGACTTGAAATGCTCAAGTGCCAGGTTCCAAACTCGCATGTAGACAGTTCATTACATCAATTTGTAATCTGTAAAGATATTATTGATCTATCATTAAAACTTGCCCCTATGCTGCAAGAATGGTAAACAGGGGACATCACCTGGTATTTCATCACTAGAGGAGAGGACTGTCTAAACACATAACCCACCCTATCAATGAAGATTGTTTGGAGATTGTAAAATTAGATTTTAACTTGGTAAAAGTATTTCTGTTCAGAGGCGGCTATGTACATAAAGTTTTGTGAATTATTTTTGTGGTCAAGACCATGCTGTGTTTTATAAGCACTCAGCATGTAAAGTTCAGTGTCTTTATCTAATCTTTGTGCATTCTGCTGCTGAAAACACACTTCAGTAAGAAACACACAAGTAGATCTGTCAGAATTAACCATCCATCGATAAATAATATGACCAAAAATATCAAGATAACCCTTCTAGTTTAAGTAACTGACACTGATTGTAGAGATGTATATTTAAGCACATAGCCTGGTATTCTACAGCACTTCTTTGATATTATGTTGTCAAGACTAGTGATGGGCGAATTTATTCGCCAGGCGCGAATTCGCGGCGAATTTGCGCGATTCGCGTCCAGCGAATAAATTCGCGAAACGCCCGCGAAAATTCGCCGAAAAAATTCGCCGGCGTCAAAAAAAAATTTTCCCGAAAAATGGACGCCGGCGTCAAAAACGGGCGCCGGCGTCGAAAAAACGGGCGCCGGCGTCGAAAAAACGGGCGCCGGCGTCAAAAACGAGACGCCGGCGCCGTTTCGCGAATTTTTCGCCGTTTCGCGAATTTCGCGAATTTTTCGGCGAAGCGAAACGGCACAAATTCGCCCATCACTAGTCAAGACAACTGTATAAGAGAGTAACTAAGATTCAAAATTTTAGACATTGGCAGTATAAGGGCATCTCAGGAAAATGTTAACTGGGAAAGACTTCACAAGGTTGAACATAGAAGGAAAATAAAATGTCTTTAAAATGCTGCTAACAAATATACCTGTCAGTATATTCCCCTTGTAAGCAAGCAAATACAAAATACCAAAACATTATAATTAAATAAAAAGGTTAGTGTTGCGGTTGGTAAGAATAAACATGCATTCAAGTTAGATGGAACAACTGAAACTTATATACATAGAGGCCAATAATGCATGCAAAAAAGCAGACAAATGAAAAGGAAATGACAGCAATGAGTGAAATGAATCCAAAATATTTTTTTAAATATGTAAATAGTAAAGCAATAAAGCAAGAATTGATGGGACCCTTCGTATCAGAGGGAGGCAAATTGGTTGATGAGAATAGGGAACAATAAGAGATTTGGAACCGTTGCATCTCGTCTGTTTACACAACTAAAGAGCCAACTAATGAAGGTTTCCTTTTTAATAGAACCAGTTCTAATAATTTAACCATTGCTGACTGGTTAACTCTGAAGGTAATTCGAAAGACACAATAGTAAACAACCCCCCTGGTGTTATGTTGTAGTATTTTGAAAGAATACAAATTATTCTGTGGTCCCAGAAGTTTTTGTGCTCCCTGAGTGTTGTTTAATTTCAGTGGTTTGATATTTGCACTCTTTATTCTTAGGCAAATGACACATGGCATATTTTGGTCACCATTGTGCCTTTTCAGAAAACGGCAAAAGTGAAAGCCACTTGTTTCCACCAGGTTTGCTATAGTCAGCCAGCTTCCAATGCATCTCAGTTGTGACAAGGGATAGGGGCAATTTGACTGCCACTGCATTCAAACTTACCTTTGTGCTGTAGGCCTTAATGCCCACACTTGTCTCCATGTTCATACGTGTGTTTTAGAAATATCAGAAAAGCATGAGGCATATACCCTGGAATTACAAGGGTATATAAAAAGCCAGTAAATGCATTATCCAATGTAAAATCAAAAACATACAATTTTAGGCGAGGAGATTCATAAACCTTAATGATAGATTTGTATAGTCTCGATACCAAGCCATTGAAGTATTTTCTCAAATTCTAGTGACTGTGCTGATATTAACAGATCCCTCCCGAACTGATCCTGACACACTTCTCAACTACAAATATCGAAGTACATACATTCATATAGATGGAGATTTTTAACCATGTCATACGATAAAGATTTCTCCTCTCTAGTAATGTTTAATAAATAAATAAATCCTCTCCTTACCAGTATAGTAACTCCGTCCACTTATATAGTTGTTTAAAATGAATATTCTTCCACAGTGGCATTCGATCTAAAAGACAGGAGCTATGTCTGGTATATAATTTAATAACATATTCCCATGCCTCAAGAATTGACAAGAAGACCCGTGGCATAGGAGAGGAATTCTTGTAGGACATATAGGGGCAAATCCAACAACCCGCCAGCGATGGCTTCACTCACAACGCAACACTTCGCCAGGCAAAAATTCGCCAGGACAACGCTAATTCACTAAAATGCGAAGTTGCGCTAGCGTTAATTCGCCAAGCAAAACGAAGTTGCGATATCGTTGGCTAATTTGCATACGGCGGGAAGTTAAATTTTAATGGGCGTACATATTGCAGCAAATGCATTACACTACACAAGCCCAGGGAACCTTAATAAAAGAAAAAAAAAAAAAAAGTTGTTATAATACCCTACACAGCCCAGTGTATAGTTTATGTGCCATATGTAAGGAAATGTAGGGGGGAAGCTGGGTACTGGGCATCTTAGTGAAATTGTGTACTTATGTCCATTCGCAAGAGTGAAAATCCATCTGGCGTTAGACTGCAATGTAGCGCTAGAGTCTATCTCCTTCGCTAGTGAATTTACGCCAGTGCCCGTTAGTAAATCGATGAATTTTCACCAACTTAAGTCACTTCGCCCTTTAGTAAATTTGCCCCACGGGGTCTATTACTAACAAGGTCAAATAAACCAACCAATGCTGCACATATTTTATTCACTTGATCATTTTTATCTAAATGAAACCAACTTTGAATATATGATAACCGTGAACCAATGTAATACCTTTTTATATCAGGATGGGTTAAGATGCCTAATTCAGCTGGTGTCATTAATGTCCTACTGTTATTGTAGGTTGTTTTCCTGCCCATACATAATCAGTAATAACTATTTGTAATTGTTCAGCCACCATGTGTTAATTATACCTGAAGAGTTTAGAAATATAGGAACTTTGGTACATAAACCATTTTGAACAAATGAATTCTGCCCCAAATAGATGATACTTTAAATCTTTCCAAAGGAGGATCTAGATTTAATGCCACAAACATCTCAGTCTGCATCAATATCTTAACTCCTAAATACTTAAAGTGGGCCACCCAGACACAAAAATCTGTATAGTAAAAGTCCTTTTCAAATTAAACATAAAAAACAATTTCTATTTTTTATTAAAGCATTCATAGCTGTTGTAAGCTCATTTAAAAATATCAGCTGTCAATCAAATATTATCTGCCCCTCCTCTATGCCCTAGGCATAGAGTCGGGGTAGACAATTACTTTCACTTTCCATTCAGCATTTCTTAGATGTCGCTGCTCTCCCACACATTCCCCCGTTCTCTTCATAGTTTAATTGTGTAGCTAGGACATGGGGCTGGACATCAGGTCCCCCATTCTGGTGCACAAACAAGATTCTGAGATGATGCAAGGCTTGCCGTAATAACAGTGTCCACAAAATGGCTCCTACTTGCTTGCTATATTATGAGTTCCCAGACTGAAGGAAACAAGATTCAAATAATTGATATAGTGTAATTAAAGTTAATTTTGCTTGACTAATGTAATAAAATAGATTTTTGAATAATTTTTTTGGGTCACAAGTCCCCTTTAAATTCACTTACCCACTTCATCTATTGGAATAATAATTGATTTTTCACAATTCAATTTAAGGCCTGAATAATAGCCAAATGTTTCCACTACAGGCATTGCTGATTGTAGCACAGTACTTGGATTTGACAAAAAAGTAAAATATCATATGCATATAGTGTATGTTCTTCTATGTCTATATCGCAGACCAATGACTTTATTTAATGTACTTATTGCTTCTGCCAACGGTTCAACTTCCAAAGCAAACAGCGGTGGAGAAAGAGAACAACCCTGCCTAGTTCCTCTTCTAAGAGGGAAACTCTCTGAAAACGTATTCACTCTGATTTTTGCAACTGAATCTCTATATGGCATATTCACCCAGGAGATAAAATTTGGGCCTATACCAAATGCCTGCATTGACGCCTATAGATATTCCCAGTTGCATCCAATGAAACTGCAATACGAGAGCACAAATTATCATGCTGTACCTTCAAATTTTCCTGGGTTTTATACCTTTTTTTCTGGTCCATTGAAAATGGGCAATTCAATTCAACTGTATCTACAAGTATGACCTACCATTTGGATGCCGCTTTGCCTATACTCCCCTGCAAGATCATACATGTTGTATTGTGTATCAAACGCTATTGTGTATCATACTCTATTGTGTAATGTGACCATATATCATTGGAATAAAGAATACTATTCATTGTTCACTTGTTAGTTATCAGTTCCTTCCAGTTATATTTCCTGTTATATTTGAAAAGTCTCCTTTTGCCTGTTTAGTTGTGTCGAGTGAATTTATGGAGACACCCACCTGACTAAATTGATGTTCATTGTAATCAAGTATTGAAACACACTTTTTGTTGTTTTAGAATTTGCCCATATGATTACTTTTAAATTCTGCTATGGGCTTATTCTTGGCAGATGTTAGTCATACTGGGAGGCACTAATATGGACAACGTGTTTGGGCAGCCATAGGACAGAGGTGTGCCTGGTTTATTGAGTTATGAACAACATTTACATTGTTGTGCATTGTAACATGACAATACTATGGAGTCTCTAGCATAACCTTTTACGTTGTTTTAGCTAAGCTAGCAGAAACCCATTTTAGTGGCAACACAATTGTATTAGCTTTTTTTTATGTTTAATGGATACTGTCAGAATACAAAGTAAATGGTGCTAGTTGAGTTACAAAATGATAAGATGATCACCAAATTTAGAAAAAAATCCTATTACCCCCAGAACTTTTAATTAACTAATATCTTAGTGTGCTGATTTGGTTTTTTTTTTTAAAAAAAAGAATATATTGATTGCTAGAGATAATGGGGAGACAAATTTACTAAAGTAATGTTTTTTTCTCCTAGTTGTACAGTGGATCTGATATCTATATGTTTGGCATGGTCATGTCATGTCTATGAACTTAACAAAATGGTCCAGATAACAGGGCATCCCTTGTGATTAAATGAAATAATTCACTATGTTAAGCTGTGGCAAGGGTTTTATACTGTAAGACTAATAAAGTTGCTGAATGTATTTGCTCAAGGGCTATACTGCAGAATGTTTTGTATGGTTTCTTAGAAAATCAGATTAAAACTGTTAATATGTATTGCACATAGTATTGGGACAGTTTGGAAGTGAGAATGGAATATTTTAAAATTTTAAAGCAAAAGCAGAATACTTCAACTTTATTTTAAGAAAAGTGATATTAGAAATTCCTTCTACTAAATATAGTGGCTACTAAACCCAAAACAAGAAGATATTTCATTAAAAATACATTTTGGAGCATCCACAAGTCTGTAGATGTATACATTTCCACACAGTGACTTCTTGATTCTGATTACCTTCCACTGGCATTAGCCATTGTGTGTATTAACAATTGCGAAGTCTGATCTGTTTTTGTACTCATCCGTGATCCAAGCTCTGTATATTATGTTCTGTTAAACACCTGAAACTTGTAGCTACCCATAGCTAATTCTGCTTAAATATGTTCTAAGTGGTAAAAGAGTCAGTCTGTGGCTGCTTTGATCATAGATGTGGCAGACCAGGTTTGAGAGAGGATGACATGATGGCATAAGATGGTGTTCTAAATGCAATACCAAAGAAAAGTTGTAGGAGGAAGTGTTGAACCTGAAGGGCATATTTTACTTTTAACTCTTTTATTACTAAGATATCCAGTCATTCTTGATGTCCACCCGAATGAATGTCTGTAAGAAAATCACGATAGACATTGCTAAAAATTATGTCACACTAAATACTGAATTCTACATGTTTTTTTTGTGATCACCCAATGAAACCAGTTTTGAACAGAATGTTTCAAAATACTTTGTAGACTGTGACTTGTTGCTCAATGTAAAAAACTTTTATATTTTAGCCCTAAAGCTAAAATATTTTATAAAGCCAGTTGGATTTAGAAAGGATTCTAAAAGTATTTACAATTCATAATTATTATATAATTTAATATGTGATATTGTTCCACATTCATGTGGCATAACTGGAATTTACTGAACTTCAGAGCAAAATCTTTTTAGGGTTGTCTTTTTAATTTTGGGGACCGTTTGGTGATAAGTCAAGACAAAGGATTTGCATCTATTAACATTACATCACAAATAAAGATGATTCTTTCAAGGTGTTTCATATTAATTTCAATAGCTAAAAGTGAGAATTAATCTGTGAATTTTAATTTCATCTGTGAAAATAACTCAATTTAAACAAAAAATAAATCCAACAAGCAAAAAACCTTTAACCCACTTGTATGTTAATCATTGTTAATTAAGAGTTGGATCTGTTTTTTAGTATGGACCACTATCTTGTTCAATTACAAGTTACTGTCCAATTGTAATGGTGCATGGTATAATTACAGTCTACTAACTTAAAGCTATTTAGGCTGCTAGGGACATCCAGTCAAGCACTCAATCTTTGCTTTCTTTTTCTTTAGATTCTCCCTGGCCTACCCATTCCTAAGATCTGAACATTACTGAACCTTCATGGGAAGTTCTGGAGAACAAAGAGAAACTGACTTCTGTCTCTGGATCTAAAGTACTAAAGGTCTTTCTTCTTTAGGATTAATGCAAAGTGTTTCCAGTAAGTTCTAAATTAGCACAAAAGTACTCCCTAGAAGAATGAACCCTTTCTACATCCCGAAGATCCTTCAACGTGTGCTGTTCTACGGTATATTAACAGGATGGACATGAGGCTGAGAAAGAAGAGATAAGATTGATCTTGTTTTTTTCTGTTTTAATAAAAGAAACACATATAATAACCACAGTAATAATATTGATCCTGTAGTTTGTTTCAACAAAAGACACCCACACACAAAATAACCACACTATACAATAGTTTCTGGTTAACAACAGTTTGGCACATTTTTATAGTTTATTCTTTTTAGCAGAACAAGAAATAAAATTTCTCTATATAAGTGAAATATATATGTATATAATCTGTATATGTATATTTATATATATATATTTTTAATATTTATATATCTGTCGATCTATACAATTTACAAGAAAGTCCGCCCCGGACATGTTTATAGGTAGCGGATCACAGAGTTTGTCAGTAATAAAATTTACTCTTTTTGGGTAGCCGAGAGTTTTGGAAGTGTTGGTTAATACAGAGGATTTTCCTTACACATGATTTAACAAAAGTCCATTACACCCCCTCCTTTGAAATAAATGATATGTCCCAGCTTTAAATAAATGGGCATTCATTATTCTGTTACATTGAAAAAATTAATTGCGCTCCCCCAGTGGCACTCCTTGTTTATGGCTGGACATTTGAGTTGCTGTTCTTAGGATACAACTAGAGGGTTGGGAGTCCTTCTTGGATATCAGTAGGGCCTTATTATGCATTACATAGCTAAAAGCTACGTTACTTTCCTAACTCACATCTAGATGTTGAATACTTTTGATCTTGCATGCAATAAACAATCTACTTGGTGTAAAAGGTGAAAACATATGAATATTTTTTTGTTTTTTTTCCAGAGTGACTAGCATAATTCATTTATAAGGAATAAAAACACATCTTTAAAAATCACTTTGTTGTCATTGTTCCCATTTCCAGAATTTTATTAGACCATATTAATATTTTATTAATTGGATGAAATCAAGGAGGGGAATATGAATTGGCCCCTAGGGATTTGAAGGTGACAAAAAATTCATACGTTATTAATAAACCCTATTCTGTGCCACACATTTCTCATAGCAATGCAAATCAAAACGAGATCTTCAAATAGTTTCCCTTTAAGCAATGCCTTTCTGAGCAAATAACCATGCATGAGCACCAATGAGATTTTAACAACTGCAGGAAAAATATGTCAGAAGGGTTAGATTGGAAAAGTAAAGGATAAAAGCTGGAAATATGTCAATCCTGTTCAATCACCCACCAGACATTGCCAAATTCTGACATGGTGCTAGAGACATGTGACAATTGATTAATAGCACTTATTGCATTCTTTTACTTTTATACCTGAATTTGTCGGTTTAAGGTAAAGTATAAATGTGAACATTTTACTTATAGGTTTCTTTTTTAATATACATATATTTTGATTATTATTAAACAACTTAGACTTGCTGAGCACAGTAAAGAAGGAGTAAAAGGAAATGAGGCACAGGAAATGAGTAAAAAACTGCTGCTGGGTTATCTTAATACATGCTACACAAATGCTCAACCCCACTTTGGAAAATGTCAGCTTCACGCTCATCATATCATGGGATTGCTGGGTCATCTTGACTTCCAATTATAAGGGAGTTATACAGCAGTATTTATTTGTGATTCAGTTACACAAGGCCATACACGAGTTTCATTGTAATAAAGAAGATATTTTACAATCTGACACACTTGGAGTATTGGCTGGAGAAAAGTTTATCTCTGATACATTTTTTCTGTATATTGAGAAGGCAATATAAAAGGATAGGGAACTGCAATGTAATTTACAAATCACTGACATTTTTAAAAAAAATCAATATATATTGGGAAAAAAACAATTTTAAGTGGACACCCCCTTTAAACTGCAAGAACAAACTGATATTTCTGCATCACCTCATAGACATTATACTTGGGGTTGCACCCTATGAATCTTTTGAACAATCTTATATGCTAACTGCTTCTTTCAATGAAAAACTTTGTGGCTTCTTTAAAGGAGAACTAAAGCCTAACTAAAAAGTAGCCTGGAAATGTTGTACATTATGTTTTGGGCTTCTGTACCAGCCCAAGGTAACCACAGCCACATGGATCTGTGTCTCCAAAGATGCACCAGTAGCTCCCCATCTTCTGTTCTGCTTATTCACTGGACATGCTCTGTGCTGCTGTCACTTACTGAGATAAGGGACCCACTCACAATATACAGTAGACATAGGGGCAAATTCACTAAGATTCGTAGTTGCGCCAGGCGTAGCTTCGCCGCACTTCGCCACACTTCGCCAGGCGTAGTTTCGCCAGCGCTTCTCAAATTCACTAAAATCCGAAGTTGCACTCAGGGGTAGCATAAGGTCGCGAAGCTGCGCTAGCGTTGATTCGCTAAGCGAAGCGAAGTTACGCTAGCGATGTTTAATTTGCATACGGCGCCAAATTCAAATTTCATTGGAGGAATATGTAGTAGCACTACAAATACCTGGGAAACCTTCAAAACATCAAATAAATTTTTTATTTTGCCCTACACATGTGCCCACTGTATAGTTAAGTTGCCATGAGTTAGGAAATGTAGGGGGGAAGGAGGGGAGCCCCAAAAAATTTTTTCGATCTTTTTCAGCCTATCACCCATAATATAGAAAAAACGCCAGTGTTTTTTGGGACTTAGAAAAAATTTTAACTTTTTTTGAAGAAATCCCTATCTACTCTATTGCGCTTCGCCTGGTCTGAGGTGGCGAAGGAAGCCTAGCATAAAAGGTAGCGTTCAGAACAATGCGCGCGTTACTGAATTTGCGTAGTTACGTCCGTTGCGCAAATTCGCCAGGCGTAAGGGTGCGAAGTTACGCTAGCGAAGTTATGCTAGCGTCCGTTAGTGAATTTGCGAAGTAACGAAAATGGCCAACGCTAGCGAATTGACGCTCGCGTTAGGTGCTTCGGCGCATAGTGAATTTGCCCCATAGAATAGAAATGTCACAATATATGGCTGATTAGTAATTAATACAGATAATACAGATCAGAATTTAATAATCAGCCCTGTAGCATCAGCTTTTATTACAGACCAACCTCATTTTTTGCTTGATAATTTGTGACGACCCCTAAGCTCAGCTTCTCAACAACTGCTCAGAGCCCACTGAGCATATGAGGGTCACAGACACTTTCCAAGATGGTGACCCCCTGTGACAAGTCCTGGATCATTGCTGCTATTGACAAACTGTAGGCTGGTGCAATAAGGTCAGTATATAAAATATGATATTTTTAGCCATATTAATTTTAGGGTTTAGTTCTCCTTTAAAGGAGAATTCAACCCATTTGTAAAAAACCGAGTACCCCCCACACCAGGTAGACCTCCCTCCCTCCTCCCCCCAGGCTTAGTTCCCCCCCCTGGTTAAATGCACCATACTTTATACTTACCCCTCGGCGCAGATTCTGTCAGCAGATTTCCGCGCAGCCATCTTTCGGGTCCTCGGTAAGCTGACTGGGCGATCGGTATTTCTGCGAATGTTGGAGCAGTTTGCCGGTTTGCGACAACTGCACATGCAAGGAATTGCACGAAAATTGCTGATCTCCCAGTCAGCTTTCCAAGGACCTGGAAGATAGATGTGTGGAACTCCGCTGGCAGAATCTGCGTTTAAAGTATGGGGCATTTCCCTGGGGGGGGCAGTTAGCCTGGGGGTTTTTTTTTACAAATGTTTTGAATTCTCCTTAAAAGGACAAGGAAAGGTTCTAGAAAGAAATAGTATAAATGTTACCATATATGTGCCTCCTGATCCGCTGTATTAGTCATCTATTATGAAGTTATGAGTCTTCTAAGTTCCCTCTTTCTGCCGAGATTGCCGACGCCATTTTAAAAGCGCTGTTGTCACTTCCCCCCGCAGCTCCTCAATATTTGTGTAACAAGCACAAATATTAGACAATAAATTTCATCTAACTTACACTGCATATATGTATAATGCAGTTTAAAGCTGGCACAACTCTGCTCCTATACAGCTCCTTTCCTTTCAAACACGATCTCAACTCTGCAACTATAGGGGCTGTGCAGGACTTTGTTTATTGTGTTGGCCTAGAAACAGTATAAGAGCCTTTCGATTGAACAATATGATTAAGTGGGCGGGGCTAACAGGATCAATCATTTCTGGACATACAAGCTCAAAACTGCTGTGCAGTGCGCATGTCTTTGCCCATGGCCCCAGGGAGAAAAGGAAGCTGCACAGGATTGGAACAGGTACTGCATTCAGTGACACCACTTTGCCATTTCATAGGCAAACTAAGCAACAGGAGGCTGAGCTAGGGGAATATGTTTCTGACTATATTAAGGCTGAGATTTTTAGATAATGTTGTTTTGAAACGTTCCTGCTCCTTCAATGAAAGGTAATATCAGTTGTCCAAGCTGCAATTCACTATCAAATCTATCTATCATCTATCCAAATGTTCATGGCATTTTGTCTGAGAAATTGTTAACGACTTGGCACATAATGGGCAAAATAGGCACGAACAAATGGCAGATCTGCGATGTAAAATATGATTCTAACAGTAAGATATTATATGGCAAATTGGCGGTTTCCCATTGCCTGCCATAGATCTATGGGCTCTGCTTCTGCAGAAACCACAGCACTTCGCATTATCCTCTGCCAGCCAGGGGAATTCTTGTTTGCTTCATCATGCTCTCACCTTGCATTTGTCTCCCTCACATGTGAGACAGGGGTAGGTAAAGAGCATATATGATCACAGTGGAACTGGTAGCTTTATATACAAGGATTACCTGATACTGAAGTTTCCAGCATCTTTTTAGTTCCTTTCCATCTACATATGGAGGAGCCTATTTACATTGTGTTCTTCTCAAGCAAAAGAGCCCTGCAATGGTTTGTGTGCACAGTGCTGCCATATTGTTACTACACTCACAGGTATACACTTCCACTTTTACTATAATATTCAATATATCATTGTTTGTGTTCTCTCTAATGAATGCAGAGTTCAAACTGTGCAGCACCATTCAAATCAGACTTGCGTCTCACAGCTGTAAAAGTGCATCTCACAGGGTTAACACATCTCAGTTTCTCTATTTGCTCATCAAAGTCTTTATGGAACGGGAGAAAGTGCTGACTGCTGTGGCTACAGTAGCTGACTGCTTTGCTAGCTGACCAACTACAGTCCGGCTTAGTCCAACTGTCCGTGCACTGGACTCTTCTGCTGCCCTAATGAGGAAAGTATAATTTCTGACTACTTCCTCTACCTTTGCAAGTAATTCCTGCCGCTGTACTTCTGACCTGACAACAAACACAAGTTTTACAAAAGTTTCAATCAGACCACAGAGAACTTGAAAACTGCTCGTTATTGCAGTTAGCATGTGTTCTGGGCTCTTGTCAACACCAGCCACTCTTCTGCATGATGCCCGGAATTCTTTGAAGCGCATAGTCAACTCTTGTTTCCGCTGGCTTAAATTCACTGTGTCTGTTTTGGGGTCTCCGGCTTCACTGCTGACCAGGCACTGGCGTAAAACAGTCAGCAGCTCAGTAGTGTCAAGTTGGACAGATGTGAAACCATCAGGGAGGGAATAGGAACGGCCACGTAAGGCACTGACTTTTGCCAGGCTACCCTCAAAGGTTGCTGTTCGAAGATCAATCTCTTGAGTTTGACTTTCTGCAGGGCCAGTACAAACAGTAGCATCCAGTACCTGAAGGGCCTGACTTACCACAGGGGTTGTCTCTGCATTCATTCTCATCCCTGGTAGGATTTGCATGGGGATCGAATAGGATAATTCATCCCTCTCACTGCCATCCTCTGTGGATGAACACCTTCGACAATTGAAACAATGTCGAATAGAGCAACATTTATCTCCTGGCACTGCCCCCTCTTCTTCAGGTAATTTGGTCTGGACAGAAAACAGTTCTTCTTGTCGTGGGGGAACAGCTAGCATCTTCTTCTCCTCCCTAACTTCTGGTACATCTTGTGTTTTGGTCTTCAGATTAGACTCACTCTCTTTTTTATGCACCTTGCTGAAAGTGCTAATGGATAATTCATTCTTTTCAACTTCATCAGTTGCAGATTTTGGTGGTAGCTTTTTATATCTAATACTGTCATCAGTGTGCGGTGTACATGTGTTCAGAAATGATTCCATTTTCTCAGTACTACGGGACTCAAGACTGGAGGAACGTACAAGGCGAAGTCTTGGGGGATCTGAATCATGTACTTTTGGCTTGTTTTTGGTTTCCAGATCCAGAGAAGGGTTAGGTGGGATCCTAATACCTCTTATGATGCGTTTACAGTCACAGCTACGTCGCTGCTCGCGAGACATACCTGGCACTTTCTGTAAAGGACTGCTGCGTACTTGGCAGGAGCATCGACCAGGCACCAAAGGATATTGGATTTCTTTGCGCTGGGTACCCATTTTGCCATGGGGCTTTAGAAGTTCTTCCAGGAATTCCATCTCATACTGTTTGACTTTGCGTAGTTGGGCCTGACGCTCATCTGTTTCTCTCCTCATACGGGTAGGGAATGTGGCAGAAAAAAGTTTTCTTAGCCTAAATGGTGCCCGGGCCCTTGGCTTGGCTGGTGCATCACACTCATCTAGTTCAATTGGAGTAAGAACCCTTTCAGAGCTTTTTGGCGCTGTGTTTGTTTGTGTGTCTGTTTTTAAAGTAATCTTAGCACTTTCTGCTACAAGCAGGATGCTACTAGGCACAGGGGACTTTTGTTCTACTTTGATACACTTATCAGGCATATCTAATTTCTTATCTGCTTTGACACTCTTCTCAGTAACTTCCTTTTGATCCTTAAAGTTGGGTGAGGCTGCTGCCACCATCTGAACTTTTACCATCTCCTGTTTTTCAACAGGCTTAAGGCTTTGGCATTGTTCCTCCAAATTGCGTGCAGAGCAAGCTTTAGCATGAAGTCTCTCATCATCTGTAGGAGACAAATGCAGAACATCATGTCCTCCACTCCTAGCCTCTTCCAATGTATCGAAAGGTGTCTCTCCTTGAGGAAGGCGACATTGACATGGACTGTCAGTGGGCTTTGCATTTTCTGCAACATCTTTCTCCTTGCACTGTGAATTTCCATTGCTGGACATCTTGGGGTTAGAGGAAGATGAGACTGGCTCAGGAGTGCCTTCATTAGAAGTTTGCATGAATCTGGTGCTTTTCTTTCCAGGGGATTGTGATGGTTTTTGTGTCTGAATGAGAGCAGAGCCGACATTTTCTTCCTTAGATTCGACAGGAGATGTCAGTTTTGATATATCATCATTTAGATTAGTTAATGGACTTGGTGATCTAACAATGGACTCCTGCTTGGATACAGCTGTTGTAATGCTCTGCTGGAGAATTGTGGACTTAACAAGAGGGCTGGTTTCTTGACAGCCTAGGGTATAAGGAGAGGCAAGGACAGCTTGGGCAGCACATGTCTGAATGCGAAAGGGTAGATCCTTTCTGGAAAGAAGGCTTTCCTTATTAAGATGATGGGCCAAGATATATGCAGTATTATGATGTTGCTTCATTGCTGTCACCATCTCTGAAACATCAGTGAGCTCTGAAGAATTGGTTTCATGACCAGAGTCCAGGGAAGACTCAGGGGTGATGGCAGCTAAAACAATGAGACCTGAAAAAGAAAGTGAAAACGACATTATAATATAAGTGAGAGGAATTATCATATACAGTACTGGTATGGAATTAAGTCAGTCATATCAGTAAAAGGCTACATTGTGTAACGTATGATGTAGAGACATACTCTCTGTATTCCCACTTGTGGCATAAGTGATATGGGTTTAACAGAATGCACTATAGATATTTTGGTATGATCCACAGATTACCTGTTGTTGGCTGGGGTGCTGGGGTGGGGAAGTCCTCAGAAGCAGCAAGAGCCTCCAGTGCTTGCAGGGTAGATACCAATGCATCATCCAGTTCTCTTGCATGGTCCCGGACAGTTCTTGTCTGGACACTGTCTATCAAGGTCACTGGCAGATCCTCATATCCAGGTTGTAGAGTATCACTACTCTTCTCCGGGCCCTTGATTTTCTCCTGCACTCTTCCTGCCCTTTGCTTGGGCTCATCTTCATCTGAACTATTATCCCCAAACCCTGGAGGAGGGGGAGCTGCAGCTGGAAGAAGGGATGATGTGCTTGTCACCTCCCTCTCTGTTGCACCTATCTTGCCTTCTTCCTCTTCCTGCTCTTCTTCCCCTTTCTCAAGTTCAGGAGGCGGTAAGGACATAAGGTCAACTGTGTTGTCCCTGCATTTGCGGGATCCACATGTGTTTGCACACTTCACACCCCCACCGCCTCCCCCCAGCCGGCTCTTCATCTTGGCCTTACATGAATCACAGAAGAATTGAGGATTCTCTATTTTCACCTGTGTGTCCATTGTGAAGGAACGGGACCTGCTGACCTCGGACGGTTCCCCATGCTCCTCCATGACAGGCTGGCTGGATGACACCTTAGGGGTTGGGTCAGATTTTGTTCTGGGCCGACCCTCCTCTGTGACAAGATTCTGGTTGACATCTCTTCCTTCCTTTCCACGCAAGTTGAGGTAGCACAGACTGACAGGCTCCGGGTCCTCCAATGGGACAGAGGAAGTAGGTGTGGGTCCCTTCGAATAGCGGGATTCTGTAGAGGGGCTGGAAGATGGAGGGACCTTGATGGATGAGGGCATGCGTGACACTGTGGGCAAACTGAGGCGATCTGAAAAGGGAGCAGAAATACAAGTTAATTGCAATTCAAAAAATAAAAAGCATCATCTTTGAGTGGACCCTAATCTCTTACTGCAAATGGAGTCCAATCCCTAGGAATCCTGCTGAGAAATAAATATGTACAGCCAATCAGAGTGGTGGTTCTCTCTTGTGATTGTCTAATGGACCTGCAGCCAGAAACATTTTGAATGCCACCAGGTTAATTCCCTGCTTTTATTTCACTAGTTTTTTCTTATTTATTTATTTTTTAATTGCTTTATTTCTGTGGACCCTTTTTAATCAATTATTATTTTTAGAACCCATTAATAAATATGCCCACAATTTTACCTAAGCCCAAAATTTGCAGCCTGCAAGCCACCTGTCATAATCCATGACTTAAGTATAGAGTATGGCAGTTTTAATTTCAAAATGACTTCAGCTCTATGGATGTAGACAGTGAAAGGGCTGCATTTAAAATCATATGTGTATGTGTATAATCATATACATAGTGCCACTGTAACTGGTCATTTATGATTCTGCTTATAGGCTGTGGGCCACTTATTATACAACCTCTTCTTTAGCTATTTCAGGTTTTATAAAATTAAAAGAATAAAATTGAAGTTGGCTTCACACAGATTTAAAAAAAAAATCCAAACGTCTAACGCCTGATGGGTTTGGGTCAGGTCTCATTAATTTGACCTGGTGATTATTAGGTTATTTTTACTTATGGTGGGCCTTGAAACTTAAAAAGCAAACGTTTATATTGAAAGGCTAGAATGGAAATATGTTGTGTTTTAATGACTGCAACGTATATTTATTATCACCACTGATATAATAGTAAACTGCATGAATGAAATCTTTGGCCAAATGGCATTTTGTGAAATTCTAAACCTTTTATAAAGTATTATAATTTTAAATTAGTTCAGATAAGCAGCCTGACCAACTCTGAAATGATTCCATGTTTAATTGAACTGATGAAACACAATTAGAATTTCACTCTGGGGCTTTAAAGAGGTAAAAGCTTCTTGATTCTTCATTCTTTAGCATGATATCAGGTTTAGGCATTTAAGCTTCAGTAGCAACTTATTAAAAGAGCATCCTAGTAGAGAACTGTGCTACGTTTTGGATAGAGATTTCATATAGGGTTAAGGAGGGGGAAAAGTGTGACGAGAACCATACCTGCCTTGATAATCTGAGGAGGTAAGTGACCTGCTGCTCTGTATGAGATCCCTTTTTTGGAGTCTACCAAGAGTCGATAATATCCAGCAACCAAACAGGAAAAAGTAGTAGCTTCAGGCCATTCCATAAGCAATACAAGGGCCTTTGAGAGAAGAAAAATAAGATTAACAGGTAAAGGTTAAGGTATTTGCATGTACCATTTTTGGACACTGAAACAATTAAGATTATTGAACATTAATGGGCTCATTTTTGTGTGGAAGTGCAGTGTGCAAATTAATTTCTTTGCAGCAAATTGCCATGTTTATTACCCACAAAGCAGGTTTTCTTCCACTTTTCCAGCATAATAGCGCTGCAAGGTGGCAACATGCCTGCGTACTATTAAAATATGCACACTTGCACAATCAGATGCCATCCAGCATGCTCTGTACTAGGTCTCTTGCTTTTCAACTTGTTTATTAATGACCTGGAGGTGGGCATTGAAAGTACTGTTTCTATTTTTACAGATGATACTAAATTGTGCAGAACTATAGGTTCCATGCAGGATGCTGCCACTTTGCAGAGTGATTTGTCTAAGTTGGAAAACTGGGCAGCAAACTGGAAAATGAAGTTCAATGTTGATACATGCATAGTATAAATACACTAAATGGCAGTGTGTTGGGAGTTTCCTTAAATGAGAAGGATCTAGGGGTTTTTGTAGATAACAAGTTATCTAATTCTGGGCAGTGTCATTCTGTGGTTACTAAAGCAAAACAAGTTCTGTCTTGCATAAAAAAGGGCATTAACTCAAGGGATGAAAACATAATTATGCCTCTTTATAGGTCCCTGGTGAGGCCTCATCTGGAGTATGCAGTGCAGTTTTGGACTCCAGTACTTAAGAGGGATATAAATAAGCTGGAGAGAGTGCAGAGATGTGCAACTAAATTGGTTAGGGGGATGGAAGACTTAAATTATGAGGGTAGACTGTCAAGGTTGGGGTTGTTTTCTCTGGAAAAAAGGCGCTTGCGAGGGGACATGATTACACTTTACAAGTACATTAGAGGACATTATAGACAAATAGCAGGAGACCTTTTTACCCATAAAGTGGATCACCGTACCAGAGGCCACCCTTTTAGACTAGAAGAAAAGAACTTTCATTTGAAGCAACGTAGGGAGTTCTTCTCAGTCAGAACAGTGAGGTTGTGGAATGCACTGCCAGGTGATGTTGTGATGGCTGATTCTGTTAATGCTTTTAAGAATGGCTTGGATGATTTTTTTGGACAGACATAATATCAAAGGCTATTGTGATACTAAGCTCTTTAGTTAATATAGGTATGGGTATATAGATTTTATGTGAAAGTAGGGAGGGATGTGTGTATGGATGCTGGGTTTTCATTTGTAGGGGTTGAACTTGATGGACTTTTCTTTTTTCAACCCAATTTAACTATTTAACTATGAAGTTGCCTGCTCCAAAACTGCAACCAGAGCATACAGAATTACTTGTATATGTTCTGGTTGCCTGCACAATGCTTCCTAAGGAAGTATTGTTCTTTGTCCCTTCCGTTGTCATATCTTCTGCTTTGACTTGTCGCAGGGTATATTTCTGCTAATTCTGGTCCCTGCTGTCCTTCATCTACTAATTCTGCCACTGTCCTAATTCAGAAAACACTGCTATTCACATATAAACCCTAGTTTACCCTCACAGTTTACTCAGCATCATCATCACTCAACTGCCTACATTATGCAATCTGTCTTTTGACCTGTATACTCTACAGCCTTGTGTAGCCAAAGGTCACTTCTCTGTTCTAATTTTCATAGACATTTGACACATTTGACTATTGAAATTCTTCATTTCATTGGTATCCATAATCAAGCTACATTCTGGTTCTCTTGTTAACTTAAATGTTCCTTCTCTATCTAACCATTTTTGTTCCTTTGCTTGACAAAAATCCCTTAATGTGAAATGTTTTGCGCTCAATAAAATGTATCTACCATCATCTACTTATCTCCCTGTTAACTAAACGCATATGCTGGTTTTGTTCCTGTTCTAATTTAATCCTGAGATCAGGCGGTATGGGCATTGATCATCTACAATATAATAATAGTCTAGAATGCTCGGGATCTGGGGGTTTTCGGATAACAGATCTTTCTGTAATTTGGATCCTCATAGTAACATAGTAAGTAAGGTTGAAAAAAGACACACGTCCATGAAGTTCAACTTTTTAACTTTTTTTTAACCTGCCTATCTGCTAGTTGATCCAGAGGAAGGCAAAACCCATCTTAAGCCTCTCCAATTTGCCTCAGAGGGTCCTTCCTTACTCCAAAATGGCAATTGGACTAGTCCCTGGATCAATTTGTACTATGAGCTATCTTCCATAACCCTGTATTCCCTCACTTACTAAAAAGCCACCCAACACCTTTAAAATAAGTGAATGTAAAATCAAGAAGAGTGATATTCTAAGCACTTTTGTCATTTACAATCATTATTTATTTTCTTTCTATTCCAAGATATTAAGGGATACATGTACTGTTAATATGAATGAATTTTGTTGAAAGAAAGAGGCTGTTCTGATGTTCTTCTGCTTAGGAAAGATTTGAGAAAGGTTTCTAATTGTTTTCCTAAGCAGAAGAACATCAGAGCAGCCTCTTTCTTTCTCCTGACAACTCCTTGACTACTTGGTGGTCAGACTGGTCAGAAACTGACCAGCAGGTGGAGCTGTTGGAACAAAATTCATTCATATTAACAGTACATGTATCCCTTAATATCTTGGAATAAAAAGAAAATAAATAATGAATGTAAATTACAAAAGTGCTTACAATAGCACTCTCATCAATTTTACATTCACTTATTTTATATGTTTACTTATCCTTTAAAGCTATCTAATGTATCAGCCAGTACAACTGATTCAGGGACAGAATTCCATATCTTCACAGCTCTCACTGTAAAAAACCCCTTCCGAATATTTAGGCGAAACCTCTTTTCTTCTAAATGAAATTGGTGACCTTGTGTCAGCTGGAAAGACCTAGTGATAAATAAAGCATTTATCCTCTTACCTTAAGTCTACTAGAAAATCATGTAAACATTAACTAAAGCCAACAGCCTGGTTTTTGCTTCCAGTAAGGATTAATTATATCTTAGTTTAGGTCAAGTACAAGGTATTATTTTATTATTACAGAGAAAAGGGAAATAATTTTCAAAAATTTGGATTATTATGATAAATGGAGTCTTTGGGAGATAGCTTTTCTGTAATTTGGATCTTTCTGGATAAGAGCTTTCCGGATAACGGATCCCATACCTGTACTTCACAGTATTTTTATTCATGTCAGCAAAGACAATATAACATCAAGATTTTCCTCTACCTTGGTGTCAGTGACACTAATCTCCACTCGTGCCACCCCTTGGGATTCACGAAAAAGTTGAACTTTTGACACCTGACTGAACTCAAATAGAACTGTAGTAAGATTGGTTCTCAGATCAATGACATGGCTAATTCCATGGCGAGGGCCAACTAGAAGTGTAGTTGCTGGAGTCTTCTCATCCTGAGGAGAAGTGAGAAAAAAGAAAAGATAGGCAGCATATTAATTACTTCTTCCTACCACAACTTAACTTATTCCCAGGCTAGCTTTCAATGCATTCTTTTGAAATATTGTAGAGGCTAATTGTAAAAAATTATTTTCTTCCAGACATGATAACACATGATGTGACCTTCCGGATTTACGGTAAATTCAGGAATTAGCAAGGAAACATTTCTGTAATAACAACCTTAATCCAACTCTTCTGAAATGCCTTTGTGTCATCAAAATACCTTTGATGACACATATCGGATCCCCAATTTATTACAGTTTTGGCCACAGCAAAGACAACTTTAGACAATTATGAATATACTGGATAACATGCATATATACTGTAATTTGTTTAGTGAAACTGTCAGGATTCATTGCAAGACTGAAGGTATACACTTTGAGGCCTATTTATCAAAATTCAAATTTGAATTTGTTTTAAAAAATAAGACTCAAAAACTCACCAAACTCGTGTGTGTGCTTATATAGTAAAAAATGTAAATCTCAGAAACCTGATTACTGGATTTTACTAGAACAACTTCCATTGAACTCACCAGATTTTAGATGCCGTAATTTTACAGTTTTTAAGTTTTTTTTGGTGATTAATAAATATCGACTAAGTCTAATTTTATATGTTTTAGCTAAAAACAAAAAAACTAAAAGAAAAAAAAAAAAGGACCTGGACTCTACTTTTCTTATTGGTGAAACCATGATTCTCATGTGCCCAATGTCAAGTATATGAATGAAGTCAAATGAATTGCTTGTCAGCTGTTTTTTCTGTACACATCCAATAATTAGTTTAATTGCAAATAAATTGTATATAGTCAGTTTCACTTCCCTTCTGCCTATAATTTACAATGGTGGTGCAATGCCAACATTTAATACAAGATCTAACTTTCAAAGCATTGTGATATATCTCCAATAATTCAACTTGCTTTGTGCCAGAATTCCTTCTTTTCATTCTTGCACAGCTAATAATATAAAGTTATAGTCATAAAGTACATCTAGAAAATGGTGTGTTCCAGGGGCATATGGAATGATGTATGTGTAACCTGTGCATCTGCACTAGATAAAAAATGCAGACAGCCACTGTAAACCCTTTTCTATGACTCGCATAATGAAATATTATTGCAACTTTGTGAATAAGTTAAATCAGATCAAGGTAAATAGTCATAGAGCTAAGTATAGTCATTTACAGAAATGTCAAGACTTTGCCCCAAGGTCAACCAACCACAGGCAAATCAATGTAATTAAAATAGGTAATTATATGTATTTTACATCAGTATCCACATACTCTAGAGCCTTGTGAATTTTGTAGGTCCTAAATGTTGGTTTAAAGGAGAAGGAAAAGTTTTAAAACTAAGTAAGCCTTATCAGAAAGGTCCACCTAAATATACCAGTAAACTCTCAAAGTAGTGCTGCTCTAAGTCCCCTGTCAAAATAAATACTGCATTTCTTTCCTTCTATTGTATTCACATGGACTTCTGTATCAGACTTCCTGCCTTCAGCTTACACCTCATTACCCTGGGCAAGAGCATGCTGAATTTTCTCCTCTTCCACCCACCGCTCCCTTCTCTGCTGTAATCTGAGCCCAGAGCTATAAGTGAGCAGGGAGAGACTCAGGCAGGAAGTGATGTCACACCAAGCTAATACTGTAGCTGCTATCCTAAATTAACAGAGAGCTTCTTGAGCTTTTTAATCAGGAATGGTAAAATATTTTACAGAATAAATATAGCATTCTAGCTTACACTATTGCAGCTAATCTATTGGCAATAAAATGCCTCTGTAGCTTTTTTTCTCCTTTAATTAATGGAAGGAGTATATTAAGCGTCATCAATGTCATGCTGACTCACACCATTTACGCCATTACTATTAAGTTTTTTAGTTTAGACTAAAACTGTGTCTTTATAATAAGAGCTGCCTACCATTTCTTAATAAGCAAAGAAATGTTTAGCAAGGGACATAGTTATCCTAGGACCCATGTGGTCAAGTTGAACTTGAAGATGTAAATCTCTAGGCAGCTCTTATTATAAATAAGGACAAATGGGAGGAAAGTACTGATATTCCATATGGACATGATACCCACAACCAATGTGTACAATAAAATTTGTGGCCCAATCATTGGGTATTTTCAATGCCTTTTTTCACTTCTGCTTCCATTCCCTCTCACCTGAAAAAGGTTTTAAATGAAGGCTCACAATTTACATGAAGAAAATGAGTAGGAGACCAAAATAAGTAAGCAAAACAGTCCCAAAGTTTAGAATTTTATTCTAAGTTTTACTGTAAAAAGCTTACTTGGCCCATATATAAATATATATATAAAACATGCCACATTTTTGTCCAGTTCAACTGACTGACTGAATATTGAAACATGCGAACAAAGGTGTTATACCTATCAATGTTAACCCAAATAATGATCAGTTAAATGCTATTGTTCGATGATTGATACGCTAATGGTCTAAACTGAAGGTTAAAAAAGTAAGATCTTATAAGATTATAAGTTCTTATAATATCTCCATTCTACAGGTCTTACTTTTAGGTGTTTCTTTACTGAAGGCCAATGCTGTAACTTGGTGACAATGTAATGATAGTTTCTCTGTTTCAATATTTTTATTGACAGAAATAAAAAGGAAAATTGTGCAACAGACAGATCAAAAGGATTGACAACACCGATGTGTATTCACAATCAGATACCGGTAGTACAATACAGCGAGAAGATGATACAAATAGAAAAACAAAAGGATTTGCATAGATCAAATATCTGTCTATCAGTGTGTGTCGAAACAGAGCAAAACTACATTGCATATATCATTTAACATGAAACAAAGAAATGGAAGACAGGTGTTAACAAAAAAGAAAGAAAAAAAAGGAAAACAAAAGGTTAGACCAATAAGTAAATACACATGTCAAACAGTCAGGTGTATCAAATGTGGATTACAGCATACACATAGGGAGTTCGAGCAAAATCAGATATCAGCATAGTAACTTTAAGCAGTTTCAATATAAAGGAGCCATGTCAATTATGGTCAGATTATGGTATTAAATACTATGGTTGGTCCCATGTTAAAAGGGTTGTCTGCCAAAGATCTTATAAGGAAAGAGTAGAGACCGGTAGAGTACCGTGGAATCTGTAATCTATCCAAGGTTGCCAGATATCTACAAAGGTCTGATATTTATCCAGGTGGATACTGGTTAGCTTTTCATTAATGAGAATCCAATCCAGTTTCGCTTTCACCATGTTATATTGTAGAGAAGGAGATTTCCACGCCTTAGCAATAACCTGTTTCCTGGGGATGTCATGGGGGGCAGCTCCCAATAAGGCAACGTATGGGTCTCTTTTTAAGTTGAGATGTAACACAGAAAAAATAAGGGTATAAATCCGTATCCAGAATTTCCCAGCTATGGGACAAGTCCACCAGATATGGAACATGGATCCTGACGCAGGACAACCCCTGTAACATGTATTGTTGCAATCTGGATAAAATTTAGCTGCACCTTTTGTACACCAACGTTCATAGAACGAGCTAGACAGATCATGAGTTTTGGTGGAATTCCAACATTTCTGTATAAAATGTAAAACCTGATAAGCTCTGAATCTCTCCGAATCTGGAAGTTGATAATGTTCTAAGAGATATTGGATAGTGTAGGGACCTCTGGAGTTTATGAGGGATTTAACGGAAACCAGCCCATTTAGGATCCACCAGTGAAAGAGGTGCTTGTGCAATCCAGCTGAGAAAGCTGGGTTACCCAATATAGGTGCTGCAGGAGTGTGAGGGGTAATAAATGGGTGTTTACGAGATACTATATCCCAGACACGTAGGGAACAAGCTAAGCAAGGGCTCATAGTTTTAGGTCGAGATTTCCTGGGTAGCCAAAGAAATGAGAAGGCATCATAGGGGGCAACAAAAGCGTTCTCAATAGCAACCCACTGAGGAGGGTCTGAGGTGCAGTTTAAAGTTGGGAGTTGACATAACTGTGCCGACCAGTGATAGTATCTGACATTAGGCAAGCCTAAGCCACCGTTAGATAAAGATCTATATAGTATATTCTTATTTACCCTGGGAAATTTATCGTTCCATACAAATTTGAGTATCTTAGATTCAAAATTTTTTAAATCTTGGAGGTTAAGTGATAAGGGGAGCACTCTAAAGAAATATAATAATTTAGGGAATAGTGTCATTTTAATAGTAATGATAGTTTCTCTATAGATCAGAGCTGTGTTTACATTTTTGATTTTCTTCTAGAAAGAACACTGCAGTGTACACTGCTTGTTTATATTACCATGGCCACAGTGTTGAACAGGACACCGGCAAATGTTGGCAACTCATTAAGAATGCGTAGGTAACGTAGTTTTGCCTGTAACACAGATGCCTGCAAATATAAAAAGAGAATTAGAGTGTTGCCTGAAAATGTATTTATGTGATCTTTTTTTGTTATGTTTTACCTTGCTGCCAGAGAGCTGGTTCTGGTGAATTTTAAGGTGCTGAGCCAATGCCTTCCGGAGAGACTTCTCTTTGTAACCCTGTAAGAGGGAGGGTGGGAGGAACGGATCCAAACCCCACTCTTTTCTAGAGGGAGATTTGGCATAAGACAGGGCAAAAAGAGGGTGAACAGAAAACAGTGAGGAAGTGTCAGGTGGGAAAGGGAAGACAAGTATGAGAAAATAAAGGGTAAAACAGAAAGACAAGTACATCATTTATCAAACAGGAACTCACTCTTCAAACACGAGATCAGACCCCTTTATTATGGTATGTGATTATAATTATAGAATTATAAATAATTCTCTAAAAAAATAAAGTGTCAGTAGGTAACCAAAAATACATATGGTTTCTTTGTGTTTTGTTTTTGAAAAAGTGCTCAACAAATACTTTTCCATTATTGTTTCCCCCTTAGATCATTTTAAATAGACCTTAATTATTCTTTTCACGTCTTGCTGAATCCAGGTGTAGCATACCATAACACACGTAAAACTTTTGTAGGGGAATGTCATTGTTTTCTTTCACATTGTATGATAAATATAAGACTTCAGGCACATGACAAATGTCAACAGAGCAGAGTAGAGAAAGTTCCAAGAAGAGGGCAATGATATGGACTGGTTTGACTGCCTTCATTAGGAATCCCTCTATTTTTGATCATCTGCAGTTGGGGAACTTTCCGATAAAACTAAAATTACATCTAGAAATATATTTATGCCATTAAATATGAGCTTAAGATCAACACTGCTGCTGCTGCTTTCCATTACTCACTTCTAGGTTCTTGACACTCATAATGGTTGTGAGTGCTGCCATTACAAAAATGCAGGGACATATTTCTCAAAGTCATTTTCAGTGCTGCCTATGAGAATTGCCAAAAATGCTAAAACGAGGGATTTTCACAGTTATCGCCTAATTATGCACATAGGTGCATTTTCAGTTTTTGCTTCTAAAAAAAATTCTTATAACTGCAGGGTTGCAAAACAATAGGAGCCGGTCTTTCAGCTAAAAGCAACTCATATGGTGTTATTTTGTGCCATACAAATAGCTTGACTCCAACTGAAAGGCAGCTTGAAATGTATTTTTCAGTGCAAGAAAACTGGCTATATTTTTATAATATGAATTTCCTTTTTCAGCACTAATCTAGTTATAAAAATACTAAACTCTGTTTTCAGGTATATGAAAACCCTATTTATTCTGAATACAGTGCCCTATAACTTATCTGATCACCAGCTACATACAGGGCTATGAAAGTGCCCACAAAAAGTATTTGCACACATGGCCTACAATTAATTAGAGAAAATACTAATTCCATATAAAGAAAAGAAGAAAGAAGGCAACAGCTGCAAAAGATGAAACAGAAGAAACACATAAGTGGTCATTCACTTACCGCACCGCAATGTGCAAAGTGCAATTTTGGATGCAGTCAACATGTTTTTTTACCCACTATGCACTATGAGTTTTTTGCATTAATTCCAGTTTGGTCACCAGGGGGAGTTGATATACAGGTATATATTTATGTATGTGAGTATAGATTGGTATTTAACATACACAGTAGCACAGTAAGTTAGGTTGAAAAAGACACATGTCCTACAGGTTCAACCTTTTATGTGTATATAATATATATATATATATATATATATATATATATATATATATATATATATATATATATATATATATATATATATATATATATAAATACAACCTGCCTAACTGCTAGTTGATCCAGCCAATCTGAAGCTCCTCCAATTGCAGAGGGGGAAAAAGTTCCTTCTTGGTTCCAAGATAGCAATCGAACCAGTCCCTGGATCAAGCTCTGATTTTTATGTCTTGCTGAAAAGCCATCCAGCTCTTTCTTGAGGATATCTAATGCAGGGGTCCCCAACATTTTTTACCCGTGAACTACATTCAAATTAAAAAAGAATCGAGGAGCAAATCAAGCATTAAGGTAGCTCCAGGGAACGCCAAATAAGGGCTGTGATTGGCTATTTGAAGTGGACTGGCATCCTACCAGAGACTTTCTTTGGTAGTACACCTGTTTTTTATACAACCAAAGCTTGAGCAACATGTTGCTCACAAGAAACTGGTTAGGGATCACTGATCTTATGTATTAGCCAGTACGACTGGTATAGAGAGAGAATTCCACAACTTATATTTGCTCTGGGTTTAAGGGGTTGAACTTGATGGACTTTGGACCTTTTTCAACCAAACTTAACTATGTAATTGTGCTGCAGCAATGAGACAGGCCACCCTGGAGATATTGCTTGGTTAAGAGGAACCGCTAGCTCCCAGGTTATCTTAGTGGCCTGCATCAATTTGTGCAACTGCATTCAATTCTGAACAGGAGTTAGGAATAAGGCAGTGGCAATGTTATCAAACTGCAAGGATCACATGTTGTTGCAACAAGCATAACTGCGGTGAGGTAGTAAATTACCCCAATAGCCACATAAACTGACACAGAGAATTAAAGAGTTTTATGGTGGCACATAGTGGTATGAGTGTATTAAGCGAGGAGATAACAAACAATACACTGGGTGGCAGGGTTATCAAGGAAAACAGGTGGAAAGTACTGAGGTTAGTTTAGATGTAATCAGTAATGAAAAGTCCATAAGAGCAAATATGGCAGTGCAGCTAATATAAATGCTATTATCTTGGGGTTTAGTTGATGGTTGCAAGAAGGTACAACTGCCATCAGTGGGCATTTTCATATTTTGATTGGCAGTTACGGTATGAAAAAATTAGATTTAAGGACGGATGCTTAGTAGGTATGCCTCAAGTATTGGTTACATGGATGGTAGTGGAAATGTAGATGCATATGTTAGAGTTAGCATGGTATCTAGAGATAGCTTTGGAGAATCTATAAATCTATAGGAGAATGTATGCCACATCCGACAAGTGTGTGAAAGGGGACTGCAGATAAATATCAAGCAAATGGTTAGGAAAAGGGTTTTCCCTCACTCGACAGCACGCAGTGAAATCTTCTGTCCCGGGCGAGAAGAGCTGACACTTATGTATATATGGAGGGCAGTGAGAACTAGGAGCAGTTCATTCTTTAACTCTGTGCCAAGTCGTTCTCTGATTACATCATTTCGGCTCTGAAATCAGAATAACAGAGTCCAGATGAGGCCTCTCTCTTGTTCATACAGTAACTAATATTTATGCTAAAGCAGGAATAACATTATTCCTGTACATATTTAATTTTATACCTGTAAAAAGATCAATTGTACCTGTATATACAAATATTCAAATGCAGCTGGATCAGTGTGCAGCATTTCTGCAGGTTCTTTTGGGAAGAAACAGACTCGAAACAGACATCTCATACCTTGATAGTGTGTTCGATGCACAACCTGTAGGAAACAAAAAGGAGAATTCTGTTCTTAGGGGATGATTTATTAACATTCACAGCTGGGGTTTTTACTCTGATTCGTGTTTCTTTGCTAATACTCACATTATAACTTTGAATCAAGTATTTCTTAAGCTAAAAATTGATCATCTAAAAGCTTACAAGATTACATCTTTTTTAGGAGCTTGTAAACTCACAAATGCTTGGTATTCAAGTTTTAATGAGTTTTTCATATTTGGATTTTTTTAATAAATAAGGTAACATTTGTGTTTTTTTTTAAATTGTGAGTTTATTTAAAGCAGACAAAAAATCCAAAATCACATAAATTTGAAGTTTAATAAATAAGGCCCTTACTGTCTGGAAATAAATGCATTAATTTAATTCATTCAATGTCTATATATTCAATGCACTTCAGTTATATGCATAGATTACACAGGCATGGAATATTATGTATGCAAAGTGGGTGTGGGTAAACTGATCTTTGATTGACTCTTTGAAGCATTTCTACTGACTATAACTATGCAGAGGCCAATGATTCTGCTCTTTATATCTTGACAGAATTAAGGAATATGGGAAAATATATAAAATGTAAAATTGAGGTTATAGAACCAAATCATTCCAACTGGAACTGGATGAAATCTGATGGAGATAAGAACTTTCACATATGCACCAATTAACATTAATTAACATTCATATGTTTTTCGTTTCACCAAACTGAACTTTTTAGCTTTGCAAATAATGTACAGGTCCAGGTTTTATTTGTTTTGGCTTAAATATAATAGCAAAGCCGTTTGGCACAGCTTTAGTTCCATTTAATTAACCAAACCCTCACTATAAGTACTTAGGTACATCCACAAATTTTTATGGCTTCCTGTCTGTCTATGGGCTTTAAAACCAGGTATATTTGTCATAATCATTTTGAATAATCTGGCTCACTGGAAAGAACTGGGTTTCTTGAAGGCATGGACCACATGCCAATTCTATGCCATTCGAGGCCACTTAAACCTTATCGTGATCATCATTCATCATCATTTTGTTTAAACTAATATTTGGGACCCTCAGACATATAGGGGCAAATTCACTAAGACCTGAAGTTGCGCCAGTGACAGCTTCGCCACACTCCGTCGCACTTCGCCAGGCTTAGTTTTGCCAGCGCTACGCAAATTCACGAAAATGCGAAGTTGCGTTCAGGGAGGCGAACAGTAGCAAAGTTACACTAGCGATGCCTAATTTGCATACGGTGCCAAGTTAAAGTACAATGGACGTATATGTAGCACCACATACATTACACTACACAAGCTGGGAAAGCTTCGTAAAATAAAATAGAGTTGTTATTTTGCCCTATACATGTGCCCACATGTATAGTGCCATATGTTAGGAAATGTAGGGGGAAGGAGGGTACCCCAAAAAAATGTACAATCTTTTTCAGCCTATCACCCTTAAAAAAGGAAAAGACGCCAGCGTTTTTTGGGACTTAGAAAAAATTTAAACTTTTTTTGAAGCAAGCCCTATCTACTCTATTGCACTTCGCCTGGTCTCAGTTGGCGAAGGCAAGTCTGGCGCAAGAGTTAACGTTCATGAAAATCCACAAGTTAGTGAATTAGCGTAGTAACGTCCGTTCACCATAGCGCAACTTCACCTGGCGTAAGGATGCGAAGTAGCGCTAGAGTAGGTCCACTTCGCTATCGAATTTACGCCAGCGCCCGTTAGTAAATCGGCAAAGAAACGAAATGACGTCACACTGGCGATTTTGCGCTAGCGTTAGCCACTTCGCACTTTAGTGAATTTGCCCCATAGAGTTACATGTAAGCACAGTTTTACTTTGCCTTATAATAAAAAAAGACCATAACAATATGAATGCAATATTCTACCTTAGAATTAAAGGACAACCTAATGGACCCAAGAGGTCTTTTCATTTAGAAAAAGAGGAGGACAAAATGTTATAGTCAATGCCCATGAAAAAGCAGCAGCACTCTTTATCCCCAGTGTATGAATGCATCAGTCTCCTATGTGCGTTATTCTCCCCACCAATACAGCCCACCCCAAATTCAAATGGTTTTGCATCTCCCTAGACAAATACATCTCTTAATTCAGTAGGTCAGCTTGTACATCTTGAAATACAGGTATGTATTATTTTCTGGATGATGATACACATTAAGGGGTTGATATTGTATATATATATATATAGATATAGATATATATATATATATATATATATAAAATATATAGATATATATATAAATTGGAGTTTGTGTTTTTTTCACTATTCATGGAAAAATATTGCGAAAAAATGCAAACGCGAATATACTCAAGAATATTTTTTGGAACAAGAAAGAACTTGTAAGAGCTGGCAAGATTCAATAGTAGTCAATGGGATTTTTCTCCAACAACAACAACTATTTCTTTTCCAATTGCGAGATAAAAAGTTGCTCAAAATATGTTGCATTTTTTTGGCACATGCATTTTTATTCCTCAACCTCGAAAGTGAGTAAATGGGCCTCGCAGTCTTCGAGAAACCCACTCAATCTATGGAGGCTAGTCAAATCCAAAATATGGTGTCATTAAATATTGTTAAGTTCCATGTAATTATCATCCAATTTATCTAGATTTAGTCTCTAATTCTGTCTTTACATTATCCAACTTTTCTGCCATTTGCCTGTTCCCTTTCCACTCTTTATTCTCACATGAGCTAGCGGCAGTTTGTCCTGTAAGAGCAGAAATTTGCGGAACTGCTCTGATGAAGAATACTCCAGAACAAGGGAGAAGTGATCACGATGGCGTAGAGATAGTCTGTCCTGTAGAGTGACCATGACATCCTGTAAAAAAAACGTAAATTGATTTAAGGCAGTGCCTGAGGAACTATGGCTAACAGCAACAGTTTTGTCCAGTTTATTTTTACCCTCAAAATGTCTTTTCAGCACAAATAATATAAAGCTCGTCCATGCTGGCAGTTTGACATAGTTACTAATGACAACCATTGGAAGATATTTTGACCAAGAAAAGTAAAAAAACAATGTCCGAAAATTATAACAAGGTTTCTGATACAGGAAAACATCAGTCATTCGGCCATAGTTTCAAGAACATCAGTAAATATATTTTCAATTCCAAACCTTACATAATTTACCTTCAATCTGTGGTTTCACATGTATCTGGAACTGCAAATAGGAATTGTTCCCAGATCTCCCCCATTATCTTTTATTAAATAGGTGGTTCATCTATACATTAACTTGTAGTATGTTACGGAATATCCTACAACAACTTTTCAGTTGGTTTTTTAAATTTTTTTTAGATATTTGCCATCCTTTTCTTCCTCTTTCCAGCTTTCAAAGGGCTTGCTGACTAGTGATGTGCGGGCTGGCCCAAACCCCGCGCGTCAGGCGGGTTCGGGCTGGCTCCTGCACAAAATCTTCCGGTCATGGGCGGGTCTAGTTTAGCTATTCTCCTGCTCTCCCTGCCTGTGACCTAGAACTGCTGGCTTCCAGCCTCTAAATTTATAGACTTGCTATAAATAGAGGGGGAATGCCGGGTTGGGAGGGGGCTGGTCGGGAATTTCTCAACCCGCACACTATTGCTGACCCGGGCAGCCAAAAAATTGCTTTGTGATTCTACTATTCTATTGTTATTGTTACTTTGTATTATTTATCTTTGTATTCAGGCATCTCTCTTCATATTCGAGTCTTTCTTTCAAATGACTGCCTGGTTCCTAAGGTATATTGGACCCTAACAACCAGAAATAAACTGAAGAGCTGGGGTATAAAATACAGTCATAAAACATAAACCTCCTTATAAATGCATAGCATATTTTGATTGCTACTTTAATGCTGCTAAAAACCCCTAAAATGCTATGGGCAACCTAAATATGTGGCCCCTGGCAAATAGAATAACTCCTATTACCATAATTGCATGTGTGGGATTGAAAAACAAACAATAATTCATTTGAATTAAAGAGATGAACTATTAACAACATGAAGTATCACTAATTGAAAATATTTGGTTTTCTGCCAATTACTACTTAAAATTGCTTATCTGTCATCAAGCACTCCATTACGTTTCTTTGATTGTGGAAGGTAATTAGCTCTCCATTGTAGAAAGAAACATTCTAATCAGTGTAAATATTCCATCATGTCTGTGTTTGTACAAACAACACTTACAGCTTGTCCTTAAGTCAAAAGCAAGATGAACAAGTGCAGATAATGTCGGTAAATATGGCCTTTGGATTCAAAATATTCCTTTGGGATCAGCTCCAAAATAGACAGTTTTTAGGCTGGGTAACTGTTGAAGAAGATTATGGCCTATATTTGGCTACTAGTGTGTAACTCCAAATTGGACATTCCTTTTTCTTTTCACCTACCTGCTGAAACTATCATTAACATAGCTGTCATAATAATGTTTGAGCAGGGTTGATATGGAAGAACTGGGTAAAATATCTCACCTTGACTGTAGTACGACCATCAAACGTGAATGATTTAATCTGTCCATTCTCCAGAAAGACTTTTAGGACATTTGGAATAAGGAGAAGAGGAGGTGAGTCCTTCATCTTAAGCATGTCCTATGGAAGAGGGAAACATTGTAGCAAATATATATTGTGAAACATTGTAGAAAATATTATGTTATTATATTTTTTTATACATGATGGGTGCTGCATAGAGAATATGCCATTGTACAATAACAGAACAGTTTGAAGGCAGGGATTAGTGTACCATTCAATTCTACTCTGGGCTCCCTTGTTTCTCTTTATTTTAAAGGCATTTAAAGGACCAGTAACATCAAAAAATGAAATTGTTTTAAAGTAACAAAAATATAATGCAATGTTGCCCTTCACTAGTAACTAACATAGTAACATAGTAAGTAAGGTTGAAAAAAGAAACACATCCATCAAGTTCAATCTTTTAGTTTTTGTTTTTTTTAAATCTGCCTAACTTCCAGTTGATCCAGTGGAAAGCAAAAAAATCCCATCTGAAGCCTCTCCAATTTGCCTCAGAGGGGGAAAAAAATTCCTTCCTGACTCCAAAATGGCAATCGGACTAGTCCCTGGATCAACTTGTACTATGAGCCATCTTCCATAACCCTGTATTCCCTCACTTGCTAAACACCATCCAACCCCTTCTTAAAGCTATCTAATGTATCAGCCTGTACAACTGATTCAAGTAGAGAATTCCACATTTCACAGCTCACACTGTAAAAAAAACCCTTCAGAATATTTAGGCGGAACCTCTTTTCTTCTAATCGGAATGGGTGACCTCGTGTCAGCTGGAAAGACCTACTGGTAAATAAAGCATTAGAGAGATTATTATATGATCCCCTTATATATTTATACATAGCTATCATATCACCCCTTAAGCGCCCCTTCTCCAGCGTGTCTCATATCTAAAATTTTAATACCTTTTACCAGCTTAGTTGCCCTTCTTTGTACCCTCTTTAATACAATAATGTCCTGTTTGAGTGATGGAGACCAAAACTGTACGGCATATTCTAGATGGGGCCTTACAAGTGCTCTATACAGGGGAAGAATGACCCCCTCCTCCTGTGACTCTATGCCCCTTTTAATACAGCTCAAGATCTTATTTGCCCTTGATGCTGCTGACTGGCATTGCTTGCTACAGCCAAATTTATCATCTACAAGGACTCCAAGATCCTTTTCCATAATGGATTTGCCTAGTGCAGCCCCATTAAGGGTTTAAGTGGCTTGGATATTTTTACATCCTAGGTGCATGACTTTACATTTATCAACATTGAATCTTATTTGCCACTTAGCTGCCCAGATTGCCAGTTTGTCAAGATTGTGTTGCAAGGATGCCAGATCTTGGATGGAATTAATTGGGCTGGATAGTTTTGTGTCGTCTGCAAACACTGACACATTACTTACAAAATTTTGAATGTGATCCCTTAACAAGCCTTCAAATAATTTGCCCACCACAGATGTCAAATTTACTGGCCTATAATTGCCAGGCTGAGATCATAATCCCTTTTTAAATTTCGGAATAGCATCAGTTTTTCTCCAATCCATAGGCACCATACCAGATGAAAGTGAATCTGAAAAAATCAGAAATAGGGGCTGGTCTAAAACTGAACTGAGCTCTCTTAGAACCCAGGGGTGTATGCCATCAGGCCCTGGAGCATAGTTTCCATTCATTTTTATTAAAGCTTTATGAATCATATCCTGAGTAAACCATTGACTCGATTGAGCTGAGCCATTAGTGCAGCTATGAAGTGAGCCTGGGAACTCAGACTCCTCTATTGTATACACTGAAGAAAAGAACTGATTTAGCACATTTGCCTTTTCTGTATCTGTTACAACCATACTGGTACCATTATTTAATGAAGCAAAACTCTCAACCTGCATCTTTTTACTATTAATATATTTAAAAAACTTTTTAGGCTTAGTTTTCACCTCCACCACAATTATCTCTTCATTTCCTTTCTTTGTCTTACGGATTGCTGATTTACAACATTTATTACAGTGTTTATATTCATTAAATTTGCCCACTTTTAAGAAGTTCTTAAAGGTGTCGTAATCTTTTGGAGCAAACATAACAACTTTTTCAGTAAGAAGTTTTATTACATTCACTGCGCACTGGCGCTAACTATAAAATTTGCGAACCTTCTTCGGAAGTGGTCGCTAAACATTTTCCGTGTTCGCAAAAACTATATTAAATTCGCACAAAGGTAAATTTGTTCGCACAGAGGCATAACTTTTTGCATTGCGAATATTTTTTCCGGTACCGACTTTTATTACATTCCCCCACATATGTGTTTTAGCACTTGTGTTCCATTTGCATTATTAGATTGAGCAAGCAAATTTAAAGGGGTGGTTCACCTGTTAAGTTTTAGTATGTTATAGAATGACCAATTCTAAGCAACTTTTTAATGGTCTTCATTTTTTTTTTATTGTTTTTGAATTATTTGTTGCTGCCCTCTGACTCTTTCCAGCTTTCCAATGGGGGTCACTGACTCCATCTAAAAAAACTTATGCTCTGTAAAGCTACAAATTTATTATTGCTACTTTTTATCACTCATCTTTCTATTCAGGCCCTCTCCTATTCATATTCCAATCTCTTGCTAAAATAAATGCATGGTTGCAACCAAATTGCTGAAATTGCAGGCTAGAGAGCTGCTAAATAAAAAGTAAACTAAAAAAACACAAATAATAGAAAATTATGACCAATAGCAAATTGACTCAAATTATCAATCTTTACATCATATTAAATGTTAACTCAAAGGTGAACAATCCCTTTAAGCATTCAAAGCACAGTTCCCCTTTACCTAGAGAAACAAATAGTGTTCCTTGTCATCTAGGCACATAGGGGCAAACTTACTAAAGGGCGAAGTGACTAATGCGGGTGAAAATTCGCCAGGGTGACGTCATTTCGGTACTTACTAATGGTCGTTTTTGTAACTTCGCTAGCGAAGTAGATAGACTGTAGCGGTACTTCGCTCCCTAATGCCTGGCGAATTTGCGCTCTGGCGAATGGACGTAACAATGCAAATTCACTAAGATGCGGATTTTACTGAACGTTACCTCTTGCGCCAGACTTGCCTTCGCCACTTCAGACCAGGCGAAGTGCAATAGAGTAGATAAGAGTTCCAAAAAAATAGTCACAAAAAACGCTAGAGTCTTTTCCTTTTTTTCAGGGTGATAGGCTGCAAAAGAGCGTAATTTTTTTTTTGGGTAACCGGCTTCCTCCTACATTTCCTAACATATGGCATATAAGCTATACACATTCGGCTCATGTGTAGGGCAATATAACAAATTTATTTTCTTTTATTACGGTTTCCCGGGCTTGTGTAGTGTAATGTATTTGCTGCAACATATACGTCCATTGAACTTCCGGCCGTATGCAAATTAGGCAACGATAGCGCAACTTTGCTTCGCTTGGTGCAGTAACACTATCTCAACTTTGCCCGCTTTCGGCGAACTGGACGCAACTTCGGATTTTAGTGAATTAGCGTTGTCCTGGCAAGTCTACTCCTGGCGAAGTGTTGCACTGTGAGCGAAGCCGTTGCGGAGGTTAGTGAATTTGCCCTATAAAGTCTCCACCATCTCTATATGCAAATAGTTTTCTGATATTTTTGGTTGAGGCCCCTGTTTCTGCCAACATTTGGTCCGGTTCCTCCGCAGATGCCACCCTAGCTGACATATAGCTTTCAGAAGCATTTAGTACAGAAAATAAGCTTCCATCACAATTCTAAACCTGCAAACAAGCACCCATCACAAATATAAACCTAAGTAGCTGTGAGGCCTACTTAGGGACCTCCTTGCACTCCCCACTTCTTCCTCTGCAAGAGCTGTTGTAAGATGATGAAAGTTCTAGCTTGATTTAAAAGACCATGTTCATAATAATTAATGTGTACTAATGTTATAGGGTCAGGGAAAAATATTGTTTTTCACCTATGAAGCTGCTTTGCTAGCAGGCCTGCTGGAGATTTTATTTAGTTACTTCGAGTTGCATTGTAGAGGGTTGGGGAAAGGTTGAACTTTATGAACTAATGTAATCTTTCAGCCCTGCTGACTATTTAATATATGTTTTTGTACCTCACTGTAACACTGGTTTTCGGTAATAATAGATTTGAGGGCCAGTAGTAGTGAGTGTAGGCACAAACAATCTCTATTTATAGAACAAATAGCAATTTAGTGAGGCTAGAACATTTCCCTCTTTTAATGCAAGCACTTAACTTCTACCCAACAGCTTACAACCTATTTACAGTATTTGTATACAAGTTCTTGTCTGTCAAACAGAGGTGAATAGCGATAAATATTCCACTAAAAGTATACAGGTATGTGATCTGTTATCCAGAATACTCTGGATCTGGGGTTTTCCGGATAAGGAGTCTGTAATTTGGATCTCTATACCTTAAGTCTACGTAAATATCATTTAAACACCCAACAGGATAGTTTTGTCTCCAATAAGGATTAATTATATCGTAGTTTGGATCAAGTACAAGTTTCTGTTTATTACTATAGAGAAAAATGAAATAATTTTTAAACAATTTGGATAAAATTAAGTATATAAGAGACCGCCTTTCTGTAATTCAGAGCTTTCTGGATAATGGATTTCTAGATAACAGATACTATACCTGTACAGGGTACTTTTTTATTATTAAATAGAAAAAGGAAATCATTTTTAAAAATTTGGTTATATTGTGGTTTTAGTGAAAATCTCTAAATCCACACAAATCAGAATATTGATAAATGGACCTCTAAGTGTAAGTGTTTTTATAAACAAGAGTCAGTCTGACATTTGCAAGCATAAAGAGCACAGATGGCCTATGGCAAATGTACACTCCTAAAAATAATACTTCTCTTAGGGGCAGATTTATCAAGGGTCGAATTTCGAACTAAAAAATACTTTGAAATTTGACCATCGAATTTAAATACTTAGAATTCGAACTTTTTTCATTGAATTTGGGTATTCTGCGGTCGACGTAAAATCGTTCGATCATACGATTTTACTTCAACTTCAAAAAATTAGAAAAATGCTGTAGAAGGTCCCCATAGGCTAACATAGCACTTCAGCAGGTTTAATTTGGCGAAGTATGGAAGGTGCAACCACTAGATGGTGCATTCTGTTCTTATTACGTATTTAGAATGTGTTCTCCATGAATGGAATAATTAATATAGTACTGTTCCTCTATAGACAAAAAGTAATTTACATAAAACATGGACACCAGAATTAAGTGACCTGTCCAGGGTCACGTAGTTGGTACAGGGATTTGAGAGGTCTTTAGCATAACTGTTGAAATGAAAAACCAATCTGATATACAGGTACATTTATCCGTATAGTTGAGATATGGTGTGTTTTACATTATTGGGGTCATTTACAACCCTGGGGGAGCAAGTGCAAGAGCACTGAGCGGTGCACGCTTGCCTGTATATTCAGTAGTATGCTTAGTGCTCATTTAACAGCACTTATACCCCCCTTGGGTTGTCTCTCTTTGCACAAAGCTCTGTATTTTAAATCATGCGCTACATGCAGAGAGCAGCATCTGGAGACGCAGCCCAGCCCCGTCCTTACCACCTGCTGGTTGAAGTTGCAAATCGCACCTCCTTCTGATCCCTACCTTGCATATATAAATAATGCCAAGGAAGGGGATGATGCCAAATTGATCCCCCCAAATTGGAGCACAGAGGTCTGCAGATATATGCACAGTGCCCCACGCAATAGGCAAATCAATAAAAAAGTGTTCTGCTACAGTGACTGATGTGAATAATCCTTTGCAAAATGGGAGTAGACTGACAAGGTGAGAGTGAATCGGAACTCTGTGTACAGTATGTTGTAAGTCAAAATGGAATATTTTCAAGAAATGTAAGAAAATGAAGAGAGAGAATTATTTTGATTGTGGAAGAAACATGCCAACCTTGTACAACACAAGAAGAAGCAGACAATGCCCCAAGGGGACTCCGCCTCAAAAATTAATGATAACTGGCTGCATGTTCTGAAGCTGACATTACAGCACAAAAAAAGAACTTCAGGGTAATGACTAACCAGATGATAATATAATTAATGCAGCACAGAACCTGCTTAAAAAGCAGTTTGGAACAGAAGGACTGTGTCCTCTCACAGAATTATTTCCAACCTGTTCAGGGCCCATCTGCACAAATTCATTACAATGGCAAGAGGCACCACTGGCTGACAAGTTGCTTTATATCAGATCATGTACAGATTGCAGACAGCTTGAAAACTCCCATCATTTCCAAGGGAGCGAGACAATAGATAGAGGAATGCTTTGGAGGGCTGTTGGATAATCCAATGAAGACAATGAAACAATTTAATGTAGATTGACAGCCAAATTTTAATGACTGTGGGGTTTATATAAGAGAACATCTCATTCAGTGCTTTGAACCAAGAGCGATAATTGCATTCCCCAACACAAAATGGTGGCACGCACGAGCGCAGCAGATACTTAGGGGGTTATTTATCTCACTATTTTCTGCTACAAACTCTGAACAAATCCAGTCGAGTTTTTACGCTTATTTATTATTATATTTTACCGAAAATTTGCCTTGCGGTAAAAAAAAATCAGATTTTCACGATTTTTTTCGGATTTTCACCCGAAAACGTAGGGGTATTGCACAAAACCCAGCGTCCATCAAAAAATCATTGACTTATATGCAAGCTCGACAGGTCTGAGATGTCGTATTTTTAGATTCGGACTTCCCCCATTCTCAGGGTTTAATACATTCCGAAAGATTTGTGATTTTTTAATAGTCCAATTTTATTAAAAAAAAAATCATAAATTTTTCGTGATTTTTGCATTTGGAGTTTAGTAAATAACCCCTTAGGGTTCTTTGGACTGAATAAACTTTTTTTGTAGATTGCTGAAATGTGTGCTGTATATTGTTGTTTTTGGTAGGTCCGGAAAATGTTATAGTAGAGGTAGCTCTGGGTTAATATAGGTTTATTCATCAGGACATAGTGGTTGTTCTTTATTAGTTGGGGATGCACTAAACCCACTATTTTGGGATTTGGGTTAAATCCCAAACCGTTTATAAAGGTTTTGGGTGAATCCCAAACCAAATCCAAACCTTAATTTGCATATGCATTGGAGCATAGTTTTTCTACGGAAAAGGTCCATTAAATGGATACTAGGCCCTTAATATTAATTGCAAATTAGGGCAAGTAAGAGCCATAAAGAACCATATGTGAAAAAATTCACTTGAACAGGCCTTCGATCAATTATCTGGACTTTAAATCTTGCTTGCTTAGGACCAGGGATTTTATTTCTGCACTTTAAATCTCAATATATTAGCATAAAAATGTGAACATTAAATAAACACAATAGGATTGTTTTGCCACCAATATGGATTCATGCAGCTTAGTTACCATCAAGTACAAAGTTATAACCACAAAAAAGGGAAATCATTGAAAAAATTGTAATTATTTGCTCTACTAATTCGGAGCTTTCTGGATACCGAATTTCCAGATAAGAGATCCTATTGAATATATTTAATGTTTTAATGTACAAAGTAATAAATAAATAAATACTGAAAGTTGTAACCCAATTGCTGCTGGTGCCTTTGATCTTGCCACATGTTGCCAGACACACTACCACTGTCTCCTTCTAAAATTCAATACAAAATGCCACATTTTCTGCATACTTTTCTTGCTTAAACTCACACATTCAGTATCTGGGCCCTTTGCCCTTATAGTTTCTAAACTGCTAAGCAGCAGGCCCCTTTTCATACACCCTTCTTTTGTTGTACTACTTTGAGAAATATATTAACTATTAATAACCATCAAAATCACTTGGAAAATTGAGACAATTAGTCACAGACGTTGTGTCAACCCGCAAACTTGTAATTAAGTAAATATAATAATAACCTCAAAATCAAGCAAGTAACGACTTGGGATATAGATGTTACATTGCTCACAAACTCTTCAACATTTTATCCACAAGATGGCACAAAGGTGTTGAGCTTCTCTTTATGAAGCTTATGATATACTAAGACAATTTGTAATTGGTCTTCATTTTTTTGTATGTACAAGTATGGGACCTGATATCCAGAATGCTCGGTACCTGGGATCTACTAGAAAATCATGTAAACATTAAATTAACCCAATAGGCTGGTTTTGCTTCCAATAAGGATTAATTATATCTTAGTTTGGACCAAGTACAAGCTACTGTTTTATTATTACAGAGAAAAAGGAAATTTAAAAAAAATTATATTATTTGGATAAAATGGAATCAATGATCCCATACCTGTACTTTATTTAGCATTTCTTTGAATTAGAAACTAGAAGATGAATAGGAAAGGTCTAAATAGAATAAGTAAAAAAAATGACAATACAGAGTGCTACTTTTTTGGGCTTGCAAGATCAGTAACCCCCATTTGAAAGCTTTAAAAGGTAAAAAAAGAACTATAAAAAATGAAGACCAATTGAAAATTTGCTATGAATAGGTCATTCTATAACATTTAACTTAAAGATAAACTGCCCTTTTGTGAATGTTATTTTGTGCTGACTGTAAATATGGATTCTTTGAAGATTTGTCCAATAAACTAAGGACTGAAAGTGCTTAGTAATTTGAGGTTCCAAATCAATATCAACTTTTCCCCTATTGCGTTTTGATCTAATAATAGGGTCCTCAATGTTGATGAAATGGAGCTTTTCGCAGAGAAGTCAAATTTTTGTTTTGGCTGTTACTATTCCGCGTGAGCTTGTTTGGGAAGACTTAATTTGTTTTGACTGCTTTCCAATTCTTTTCGGAAGCCAGCAAGAGAAGGAACCCGTTCCTCTGATACAGATGCAGCATGTCAGTGGGGGAAAGCTGTAATTAGCCAGTTTGTTAAGTTGTTTATACATAAGCATTTATTATAGGCAAAGTGCAGTGGGTGATAGCCAGGCTTAAAGGGGTTGTTCACCTTTGGGATAACTTTTAGTATGATGTAGAGAGTGATATTCTGAGATAATTTGCAATTTATTTTAATTTTTTGTTATTTTTTGGTTTTTGAGTTATTTGGCTTTTTATTCAGCAGCACTTCAATTTGCATTTTAAGCAATCTGGTAACTAGGGCCCAAATTACCCTAGCAACCATACATTAATTTGAATAAGAGACTGGAATATGAATAGGAGAGGCCTGAATAGAAGGATTAGTAATAAAAAGTAGCAATAACAATAGATTCGTAGCCTTACAGAGCATTTGTCTTTTAGATGGGGACGCCCATTTGAAAGCAGCAAAGAATCAGAAGAAAAAGACGAATAACTATAAAACTATAACAAATAAATAATGAAAACCATTGAAAAGTTGCTTATAATTGGTCGCTCTATAACATAATAAAAGTTAAAAAGTATCTTAAAGGTGAACCACCCCTTTAATAATTATCTCTGTAGAGTGTCAACTGAAAGCATTTGGCATGTTTACTGCAAAGATAGACTTGAACATTGGGGAACATTCACTAAGGGTCGAATATCGAGGGTTAATTAACCCTCGATATTCGACTAGGAATTAAAATACTTCGAATATCGAAGTCGAAGGATTTAGCGCAGATAGTTCGATCGAAGGATCGGAGGATAATTCCTTCGATCGAACGATAAAATCCTTTGAATCGAACGATTCAAAGGATTTAAATCCAACGATCGAAGGAATATCCTTCGATCAAAAAAAGTTAGCCAAGCCTATGGGGACCTTCCCCATAGGCTAACATTGACTTTGATAGCTTTTAGATGGCGAACTAGGGGGTCGAAGTTTTTTTTAAAGAGTTAAAGAGACAGTACTTCGACTATCGAATGGTCGAATAGTCGAATGATTTTTACTACGAATCCTTCGATTCGTAGTCAAAGGTCGAAGTAGCCCATTCGATGATCGAAGTAGCCCAAAAAAAACTTCGAAATTCTAAGTTTTTTACCTTCGAATCCTTCACTCGAAGTTATTGAATCGCCCCCTTAGTGTTTTTGTTCCCATACAGAAATTAGTAATGACCATGAAATAGGAAAAATGTTTAGAAGCCCATTGACACCTGGGCCCAATGGGAATTTTCCTGGTATTCCGGTGGGCCAGTCAAACATTGTACTGGCATAAGATCTGTTATCTGGAAACCCTTTATCCAGAAAGCTCCGAATTACTGGAAGGCCATCTCATAGACTACATTTTAACCAAACAATTCAATTTATTCCCTTAAGGACTAAACGTAGAAGCTCTAAGAATCATCCTGTGTGGCTTAATACAGAGGTAAAGATGTTAATGGGAAAGAAGAGAAAGGCATTTAAAAACTACAAATCTGTAGGGACAGAAGCTGCATTTAATGAATATAAACACTGTAATAAATGTTGTAAATCAGCAATCCGGAAGGCTAAGAAAAGAAATGAAGAGTTAATTGCGGTGGAGGTGAAAACTAACCCTAAAAAGTTTTTTAAATATATTAATAGTAAAAAGATGCAGGTTGAGAGTGTTGCTCCATTAAATAATGGTACCAGTATGGTTGTAACAGATACAGATGAGGCAAATGTGTTAAATCAGTTCTTTTCTTCAGTGTATACAATAGAGGAGTCTGGGTTCACAGGCTCATTTAATAACTGCACGAATGGTTCAGCTCAATCTAGTCAGTGGCTGACTCAGGATATGATTCAAAAATCTTTAATACAAATTAATGTAAACAAGGCTCCAGGGCCTGATGGCATACACCCCCGGGTTCTAAGAGAGCTTAGTTCAGTTTTAGACCAGCCCTTATTTCTGATTTTCTCAGATGCACTGTCATCTGGTATGGTGCCTATGGATTGGAGAAAAGCTGATGTTATTCCAATATTTAAAAAGGGATTACGATCTCAGCCTGGCAATTATAGGCCAGTAAGCTTGACATCTGTGGTGGGCAAATTATTTGAAGGCTTGTTAAGGGATCACATTCAAAATTTTGTCCTAATGAATGGCATTATGAGCAACAATCAGCATGGCTTTATGAAGGATAGGTCATGTCAGACGAATTTGATTGCATTTTATGATGTGGTAAGTAAGATTCTGGATAGTGGGGGGGGCAGTAGATGTGATCTATTTGGATTTTGCCAAAGCGTTTGATACTGTGCCCCACAAACGACTGCTTTCTAAACTAAGGTCTGTTGGGCTTAATGAAGTCGTTTGCACGTGGATAGGAAACTGGCTACAGGATCGGGTACAGAGGGTGGTTGTTAATGGGACATTCTCTACTTGGAGTAAGGTTCTTAGTGGGGTCCCCCAGGGCTCAGTATTGGGTCCACTTTTATTTAACTTGTTCATTAATGACTTAGGGGAGGGTGTTGTAAGTAATGTATCAGTGTTTGCAGATGACACAAAATTATCCAGCCCAATTAATTCCATCCAGGATGTGGCATCCTTGCAACAAGATCTTGACAAACTGGCAATCTGGGCAGCTAAGTGGCAAATGAGATTCAATGTTGATAAATGTAAAGTCATGCACCTGGGATGTAAAAATATCCAAGCCACTTATACCCTTAATGGGACTGCACTAGGCAAATCCATTATGGAAAAGGACCTTGGAGTCCTTGTAGACGATAAACTTGGCTGTAGCAAGCAATGCCAGTCAGCAGCATCAAGGGCAAATAAGGTCTTGAGCTGTATTAAAAGGGGCATAGAGTCACGGGAGGAGGGGGTCATTCTTCCACTGTATAGAGCACTTGTAAGGCCCCATCTAGAATATGCCGTACAGTTTTGGTCTCCATCACTCAAACAGGACATTATTGTATTAGAGAGGGTACAGAGAAGGGCAACTAAGCTGGTAAAAGGTATTGAAAATCTTAGCTATGAGGAAAGACTGGCCAAATTGGAGATGTTCACGCTGGAGAAGAGGTGCTTAAGGGGTGATATGATGACTATGTATAAATATATAAGGGGATCATATAACAATCTCTCTAATGCTTTATTTACCAGTAGGTCTTTCCAGCTGACACGAGGTCACCCATTCCGATTAGAAGAAAAGAGGTTCCGCCTAAATATTCGGAAGGGGTTTTTTACAGTGAGAGCTGTGAAGATGTGGAATTCTCTCCCTGAATCAGTTGTACAGGCTGATACATTAGATAGCTTTAAGAAGGGGTTGGATGGCTTTTTAGCAAGTGAGGGAATACAGGGTTATGGGAAATAGCTCATAGTCCAAGTTGATCCAGGGACTAGTCCGATTGCCATTTTGGAGTCAGGAAGGAATTTTTCCCCCTCTAAGGCAAATTGGAGAGGCTTCAGATGGGTTTTTTGCCTTCCTCTGGATCAACTGGCAGATAGGTAGTTAATAAACAAACAAAAAAAAAAGGTTGAACTCGATGGACATGTGTCTTTTTTCAACCTTACTTACTATGTTACTATGTTACTATGTAATTCGAATTTTTAAAAATTACCTTTTCTCTGTATTAATAACAGTACCTTGTACTTGATCCATACTAAGATATTGGAGGTAAAACAATCCTATTGGGTGTAATTAATGTTGAAATTGTTTTTAGCAGATTAAAGGTATGGAGATCCAAATTACAGAAAGATCCCTAATCCAGAAAACCCCAGGTCTCAAGCATTCTGGATAACAGCCCCTGTATCTGTACTGTGAATATATTTTCTGTTTTTCTATGGCTTTGAAACTACATAAAATAACAGGATAGGATCCCCGAGTGGGTCAGTAATAAAGAAATATACAAATTAAAAAGTATATAGTTTAAATGGAATGAGATCTCACAACAAAACCAGATAATTCTTAAAGGGGCTGTTCACCTCTGTGTTAACTTTTAGTATAATGTAGAGAATGATATTTTGAGACAACCTGCAATTGTTTTTTTATTTTTTTACTATTAGTGGTTTTTGAGTTATTTACGTCCGCTATCTGGTTGGTAGAGTTTAAATTACCCTAGCAACAAGACATTGATTTGAGGAGTCTGAAATATGAATAGGAGAGGGCCTAAAAAAATTAAAAAGCACAAGTCAGAGAACCTTCATTTTTGTAAGGACCTGAAAGATCATAATTCAGTTAACAAGATTTTTTTTTAATTAGGCCTGTACTTAAAGGAACAGTTCAGTGCTTTTCAGCTCTAAATTGATCCTCAGCATTCAGCTCAGATTCAAAAGCAAAAGTTATGGCCCATGTGCCCCCCCCCCCAATTATTGATTGGTTACTGACTGGTAACCAATCAGTGGAAACCAAGGAAGCTACGAAGCAGGAAGTAGTTCTGGTTGTTATGTTAGACACCCAGTCTTTCTAGCCTTTATACAATTTAGGCTAACTAACTATATTATAAACATTTTTTATTTTGCATGGGCTATCTATTAAGCCAGTTTATTTGTCATACTGAACAATTCCTTTAAGGATTTATTGTTAGAGATGGCAGTAAGAGTGGCCTAGGAGAAGGCACGCTTAATTGCTTGCAAGATAAAAATATGGATAGTGCGAGGGTAGTAGTGTCTGCATTCTAATCTATCCAGCGATGCTTCATTCATTCTGAACTGCTGACGCAGGAAGGTTTTAATTCTGTTCTAAGTTAGGCATGTGAAATAACTGCTTAACGATCATTGGGGCCTCAGGTTAGTAATTTTACTGAACATTTATCACATGGAATAATAAAATAGGGAGGATTCATAGTCTTTTGGGCTTAAATGTGCTATCATTTTTTGGCATACTACCTTCCCCATTAATAACATACACTTGTTTTAAACTCTTAATTTTTTCCTGCTACCATATCAATAATGTAAATCAGTTTTTGAAGTCGGAATGTTTTCTGATGCTTTTGGGCTTACATTTTTTTCTGTTTAAAATGTGTGGTGCCTCATTTTCCAGCCTGTCACTAAGCAGGACCCACTGCAAACAGCAATTCCCTTTGATTTTGAATTGGGAGTGATGTCCAGCCCTCCCCCCCACATTGTTCCACGAACCTCTTGGGTGACAAAACACTAGAAATCCTCTAAAGTGTCATTACTTAAGTAGTGGTAGATATGCAAATCAAACTGGCTTATATTATGCATTTAACTAATACAGCAGGACCCATTTTTAATTATTGTAAGAATGGCTAAAAGAGTGTATAGTTATGTGAGGCTTAAAGCTAAATGCTGTAGGCAAAGGTGACATGTAATAACTAAAGGGCCCATTTACTTTCCTTTGCGTTTCCCCGAATCTTGCTTTTCAGCTCTAAAAATCATGTATTTAACATATGACAATTGAAAATTTTTAACCAGTACTGTAAGGGGCCCATACACTAAGTTCGAGTGAAGGAATAGAGGAAAAATAGTTTGAATTTCGAATGTTTTTTTTGGCTACTTCGACCATCGAATTGGCTACTTCGACCTTCGTCTACGACCTTCGACTATTCGATAGTCTAAGTACTGTCTCTTTAAAAATTTCTTCACCCCCTAGTTTGCCACCTAAAACCTACTGAGGCCAATGTTAGACTATGGGGTAGTTCCCCATAGGCTTGCTAACAATTTTATGATCGAAGGATAATCCTTCGATCGATGGATTAAAATCCTTCGAATCGTTCGATCGAACGAATTGCACAAAATCCTTCTACTTCAATATTCGAAGTCGAAGGATTTTAATTCGGCAGTCGAATATCGAGGGTTAATTAACCCTCGATATTCGACCCTTGATACATCTGCCCCCAAGTGTATTAACCATGAAAAACTCTTAATATAAAACTTAGCCAACTAAAAGCTGTCAAGGTCATGCAGGAGTCAAAGGGAATTGTCCTTATTCAACTGTAAAATCTTTCGTTGATTCCCGGTTTTAGAGGTTTTGGATTCTTAGTCATTTATTAGCTCATGAAAATAATTATTTAAACAAGTATTTCAAGGCTGTCGTTTTCGGATTCCTGATTTCAGAATTTTTTTTTTTTTTTTTTAGTGGATTCAAAAGCCTCTAAATTCATACTAAACTGAATTTTGATAAATGGGCTCCCCAATGTAAGCCATATGCCAGTGATTCCCAACCAGTAACTCACAAGCAAAATGTTGACCGCCAACCCTTTGAATGTTGCTCCCAGTGGCCTCAAAGCAGGTGCTTCTTTTTGAATTCCTGGCTTGGAGGCAAGTTTTGGTTGTAGAACAACCAGATGTACTGCCAAATAGAGCCTCATGTGGCTGCCAGTCCACATAGAGGCTAACAAATAGCCAATCACAGCCCTTATTTGGCATCTCTAAGAACTGTTTTCATGCTTGTGTTTCTCTGCAACTCTTTTTACAATTGAATGTGCGGACCCTGCCATATACCATAGAGATCTCACTCATAATTTGCTCACCTGAACCTCCACCTGGTGCCATGAGAATGCACAAAACACAAAACAGTTACCTGGGACTTTCCAATATCTACAATGGGAGGAACCTCTGTTATACCTCACGCTACTCATGATGAAAAAATCTAGTTCTGTATAATACAGGTTAAGCAGAGATACACCACTAATACATTGTCCCGCCATTAAAAAACACAATCTTTCCATGTTTTAGGCCCAATGGGCCTTCTAAAATTTCTGGGCCACAATGCTGACCACTGTGTATAGTTCCACCATTGTAATAAAGGCAGGAGGTGCAAGCAATATTAAACATTATCTCATTGTCTTATGGCCTGCCGCTGTCCTCTGTGAGCAAGATGCACGCTTGACTGAGCTCATGTCCTTTAGCTATAGCTTTCCTTTAACTCGCATTTAATATCCCAGACATTTATATCTGCTAGAGGACCCAAAGCTCCGCAGGCATCGGAATTTACAGTGCCATCAACAAGCTCTAGGGGAAGGGCTTGATTAATCACATTAACAGATGCCTTGTAATTAGTTTAATGGCTATGTAGTTCATCTGACTGGAAACTTATGAACATACAGTGATACTCTCCAATTTGTACACATTCTACAGCTAACAATCTCTTCCCCAACCCAGCATCAAACTCTGGCTTTATGATTAAAGGGACAATCTATTCTTAATACAGTGTTTTTATTATTATCCTTTATTTATATAGCAGTGAATACATTTTCATTGAGCATTATAGAGATTTTTCATTATTCCCAGCCTTCCCTAGTGGCTTAATTTGCTTTTATTTTTAAGAGACTATAGAAAATTCTTTATGTTTGCCTTTTGTACTTTAGTTACCCTTGTAAGCATTCTTCAGTTATTCTTAGCTGGCATTACAATTACAAGGTGTACACGGCAACATCACCTCAAGAGCATGAAAAGCAATAACGTGTATCATGTGATAGAGTCTGGGGTCACATTCTGAGCTAACGCCACTCATGCCCTTGTGTAAAAATGTTCTACCCCTGTTATTTATTTACCATCATAAAGAGAGGGCAGCACATACAGAGCTATGCCTGTAGATTTAGATTTGGCTCACAGGTCTGAGCTTGTCTGAGAATCCTGAACCAAATACTGGACTCCCTATTATTTATAGGGAGTCCAGTATTTGGTTCAGGATTCTGCCAGACTTTGGTCTTTTTCAGCAGGATTCTGATCCAAGCAAATCCAAGTGCCTGACCAAACCGAATCCTTAAATTCACATGACTTTTTCTCATTTCCTTTCCCTCATTTGCATATGTAAATTAGGGTTCAGATTTTGTTCTGTATTTGTCTATCACAAAGGATTTAGGATTCGTCCGAATCCCAAAATAGTAAATTTGGTGCATCCCTAGTAAATAAGTATGGTCAAATCACCCACTGACACCCACCTTTAAATCAGGTATCTAGGTGAAAAGAGGTAAAGCAACAGCAATCTAAAATAGTTATGTGGCTCAGGTTTCTCAAATACAACACTTACACTTTGAAGTCATGCCGTATACTTTCAGTATTACAGTTCTCTGTTTTACTGTAGAACGTATCTTTAATTCTATCACCTGTAGTACTACAATATCCCTGTAATAATAACCTTACATTGTCTGCAGTAAAAATTAGGCTTTGAAATGGTTAAAATCATCTCCAGTTGTCCCACATTCATTTCTCTGTGGCATACAAGAGTCAAGAGTGAGTTTATTGTCATTTCATCCATATATGTTTGTACAGTACACATTGAAACAAAACAACGTTCTTCTAGAACCATGGTGCTACACACAACAAAAATGTACCGGACAACAGACAAAACTTGCAAGTGCAAAAATATGCAACTCCTGCAAGGCAGGACAGCATAGTGCAGAGACAGGACAAGACAGTGCAGCAGATGTAATATGTTAAGTAAATAATGCTAAACGTCAGACATGATGGGTGTATCCATACATAGAGTGTAGAGAAAGCAACATGTTTACTATAACCCATCATAGCAGCTGTGAAACATAAATAGAGTAGAAACAAGAACAAGTCTAGTAAACTTGCGTAGGAAGAACCATAACTAGGTTCGGCATGTGGTGGAACAAGCAGACAGATTATTGGGAGGGGCTGGGGAAGACCCGGCAGTCTTGGTAGACATAGGTACCAATGACAAAGTTAAAGGAGGAGGTAAAGTCCTTAACAACAATTTTAAAAAACTAGGTGTAAAGTTGAGAACGAGGACTTCCATGCTAATTTTCTCAGAGATATTACCTGTGCCACGAGCAATGATAAGAAGACAACGGGATCTTAGAGACATTAATGCGTGACTGAGAGATTGGTGTAGGGAGGAGGGTTTTGGGCTTTTGGAGAACAGGGCTGATTTCTTAGTCGGCTACAGGCTCTTTGCTAGGGATGGGCTGCACCTCAATGATGATGGTGCAGCTGTTTTGGAGGAGAAGATGGCTAGACGTTGGAGGAGATTTTAAACTAGGTGTGGGGGGTAGGGTTCAGTAAAAGATTCAGTGGAAGACAGGTTAGATGAACTGAACTGAAGAAGCTGCTCGGATGAGTAGTGAAACGTCTTCATTGATTACTCAGCAAGTCCAGTTGTTTTTAGATTGACCTATACTAGATATACCATGACCTGGATGAATGAAAATCTTCATAGTCATGTTATATGAGATAGTGGGCAAAGGAAGGGAAAACGGGGAGGAGATTTGGTTGGGGGTACTGTTAAGGATAGGGAGGACCACATGTCATTTGTTCAATATAGTACCACTATTAAATGTATGTTTGCAAATGCAAGGAGTCTGACTGGTAAAATGGGAAAGCTGGATATGCTGGTGCTGGAGGGAAAATATGATGTGATTGGTGTGGCCGAACCATGGCTGAATGAGTCGCATGACTGGGCAGGTAATATCAGCGGCTATACTTTGTTTCAGAGGGACAGAGGCAATAGAAAAGGAGGAGGGGTATGTCTGTTTGTTAGGCAGGATTTAAAAGCTTATATAAAGGAGGATGTTATGTTAGAAAATGTGGGGGCAAAAGTCTTATGGGTAGAGTTCTTCACCAATTGTAAAGAGTCCAGCAAATTAGTTGTAGGAGTATGCTATAGACCCCCTAACCTAATGTAAGAGGAGGAAAAGGCTGCTAGTTTGGGTAAAGTAATGATAATGGGGGATTTTAATTACCCAGATATTGACTGGAGCAACAGCACTGCTAGATCAGTTAATGGGAACAAGTTTATAAACTTGTTGCATGACAATTTTATGGGTTGTTGAGGAGCCAACCAGAAAAAATGTTATTCTGGATCTAGTGATCTCAAATGACCCAGAACTTATAGCCCCTGAACCCCTGGGTAATAGTGACCATAATGTTATATCATTAAGGGGCAGATTTATCAAGGGTCGATGTGAATTCGAGGGAATTTTTTAAGTAAAAAAAATCGAAATTCAAAGTAATTTTTTGGATAATTTTTTTAATCGTTCGATTGAACAATTTTACTTTGATCGTGAAAAATACTTTAAGTTCGATATTCGAAATCGAAGTATTTCAATGCGAGGGTCGAATTTCGAAGTATTTATTACTTCCAAATTCGACCCTTGATAAATATGCCCCTTAATGTCTGGTGCAAGAAACAAAAATACACTGGGGCAACAAAAACCTTGAATTTCAGAAAAGCTAATTTTAGTGCCTTGAGGGCTGCCCTTCAGAGCATTGATTGGGGCATTAAGTTTTCAGCTAAAAACACAGAACAGAAATGGTTGTCATTTTAAATGATATTAAATCATTACTGTTCTCAATTTATTCCCTTAAGGAGTAAATGTAGAAGCTCTAAGAATCACCCTATGTGGCTTACTATAGAAGTAAAAAGTTAATAGGAAAGAAGAGAAAGGCATTTAAAAACTTCAAGTCTGTTGGACGCGGCGGATTTGCGCCTGCACGAAGACGCCAGCGCCATAACGTACAGCATCAACACGCAGCGTCAGCACGCAACGCATGACGTCACTGCGCACGTTTTGGCGCCAAAGAAATGTTTAAAAGGCCATTTGTGACTCTCTGCCTTTGCCCGTGAATAGGTTCAACTTCATTGTGTTCCTGGGTGCTATTATCGTGTTTAGATTCTTGTTATTTGACCTCTGCCTGTTCCTGTTTACGACTACCTGCTGCCTGAACTGATCTCCTGCCTGGCTGACTACTCTTTCTCTTGATCTCTTCCTGTACCGCAAACTTTGGTGTGTAAACTGCTTGCTTCCTCCTTGGTCCGACACTTCAAACTGAGCCTTCGGGCCTGACAGACAGAAGCTGCATTTAATGAATATAAACACTATAATAAATGTTGTAAATCAGCAATCCAGAAGGCAAAGAAATGGAATGAAGAGTGCATTGCGGTGGAGGATAAAACTAACCCCAAAAAGTTTTTTAAATATATAAAAATATGCAGAGTATTGCTCCATTAAATAATGGTACCAGTATGGTTGTAACAGATAAAGAAAAGTCAAAATCAGTTATTTTCTTCAGTGTATACAATAGAGGAGTCTGGCTTCCCAGGCTCACTTCATAGCTGCACTGATGGCTCAGCTCAATCTAGTCAGTGACTGACTTAGGATATGAAGAAAAAGAGTAGTCAGCACATCGATTCTCAGTATTCTTTGGAGATGGTGCACTTTCTACAATGGCCACCACCAACTCTTCAAGTAATTAAAAAGCCTTTATTTGTGCTTTTGTGGGCATCACCGCAACGTTTCAGGCCATGCGGCCTAAGCACAAATAAAGGCTTTTTAATTACTTGAAGAGCTGGTGGTGCTGTTCAATCTTCTACTTGACTCATGATATGATCCATAAAGCTTTAATAAAAATTAATGTAAACAAGGCTCCAGGGCCTGATGGCATACACCCCCGGATTCTAAGAGAGCTTAGTTCAGTTTTTTCTCAGATTCGCTTTCATCTGGTATGGTACCTATGGATTGGAGAAAAGCTGATGTCATTCCAATATTTAAAAAGGGATTATGATCTCAGCCTGGCAATTATAGGCCGGAAGTAATTATTTGAAGGCATGTTAAGGGATCACATTCATAATTTTGTCCTAGTGAATGGCATTATGAGCAGCAATCAGCATGGCTTTATGAAGGATAGGTCATGTCAGACAAATTTAATTGCTTTTTATGATGAGGTAAATAGGATGCTGGACAGTAGGGGGGCAGTAGTTGTGATCTATTTGGATTTTGCCAAAGCATTTGATACAGTGCCCCACAAACGACTGCTTTCTAAACTAAGGTCTGTTTGCACTTGAATAGGAAACTGGCTACAGGATCGGGTACAGAGGGTGGTTGTTAATGGTACATTCTCTACTTGGAGTAAGGTTCTTAGTGGGGTCCCTTAGGCAGGGCCGCCATTAGAAATCACGGGGCCCCGTACAACAAAATTTCTGGGGCCCGCCCACCCGTACAACAAAATTTCTGGGGCCCGCGCACCCTAGCCCCCAAGCCCCACCCCAGATCCTGCCCACTCCACACAACAGTTAAAAGACCACACAGACATCAGTGCTAAAAAAGGTAACCCCCCAACACACACAAGTTATAAAAAGCTATTGATGGTCAGGGACCCCTTATAAGTTTTTTTAAAATATTGGTGGTCAGGCCCCACTACAAGTTAAAAAAAATAATTGGTGACCAGGGCCCCCATATAAGTTAAAAATATAACATTGGCGCCAGGGCCCTCCTTAAAAGTTTTTTAAAATATTGGTGGTCAGGGCCCCACTACAAGTTAAAAAAATAATTGGTGACCAGGGCCCCTATAAGTTAAAAAAAAAACAATGGCGCCAGGACCCCCTTACAAGTTAAAAAAAATTGGGGTCCCAAAGAATATTTTTTTAAAAAGTATTGGCACCAGGGCCCCCCATATAAGTTTAAAAAAATTGGGCCCCAAAGAATATGTTTTAAAAAAACATTGGTGGCAGGGGCCTATAGAGTATTAAAATAATACATTGGTGGCCAGGGGATTAAAAAAATAAAAAAACTAGTTGGTATTCAGTAGAATTGAACTCATGGCTTCAGGACTTCAACTTCACCTCCTTTCGTGAATTTGGGTCTTTTCGCCGCTTCAGGACTTCAGTTTCGGCTGTTTTAGTGACTTCGGTCTTTTCAACCACCTCAGGAGTTTGGCTTCAGCTGTTTTCGTGGCTTTGGTCTTTTCACCTCTTCGGGATTTTGGCGCTTACGCATTTCGGCTGTTTGGGACTTCGGAAATGGCCACATGGCTTTGGCTCTTTCGAAAGTGCAGCACTGCCAGGCCCCCCTTCAGGCCCGGGACACTTGTACCCCCTGTCCCCCCCGATGGCTGCCCTGCCCTCAGGGCTCGGTATTGGGTTCACTTTTACTTAACTTGTTTATTAATGACTTAGGGAAGGGTATTGTAAGTAATGTATCAGTTTTGCAAATGGCACAAAACTATCCAGCCCAATTAATTCCAGGATGTGGCATCCTTGCAACACGATCTTGACAAACTGGCAATCTGGGCAGCTAAGTGGCAAATGAGATTCAATGTTGATAAATCTAAAGTCATGCACCTGGGATGTGAAAATATCCAAGTTCTAATTTGTTAGTTCCTGGGTGCGATTTTGTCCTGTTTTGATTCCTGTTTTGACTCTTGCCTGCCTGACTATTCTGATTCTACCGATATTGACACTTGCCTGCCTGACTATCCTTGAACGCTGCCTGCACCGACCCCGTCCTGTCTGACTAAGTCTTTGCCTATGCCTAGTACTGTGCCTTCAGTCCAAAGACTTTATAACAACCGTGCCCCTTTGCTCATCCAGAACTTTTGCTTGGTCTTCTCCTATTAAGACCTGGCAGCATCCAATTAGTGGAGGGCTCCTCTCGAAGTGAAAGGTGGCTGCTACAGGCAAAAGCGGAGCCGAGACCAGGGAGCCTAGCACCTGTTCTGGATTTTGGGAGCCGGTCATGATAGTCATGCACCGGGGATGTAAAAATATCCAAGCCACTTATACCCTTAATGGGACTACACTAGGCAAAACCATTATGGAAAAGTACCTTGGAGTCCTTGCAGATGATAAACTTGGCTGTAGCAAGCAATACCAGTCAGCAGCATCAAGGGCAAATATGGTATAGAGCTGTATTAAAAGGGGCATCAATTTATGGCAGGAAGCGGTCATTCTTCAACTTTATAGAGCACTGGTAAGGCCCCATCTAGAATATGCCATACAGTTTTGGTCTACATCACTCAAACAGGACTTTATTGTATTAGAGAGGGTGCAGAGAAGGGCAACTAAGCTGGTAAAAGTTATGGAAAATCTTAGCTATGAAGAAAGACTGGCCAAATTGGGGATGTTCACGCTGGAGAAGAGGCATTTAAGGGGTGATATGATAACTATGTATAAATATATAAGGGGATCATATAATAATCTCTCTAATACTTTATTTACCAGTAGGTCTTTGCAGCTTACACAAGGTCACCCATTCCGTTTAGAAGAAAAGAGATTCTGCATAAATATTCGGAAGGGGTTGCTGATACATTAAATAGCTTTAAGAAGCGGTTGGATGGCTTTTTAGCAAGAGAGGGAATACAGGGTTATGGACGATAGCTCATAGTACAAGTTGATCCAGGGACTAGTGCGATTGCCATTTTGGAGTCAGGAAGGAATTTTTTCCCCGTCTGAGGCAAATTGGAGGGGCTTCAGATGTGGTTTTTTGCCTTCCTCTGGATCAACTGGCAGTTAGGCAGGTTAAAAAAACTTAAAAGGTTAAACTTTATGGACGTGTGTCTTTTTTCAACTAGGGATGCACCGAATCCAAGATTCGGGATTCAGCCTTTTTCAGCAGGATTCGGCTGAATCCTTCTGTCCGGCCGAACCGAATCCATATTTGCCCCAAATTCCCATGTAACTTTTGGCATAAGCATTTTAATTGTGAGCCTATATTTTTTTTTAAATGGTGTTTGGGACAAATTCCATGGCTAATCCTACTGTAACCTCTGTTAATGTGTTGTTCAGAACCCTGTTTGCTATAATTAAATTATGTATTTGTATAAAACTATGTAAAGGCAGATTACACTGTGTGAAACTCCTAATTAAAGGACTATCCGATAAAATAACCACCTTATCATTCAAAATATTATATGTTATATGTCCTACTAATATATTGTTGAAATAGGAAAGTCAGTTGACTTTAGTTACTTTATCCTACTTATAGTACTTTTATGCTATAAATATTTGTAAAGTGCAACTGTTTCACCTGTATTTGCTGCTTTCCTGCAGTAGAGCGGATACAGGCTTATTGAGAAGAACAGGTTGTGTTAACCTCAGTATAAGTGAAATATGAAAATCAGTTGACTTTATTCAATTTATCCTACTTATGGTAAGTTCACTATTGTAGGGTGCAACCAGTCCACTTGCATTTGGTGCTTCCCTGCAGGAAGATTAGGTACAGGCTCATTAAAAAGAACAGGTTGTGTTAAGTCTTGTGTACCTCTGTGGTGGAACATAGAACAAACACACCTGTATGTATGTTGGGGTTTTAAAAAAATGAATGAAAAAATGTTTCCTAACATAAAAGAGAGAAATTGAAAACTGCTCAGGTGCCAATTTGCATACTGTTTTTAAATGAACCCCACTGTATTATAAAACGTCTTGCAATAGAATGCTGAAGGTTAATTGCCAGTGTTTCATGAAAGATACTTACTGCTTCTGCCTCCCCTACAGTGACCAGCTCAGAGAATCGAACCCTCCCTGGGTTTGAACGTAGTTTTTCCTTCTTGGCTGCGCTAATAAATGCTGATTTGGGAGACTGAAGGGAAGAAGAAGTGGAAAGAGTGAGAGAAATAATTCATGTTCTAATACAAACTGAAAAAAAGATATGGGGAAGAGACTGGTGTATGAGGGGAAGAGAGTAATGAAAGAAAATTGTACAAGGGGAGAGTGATGGGGAAAAGAGGTCTATTGGCTGAATGTGAACAGTGTTTGTTGGGCATGATTTACAGTATATAATGCTCCTGACTGGGGGGGCTTAACAGTGTTGTAAAATTTAAGTATCCTTTGTCTGTATTTTACTTAATTGGCATGGTTGCCCTGCTGTGCTGCCTGGTTTACAGATATGAGTGAAGGTCCTTTTGTTTAAAGAAAATGCCTACTTGGTTAGGAGAACTGCTGCTTTGCACATCAAGATAATCATTCGAGAAACACTTTAGATTAGAATGTGTTTGCTTTCAAGCTCTATTTGCTTTTTCTCTCTCTCTCTTTATTTTCCTTAAACTAAGGGCATATTGGATAGAATGGTTCTTTTATGGTTTCATTCTCAGTACACTTTGATTACTAACATGAGCAAGCAGACCTTGTAGGCTGCTGTCTAAAGCATGAAGCTCTATTCAATGTGTGAAAAAGGATTTGAGATCATTACCCTGAATCCTGCTCACTGTGGGTGGGATATTGTGAATACAGCCTACAGCTGGTACATGGGATCATTCTCTAAGGGTACAGAACTGCAGAACAACTCTACATACAATTAAACATTTGCTGTAATGGTCCATAAGGGAGTAACTACACATGATATAGAGGTGCAACCCTTGCAGCCTCCCTACACAGACAGAGAAATTCACTTGTGTAAAATTAACTTTAATTTTGCACACTCCAGCCACACTAGAAACCTTGTTGCAGTGTAAATGCAAAATGTTGCACAAACTTCCACTTGCTAAAGTCTCCAGTGGAACAATTATTGCAAACCAAAAATGAAAAAAAAATTGTTTGAATGGCCAAGTGCATAGGTGGTGTGGCAATAGGGCAGGCGTGATTCGGCAGCAAGGAGGGGACCTTGGCTCTACTTACAACAATGAACATGGAATGGAAAAAGAGAAGCAGAAGATCCGATTGAATTAATTGTTGAGACTGTTACCTGATGAGGGTGCAGCACTGTCAGAGTGATGGATTCTTTGGCATTCCTGAAGCAACAAGAGAGAAAAGTTGTAGAATACTTGTGTACTGTATTATGCACAGAATTAACCCTATACAACAGTGCTGTCCAACTTCTGTGGTACAGAGGGCTGAAATTTTTCCGGCCTATATAGTGGAGGGCCAATAATGGAAGCCAGTGTTGATCACTCCCTGTTTTAAAACCACACCCACTTTAAACCACACCCATGTTACCACAAGATCATGTCCACATTAATTGTGGTAGTACACCAAAAGACCAGATGGTTGGTGCTCACTGCAGGGATATCACTTATCACTCATATGTGAAAAAAGTTGTCATATTAAGACATACCCTTAAATCTATATGCCTCCTCTTCCCCTTGGATAACACAGCACTCCCAGCACATGATTAAACACCTTATGGGCCCCTAACAATAATTTATTTTCAAACCCCCAGAACAAATAATAGGCTTATGTTCCACAGGCAGTGCAGGGCACACACAGTAAGAGCATGTCACACACAGGCAGAGCAGGCACACACCGGCCGAGCAGGGCACACACAGGCAGAGCATGGCACAAACAGGCAGAGCATGGCACACACAGGCAGAGCAGGGCACACACAGGCAGAGTATGTCACACACAGGCAGAGCAGGCACACACCGGGCCGAGCAGGGCACACACAGGCAGAGTATGGCACAAACAGGCAGAGCATGGCACACACAGGCAGAGCAGGGCACACACAGGCAGAGCATGGCACACAGGCAGATCAGGGCACACACGGGTAGAGCATGGCACAAACAGGCAGAGTATAGCACACACAGGCAGAGCAGGGCACACACAGGCAGAGCATGCCACACACAGAGAGAGCAGGGCACACAAAGGCAGAGCAAGGCACATTCAGGCAGAGTATGGCACAAACAGAGCAGGGTACATGTAGGCAGAGTATGGCACACACAGGCAGAGCAGGGCACACACAGGCAGAGCAGGGCACACAGGCAGATTATGGCACACACAGGCAGAGCAGGGCACACATAGGCAGAGCAGAGCACACACACGCAGTATGTCACACACACAGGCAGAATATGTCACACACAGGCAGAGTATGGCACACACAGGCAGAGTATGGCACACACAGGCAGAGTATGGCACACACAGGCAGAGCAGAGCACACACAGGCAGAGTATGTCACACACAGGCAGAATATGTTACACACAGGCAGAGTATGTCACACACAGGCAGAGTAGGGCACACACAGGCAGAGTATGTCACACACAGGCAGAGCAGGGCAAAGCAGGCAGAGCATGGCACACGCAGGCAGAACAGGGTGACACACAGGGAGCAAAGGGCAGAGCATGGCACACGCAGAGAGCATATGGAAGGCAGAACAGAGCAAGAGACAGGGAAACCTATCAGGACCACTCTAATGTTTACTACATACAGTGACACAGTTCTGGTGTCGCATTAGTATTTTGTATAAAGTGTGAACAATGTGGGCAGTTTCAGTCTGGGTCTCAGGTGTGAACAGTACAGGGCTTTAGTGGTGTGAACAACAGAGGGGAATCACAGGTGTGAATATGAGGTTTAAACAATGCAGGGGCCAGGTAATCTCTGTAGTGATACTTTTTAAAGTTTACACATGGTAAGAAAACACAGCAGGTAGGTGGGGGCCACAGAAGGGGGGGCCGCCAGTTGGACAGCCCTGCTATACAAGATAAGCACCCTCTATTTGTGATACATCACCCTTCATAGGAGAACTAAACCCCCAATAAGACAAGCCCCTACCTAGTACCCTAGAAAGTCCCCCCACTCTGCTTCCCCCCACATAGTTCATAACCCCTGAAGTGTCCCGAATACATTGTTCACGTATCAGTGCAGAGTAAGCGCAGAGGAGCTCATGGGCGCCATCTTCTGGATCATCAATCTTCATCTGTAAGGGAGCGCCATATTAGCGTATGCGCAGTTGAAGTAGACTGTAAGGGAGTGCTGTATAAGCGTATGTGCCAAAAGTGCTGTGTATTGCTGAAGGGAAGGAAAAGAACCCAAAGAAGACTGAAGATCCAAAGATGGGGCCCATGAGCTCCACTGCGCTTACTCTGCACCAATACGCAAGCAATATATTCAAGACACTTTCGGGGTTAATGAACTGAGGGGAAGGCAGGGAGGGGGGGCTATCTAGGGTAGTAGGTAGGGACTTTTCTTATTGGGGGGGGTTTAGTTCTCCTTTTAGGTCTACATTTCATTTACCCTGTTTAAAGTTGTATTCATTTGTATCTTTAATGGATTAATGAACTTGTTTAGTTGTAGCACTGCTTCTCACTCGTTTTCCTGTATGGGAGAGTCTTTATTAAGCAGGTTTGTATTGGATATACCATTGGATAGAGCATCTCTTTGAAATGACTGCACCAGGGGAGATTCCACACCTGCCTGACATACTACAGAGCAGAAAGCACACTCTGCATATAGAAATCTGTAGTGAGCATAAAAAAAGTATTTTTAACCACCAACATTAAACCCTGAAACTAACGACATACAGCAAAATACTGAGCATTTTTTGCAACATCCATGCAAATTGTATTGTTGTATATTTGTCAACCTGGGGAACGAGTTCTTAGTGGCGGTGTGAATAATATTAAACCATTTCTCTGTCATTATTTTGGTGAAATTTCCACCATATTTGCCAGTGAAATTCATCACTTTGCAACAGAACATGGTCCATCTGCGCACTTTGCGCAGCAGCCATGCCAGTAAGATATCAAGCTGTGCAAAGCGAGCATGCATCAGGAAGGTGCCAGGGAATGCTTACGACGTGCATTGGAATTAAATAATAATAAGGGCAGTTTCCTCTAACAGCTAAATATAGACAGCACTTTAAGTGTCCAAGTAGACATGGGCCATCCCAACCTACAAAGGCGCAAGTGCAAATCAAAAAAAGGCACAGTTAAATAACGTATTTAATGCTGTGTCTTTTTTTAATACATACCCCCTTAGTGTCCTATAGTTCCCTTCTGAATGTGCCATTGTGTCCTCCTCCAGGGAGAGAGGTTGATTCTGTGTCCCATAGCTCCATTCTGTCTGTGTCACCCTGTTAAGCGGTGAAACAGACTCCATGTTCCATATCTCCCTCCTCTCTGGGTTACAGTGTCACCCTGCTCCAGGTGTTGGGCAGCCAACATGTCCTATATTTATCTTCTTTCTGCTACTGTATCACCCCATGGTGTTGAGGACAGACTGTCCCATAGATTACTTCTTTTGTCCCATTCTGCAGAGAGAGGGACCCACTCCATCTCCTACAGCTTCCCCTTGCCTCTCACTGTGCCATCCTGTGAGGGGAAGGGACACATCCTTTGTCAGAGCTGCTTTCTATATGTCACACTGTTGCATAGCTATGTATGAGTGTGTGCCAATATATATACTGTAAAATATAAGGAGAGTTAGAGAGAAGCTCTGTGACCATACAGGTTTAAGTTTTTTTTGGTCCCAAGCCCGACTTTACAGTATAGTTACAAAAATATAAAAGCATCATTATAACAGTCACCCTTGTCTCTGTTCCATTTGGCCTTCAAGTTGGGCCCAAACTCACAATGCTTTGGGCTCCCCTAACGTGGCCCACCAAATAGATTAGGAATCAATGTGTATGAGGCACAAGGCTGCAGGACGAGTGATTTTATAATGGTCATGAACACCACGGTTACTTATTTTATTCTTATATTTCAATGTAGAAGGTAATTTGCTTATAATGCACCAGTTTCAATGAGCCATTCCCAGTGGCATTCATCACTAATCACCATATATAACCAATGACATCACTAGGCACCATATACATATAAGGATATAGTTAATAGGTTATACAGGGTTTTTTGTGTAATGTAATATGTTACATATTAACATATTAACACACTCAAACATCATAAATCGCTAAACTATTTGATTGTTTTACGCAACATGTTTTAAAGGCAGCAGAACTTTAAATCTGTATACCAAAACTGAAATTATCTACGTAGAACGTCTTCCTGCCCCAAAATGACTGATTATTGGTTATAACATCTTAATGACCAAATAATTATTATTTTTTATTAACATGTATCAACATATTACGCAGCACTGTAAAATAGATGTGTGTGTATATATATATATATATATATATATATATACATTGGATAAGGACCCGCACTCCAATGTTTCGTGAAAAAAGGTTTTTATTTTAACTTGTGCATCCAACGTTTCGGCCCATGCCTGGGCCTTTATCAAGGATAAAATACAAGTGTTATCCAATGATTGTATGCTGAAGCTTTGACCCAGCACCCACAGTACAGGTATCTCCAAGACTGGATCAGAGTGCGAGTGTTTGTCTATATATATATATATATACACATATATAGGCATGGGACCATTATCCAGAATTTTTGGAACCTGGGGTTTTCTGCATAAGGAATCTTTCCATATTTCCAATCTCCATACCTTAAGTCTACTAAAATAATAATTAAAGCATGAGTTAAACCCAAATAAATTGCTTTGCCACCAATAAGGATTAATTTGCGATGAAGTACAGGGTACTGTGTTATTATTACATAGAATAAAAGTTTTTTTGAATTAATTGATTAAAATGGAGGCTATGGGAGATGGCATTCCCAGTAATTCTAAACTTGTTTCCGGATAATGGATCCCATACCTGTAGTGTAAAAGATAATATTATTGGTACACAGAAAATAACATATTTCGAAAGTACAAGGTTATCATCTAAGCAGTCAGCCCTATCTCCTAAACTTAACTGCCACCCATATTCTCCACATACAGATTCCTCTGAAATACTCTCAGATGTGCCTCTGTGTAAAAAGTGTGTGGTTTTGGTCTTTATCCTCTAACATTTATCCATTAATAGTGATGAAAATCTTTCCACCTTATCAGCCAATGGCTGTTGTGCATGATGTGCACAGTGCACCTTCACCTAGCACATCCGTACACCAGAAAACCTTATATATTAGGAAAGATAATGTACCCAATACAGTTAAATGCAAGACTTTAAAAGTCACCTTGGCGGTCTGTGACCTATGTAAAATGAGTCATTCTGCCAACTTGTGCTATTAAATGGTCAGGGGGTGAAGAATATGGGAAAAAAATAAACTATATAAAGTATAAGTTATATTATACTGAATGCTTGGGGGCCATGATTTTCCAGATAATGGGTCTTTTACATAATTTGGATAGCCATGCCTCAATATAAGTCTATGAATCAATCCCAATAGATTGTTTTGCCTCCACTAAGGATTAATTAGTACAAGGTATTGTTTTATTATTACAGAGAAACAGGAAATCATTTAATCATTTTTAAAAATCTAAATTATTTGATTTAAATGTAGTCTATGAGAGATGTATATATATATTGTTTTTAAACTGATGTATAAAGATAATATGGTTGGCCTTTGCATATGTCTCTTAAGATAAAATAAAGAATAATAAATAGAATCCATAGATATATGTTTGTAATATTAAGTACAGTACATTTTTTGGCCTTGGTATAAATACATTAAACAGTGAGATGCTGTTGTAGTTTGACAAGCAGTTACAGTCTGAAAGTCCCAGACTATATGGCACCAGGTACAGTTAGTTCTGTATATGAAATATAGAGAATCTTGTTATAGGTTTTAATTTGCCTTTAAGAAAAATACTTCTACAGTAGGTGTGACTTGCCCCAAGCCCTGCTTTTATGTGGGCATTAGCAACCAAAGTGCACCCAAAGGGATATTATGAATATACAGCACATTAAACATAGGGAGAGCACATAATGTAACAAAAGTATTACATCTTCTGTATATGTGAAAGGGGTTTTTAGTAAGGCAAATCCACACTCTGGACCATATTATTCTATTGATATATCTTCATTCATTCTGACCCAACTAAGGTGAAAAAAGCCTAGTTTTCTCAAAATGGCCTTCATATTGTTCCACTAGATTTACAAAATCTGTGTTAATTTAGCGACACTTTACCTGACCAGTTCTATGAATCTCTCCCGGGAAGCATCACTCACATCTTCTTGATTAATGGCCAAGATCTGATCTCCAGCAAGTAGTTTATTTTCTGAGGGACCTCCTGGAAAAAGACAGAGAGAACAATGCAAATTAGAAATGGTAATTGAGTGGCAGGGATATTAGATTAATTTAGACTTAGTCTGAAAAAGGTATAGGATGAGTGAAAGTGTGAGGGAAATCCTTTGTGGAGCTGTAGCCTGATATGAGGATATGTCGTTATGAGTCAGACTGAAGAATTTTATAGCTGCTTTTATTTGAAATATATATTTATAGCTGCTGATATTTGAAATATATCCATAGACAGTTTGTCATTGGCCTTCTTGCCATATGAGGATTAATCTAAAGGGGAGGTAAAAATGTTGCTAAAACTAGAGATTATTGTGTTCCACGGCAAAGTATTTTAGGGCCCTTTCACTCCCCTCCAAAGCTTCACGGAGCTTATTTATCAAAGGTAGAGTTTTTCCTGAAGAATTTGAGTTTCGAGGTTTAGTTTTGAGGGTTAGTTAAGTAAAAACTAAAATTTTTCAAGATAAAAAAAACCTTGCATTTCTCAAGCTTTTTTATGCTCCAAAGCTAGATTGAATCTGAAAATACTCCAGCTAAAACCTGTTGAGGTCATGTAGAAATCAATGGCAGAGGTCCTTTGAATCATTTGAAGGTGTTTGTAGCCTTCCTGATTTTTGTTTTTTTTGTGGTTTACCCTTGAAAACCTAAACCAATAACCAATAACTCGATCAGAGTATTCGAGTTTTCCCCCCCGATTGCATTGATTCAAGTTTTTTTCCACAAATAAGCAAACATTCTAGTTGTGAGTTTATTCAAGGTAGAAAAAACCTCACAAACTTGACGTTTGATAAATAACCCAAGTGTCAAACATAGATTGAAATTGCTGACCAGTAAGGATCTTTTCCTGGCTCCCTATAGTCCTGGACCTTCCAGCAACCTCTGCATTTATTATTTGGCCTATTAATAATTAAAACAGGGCTGTGTTTATATATAGGCACCCTAGGGCCTGTGCCTAGGGTGGCAGCTTTAATGGGGTGGCCCTCAGGTGCCTATATAACATTAATTTTGAAAAAAAATAGATATAAAGAAAATCTCCACAGCTGCCGCCGGGTGGCTAAACTAGAGGGATGAGGGATTAGGAGCTCAATTTTCATGATTGGCAGAGGAAGTGAAGTCATACTTTGGCCCCACAATGCCTCTTCCACAACTTGAAGGCGCTCTGAGGTCAGGTGTCTAGGGCAACACCAGACCTAAATACAGTGCTGGATAGAACAGAAATATGTATGTGGTAAGAATAGGGAGTTATGTGCTGCTATATATCTATAAATACAGTGGGTATACATCTATTTGCCACTTAATGGCCTTATTTCACCAACAGTAAACTCCCAGAGGATGGCATTAGCTTAGGCCATAAATATAGATTTATATATTTGTATACATATCATTGCGTTGCCCGTTGCCTTTTTAGAGAAAGCATTATCTAATTATTTGCTATTAATTACTGAACCAGAGCAGTTTTTACCAATGACAGTAAGTTAAATTGCTCAAATATATTATAAAATATTATATAAATATAGAGAGGGATTCTCTCTGCTTGTACGGAGAAGTGTTTTTCTAGTTGTTATCTGGCTATATCTATTTCCTTGCTATTAAAGGAAAAGTTAAACGACGTGCTGTCTATATAATGGAGCAAGAGTCACAAGAAAATCAATACCTTATTATCTGAAAGACTGAAATTGTTCAGACATGGAGAGATACCACTGGGCAAACTCCCAGCTCAGTGCAATTTGGCTATTTATACATGAGCAAAAACACGTGTGACCCGACAAAGATTAAATTCCTGCTACGTTAATTTGACTCCTTCAGCTCCACCCCCTGTCTTCCTTTTTTTCTTTTGTCTACTGTATATTTTATGAAAAAAATCAGCTTTGGGATATAATTGTGAACATGTTTCTTGTTTGATGGAGATAAACAGAAGCAAATGCATCTGAAATTTAAGATTAAATGTAGCAAAATTCATCCACAAGACACATTTCAGTCTATTTAGGTATATTCGGCTCAGAAAAGTTGCCTGGCTGAATCTTGCCTAAGGGGAATAAATGGAAAAAAAAAAAAATATATATATATACGTATATATAAACAAATTAAATTTGATGTCCTGGAATGAATATATTGAAAGGTGCATGTGGACATTTATGGCTCTTTCAATATCACCTGCAATGACTGATCGAACCACGACTGGCCGTGCACTTCCAGCTACAAATCCAAAGCCAGCTCCAGGGTGTCGTATTATGGTGACTTGACGTACTGACTGAGAGGTCAGCTGACCACATTCCATAGCACACCTCCGCATTACATGACTACGTAGAGAGAAGAAACATATTTCATGAATGATGGGGTATTTTAATAGCTCTGCTGTCTCCTCAACCTGGAAATAAACCCACATTTTTATTTTTCTTAAGTTCTTTCTCCAAGTATAAATGAATCGACCACAAATAATGTTTGTTGTGTAAAAAACACTACTACAATTTATATCAATAAGCTTCTGTGTATCCATCGGCCAGTCATTTAAGTTGAAATTGGACTATAGGGAGGACCACATGTCATTTGTTCAATATGGTACCTGCATTAATTGTATGTTTGCATATGCAAGGAGTCTGACTGGCAAAATGGGAGAGCTGGAGGTGCTGGAGTGAAAATGTGATGTGATTGGTGTGGCCGTAACACATCTGAATGAGTCGCATGACTGGGCAGTTAATATCAGCGGCTATACTTTGTTGAGGAGGGACAAAGGAGGAGGAGGGGTATGTCTGTTTTTAGGCAGGATTTAAAAGCTTATATAAAGGAGGAGGTTATGTTAGAAAATGAGGGGGCAGAAGTCTTATGGGTAGAGTTCAGCAAATTAATTGTCGGAGTATAACTATAGACCCACTAATGTAATAAGTGAGGAGAAGGAGGCTAAGCTCCTGATGCAAATGGAAAAGGCTGCTAGTTTGGGTAATGTAATGATAATAAGGGATTTTAATTACCCAGATATTGACTGGAGCAACAGTACTGCCAGATCAGTTAATGGGAACAAGTTTATAAACTTGTTGCATGACAATTTTATGGCACAGGTTGTTGAGGAGCTTCCAGAAAAAATGCTCTTCTGGATCTAGTGATCTCAAATGACCCAGAATTTGCAGCAAATGTGCAAGTCATTGAACTCCTGGGTAATAGTGGCCATAATGTTATATCATTTAATTTCTGGTGCAAAAAACAAATATACACTGGGGCAACAAAAAATATGAATTTGAGAAAAGCTAATTTTAGTGCCTTGAGGCTGCCCTTCAGAGCATTGATTGGGGCATTAAGTTTTCAACACAGAACAGAAATGGTTGTCATTTAAAATGATATTAATCATTACTGTTCTCAATTTTTTTCCCTTAAGGAGTAAATGTAGAAGCTCTAAGAATCACCCTATGTGGCTTAATACAGAAGTAAAGAAGTTAATAGGAAAGAAGAGAAAGGCATTTAAAAACTACAAGTCTGTTGGGACAGAAGCTGCATTTAATGAATATAAACACTATAATAAATGTTGTAAATCAGCAATCTGGAAGGCAAAGAAAGGAAATGAAGAGTGCATTGCGGCGGAGGCGGAAGACTAACCCCAAAAAGTTTTTTAAATATATTAATAGTAAAAAGATGTAGGTTGAGGGTGTTGCTCCATTAAATAATGGTGCCAGTATGGTTGTAACAGATACAGAAAAGGTAAATGTGCTAAATCAATTCTTTTCTTCAGTGTATACAATAGAGGAGTCTGAGTTCCCAGGCTCACTTCATAACCCCCAGGTTCTAAGAGAGCTTAGTTCAGTTTTAGACCAGTCCCTATTTCTGATTTTCTCAGATTCGCTTTCATCTGGTATGGTACCTATGGATAGGAGAAATACTTATGTCATTCCAATATTTAAAAAGGGATTACAATCCCTTTGACATCTGTGATGGGCAAATCATTTGAAGGTTTGTTAAGGGATCAAATTCAAAATTTTGTCCTAGTGAATGGCATTATTATGAGCAGCAATCAGCATGGCTGTCAGGCTCTGCTGGGATTCAAGCCAGGGACCTTTGGGTTTCTGGCTCGATGCCATATCTGTTTGGCCAGGTGAGCAGCCTGTAGGGTTGCTCGTTATATGTTACCTGGCCTCTGCAGCCCCAGCCCAGCTGCAGCACGATTGGTTTGCAATCAGCCAATCAGGGCTGACTCTGCTCTATTGAAGGCCAGCCCTCTGAACACTCCATGCTGGAGCATTATTTGGCTTCCTAGTACTGTGGCAGCGCCCCTAGCTAGGCTGTTCCCACTCTAGCCCGGTTTCCCTTGATTCTGCCTTGTCCTTGCCTGGCTTTACCTTACAGTGTACTTTCTCAGCCTTGACCTTGACCTGACCCCTGCCTTGCCTGATTTCTGCTTCCTGCCTACCTTGTACCTTTCCCTGACTTCACCTTGAACCGACCTTGCCTTGCCTGTTTATGCTTCCTGTTCTGCCTTGTACCTAGCCCTTCCTGCTCTGCTCCAGTCCTCTCCTGCTATCCGCTCCTCTTGCTATTATGCTCTAGTCTCCTTCTTCTCTAGTCTCCCTCTGCTCCAGTCTCCCTCCGCTCCAGTCCTCTCCTGCTATCTGCTCTAGTCCTCTCCTGCTATCTGCTCCAGTCCTCTCATGCTATTCGCTCCAGTCCTCTCCTGCTATCCGCTCCTCTTGCCATTCTGCTCAAGTCTCCTTCTGCACACTCCCAGTTTGATCTGATCTACCCCGCACCGTCCTGTCTTATCCAGTCTGTTCCTGTTCCACTCCTGATCCATCCAGTCTGTTCCTGTCCTGAGTCATCGCCCTCTTCATCCTGTCTAGTTCAGTCCTGATCTTCGCCCTCTCTGTCCCATTCTGCTCTGCACCTGATCCAGTCTGACTCATTGTCCCTCATCCACCTGTTCTTGCCTTCCCTGTTCCCTAGGCACATACAGCTCCTTCCTCAAGGACTCACCCTTCCCTCATCAATCTCCACAGTGCCAACTACCTAATCCTTGACAATGGCTTTATGAAGGATAGGTCATGTCAGACAAATTTGATTGCTTTTTATGATGAGGTAAGTAAGATGCTGGACAGTGGGGGGGCAGTAGATGTTAACTATTTGGATTTTGCCAAAGCGTTTGATACCGTGCCCCACAAACGACTGCTTTCTAAACTAAGGTCTGTTGGGCTTAATGAAGTCGTTTGCACATGGATAGGAAACTGGCTACAGGATCGGGGTGGTTGTTAATGGTAGATTCTCTACTTGGAGTAAGGTACTTAGTGGGGTCCCTCAGGGCTTGGCATTGGGTCCACTTTTATTTAATTTGTTTATTAATGACTTGGGGGAGGGTATTGTAAGTGATGTATCAGTGTTTGCAGATGACACAAAACTATCCAGCCCATTAAATTCCATCCAGGATGTGGCATTCTTGCAACAGGATCTTGACAAACTGGCAAATGAGATTCAATGTTGAAAAATGTAAAGTCATTGTGAGTACTTTCTGTGGTGGTCTAGCGGGCCAGCTGGGACCCCCACCGCATTGATCCTCTGCTCTCCCTCGCCGGTTCTTCTATGGCGCGCGTGGCACACACTTCCGGGTTTTGCGTGTTGCGAACGTCGCTGGCATCATGACATCATCGCGTTTTGCCGTGAATGTTTAAAAATTTAAAGGGGCTTTTCATACAAACTAATTGCCGTTGTTAGGTCTAATTTGTTAGTTCCTGGGTGCGATTTTGTCCTGTTTTGACCCTTGCCTGCCTAACTATTCTGAACTTTGCCAAGTCTGACCCTTGCCTGCCTGACTACTCTTAACTCTGATTATCCTGACCCTTGCCTGCCTGACTATTCTGATTATACCGATTTTGACCCTTGCCTGCCTGACTATCCTTGAACGCTGCCTGCACCGACCCGGCTTGTCTGACCTCTCTTGAACTCTGCCTGCACCAACCACTGCCTGTCTGACCCTGCTTGAACTCTGTCCCCACCGACCCCAGCCTGTGTGACTACATCTTTGCCTATTCCAAAGACTTTATAACAACCGTGCCTCTTTGCTCGTCCAGAACTTTTGCTTGGCTCCTCCCCTTTTAAGACCTGGCGGCATCCAATTGGCAGAGGGCTCCTCCTGAAGTGAAAGGCGGCTGCTACAGGCAGAAGCAGAGCCGAGACCAGGGAACCTAGCACCTGTTCTGGATTTTGGGAGCCGGTCATGACAGTACAATGGGCCCAAGATGGACGCCGAAGGCCATGCTGCCACTGCTCCTCCTACCACTGAAGCTCTCCACACTACCCTTCTGCAGCACTTGGAGGAACAAGAGCGGAAACAGGACTATCTGTTTCAAGCTCTGCACAACCTATCTCTCAGGTTGGAAGCTGTGCAACAGATGCCAAACCCTGCCGTTCAACCCCCTGTTGCAGCTCCCATGAGTCCTTCTACTTCAGCTGTTCTGGATGAGTAATCTTCAAGAACCGAAAATTTCCTTCCTCAACAAATTTTTTTTTTTTTAAAGCTTTTATTTTTGCATTAACAATAACACAAAGCATACAGTGGGAAGGAAATTAAAAAGGAAAAAGGGTTGGGGGAGGGGGAATTGGTGGTTGGGCCACCCGTTGGACAGTCCAGGAGACATATTATGGCAAAAGAATTAGTCCATGTCTGTGTTGGTGTCTTGACATGAGGTCCAGGGATCCCAAATTTTAGCAAATTTGTCTGGGCAACCTCTACTCAGGTAGGTCAGCCTGTACATAGGAAGAGCATCATTAACCAATTTCTTCCACAGTGGTACCGTAGGGGGGTCTCGGAGCTTCCACTTTAGTGCAATGGCCTTCCGTGCATAAAAGAGTAGTAAACGGAACAGTTGTCGTGCAGCTTGTTGCGGAATTAATTGGTCTAAATGACCTAGTAGAAAAATTTCCGGCACCAGAACCAGAGGTAAGTCCAGATAAGTTTGTAAATATATGGCAAGGTTCTTCCAGTAAGTATTGATAACCGTACAGGACCAAAAAGCATGCATAAAGGTACCTGGTTCCAGCCCACACTTATAACACAAATTATCTGGGATCAATCTCATATGAAACAAACGTACTGGGGTATAATACAACCTATGAATCATTTTATGCTGTATAAGCCTATCCCCGCTACTAATCACCGTGGAAACAAAGGTCGATGTGATATCATCCCAATCATCCAACTCCAAGGTAGGGATATCTTGGGCCCATTTAGTATAACATTTTGCGTACGGGTTACCTCTTTGAGAATTTAACAGATTATACACATTAGACAGTCGTTTCTTCTTTTCAGGTACCTTAAGCAAAGTTTCCAAGGCTGGGGTTTCCAGTAGAGGTGCATTAGAGAATTGGGCATTCAGAGCATGTCGAACCTGGAGATACCTGTAGAACATAGTACGTGGTAACTGAAATTCTTGGGACAAGTCAGTAAATGACTTAAGTGTCTGGTTGTGATACAACTGGCCCAAATATTTGATGTTATAGGTCACCCATAATTGCGGGTCCGGTATCGTTCTTAAATGTGGCAGGGCTGGATTCAGCCACAGTGGCATATTGGGTGATACTTGTGGGGTGGTGGGTTTACGTAAAGCCGAAGCTTTTTTCCAAGCAAGTATGCCTGTACAGAATGTGGAAAGTGGCCATCCGTTTTGAGAGATGCCACGAAATGTCAGATTAGCCAGTGACTCAAAGGAACCCGCCACCGCAGCAGCAGTTATGCTAGCAGTGTCATCAGCCAAAGGGTTGAGCCACCCTGCCACATGAGTAAATTGAGATGCTAGATAGTTAATAAAAAAGTGAGGCAGAGCTAGGCCCCCAAGTGCCTTAGGTGCAGTTAGCGATGCTAGTTTGATTCGAGGTTGTTTGTTTGCCCAAATAAATGACGACACCATGGAGTCCAACCTTGAAAACAGTGCTGCCGGCAGAACAGTAGGTGTTCTGGAACATATACAACAACTTAGGAAGGATAATCATTTTTATCATATTAACCCTGCCTATTAGATTAAGTGGGAGTGGGGACCATAGGGAGAATTTGTGACCAGTATCGGCTACTACTGGGTCTACGTTTAGGGCGGTATACCGGGAGAGGTCCGGATGAATGACTATACCTAGGTACTTGAAGTGATCTACCTGTGTTAATGCCTGTGCCTGAGTTAGAGGTCGCTGCAGGGATGTACCCAGGTGTAGAAGTGTGGATTTGGACCAATTAACCGTGAGACCCGATGCTTTCCCAAACTGGTCAACAACCTGAAGCATTCTATCAAGTGAATGGCGTGTATCTCTTAAATAGATTAGGGTGTCGTCAGCATATAGAGAAATTTTCACTTCCAATGCCTCTACTTTCCAACCAAGAATACCCGGGTCATTACGAATCAGGCCAGCTAATGGTTCTATGGCGATAGCAAATAAGTATGGGGACAAGGGACAGCACTGCCTCGTACCTCTGCTTAGCGTCAAGGAGGGGGATATCCTACGGTTAGTTTGAATTCGAGCTGTGGGATTTGTATATAATAGTTTAACCCAGTTGAGGAAATTGGGTCCAAAGCCCATGTGTTCCATAGTTGCCCATAGGAAGTCCCAGTGTAGGGAGTCAAAAGCTTTCCTGATGTCTAAAGCGACAATCGCCCCATGATTTTTGCTTAGTGCTAAATACTCCATATTGGTGTAGAGCCTACGTATGTTGATGGATGTGGCCTTCCCGGGCATAAACCCAGTTTGGTCTGGATGAATCAACGTCTCTATTACTCGTACTAATCGCAGCGCTAGAATTTTAGCTAATATCTTATTATCACACGTGAGTAAGGAGATAGGCCTATAAGCAGCACAATCCTCAACATCTCCACCAGGTTTTGGGATTAGGACAATTAACGCTTCCTGAGTCGTTGGTGGGAGGTGACCTTTAAGAAGAGCCTCTTGGTACATGTTTAGTAACCTGGGTGCCATACTATCCAGTTGGGTTTTGTATAGCTCAATAGGAATCCCATCTAGCCCTGGGGTCTTTCCAGAAGGGAATGCAGAAATTGCTACCTTGATCTCATCTAATGAGATAGGGCTTTCCAGTAATTGTTGTTCAGTAGCGGAGAGATTGGGAAGTTTAGCATTGCTAAGAATTTGCAGCGGGCAAGTATCATGGGTAGGAAGTGCTGTGTTGTAGAGTTGAGTATAGAATTCTCTAAAGGCATCGTTGATACCTGTAGGGGAGTCAACGAGATTGCCATTGGCTTGCCGAACCCTAGGGATAACTGTTATCGGTTTTTGTTCTCTGGAGAGGTACGCTAAGAGTTTGCCAGCTTTATTACCTTTCTCAAACACGACATGCGAGGTACATAATAGTCTTTTTTTGGTTTTGTCAAGAATGTGAAGTTGGAGATCTCTTTGGGCTTGTGCAACCTTAGCATAAATGGCAGGGGATGGATCTGTCGTGAATTGAGTTTGCGCTTTTGTGACCTCAGCATTTAGATTATTCAGTTCTGTATCTAACTGGCGTCTATACACTGCTATGTTGCCAATAAAGGATCCCCTAAGACAGGCTTTTGAGGCTTCCCAAACAATTAGAGGGTCGGCGGAGTTTACATTCTCCAACCAGTAACTCTCCTGTTCTTGTGCCACCCTATCAGACACTCCAGGCACAGTAAGCCATTTAGGATTAAGGCGCCACATAGGTGTAGTACAGTCATGATCTGATCTGATGGATATGGAAAGTGGGGCATGGTCTGAAATACCCCCCGGTAAGTAACGGGCGTTAGTAATTTTGGCTTGCAGAATTGGTGATGCCAGTGCTAAATCTATTCGCGATGCCGTCTTATGGGTGGCTGAATAGCAAGAGTATGCTCGTCCTACCGGATGGGCCTGCCTCCAGATGTTGATAAAGTTATAAGCGTGACACCAATTAAGCAAGGGGGTCGAGCCTGGGTTACCTGGGGGGCAACGGTCTATCTCTGGTTTCAAAACCATATTGAGATCACCCATTAGCAGTGTGGGGGCTGGACCCATATTCAATATTTTCCCCATGACCTCATCAAGTATAGCGATGTCGGCTGGTGGGGGCAAATACACACAAACCAGATTAAGTAACTGCTGTTGCATTGAGCATTGCACAACAATATATCTACCAAGTCGATCAGTATGTAACTCCACTATAGTGAGATTCGTTTTTTTACTCACTAGGATTGCCACTCCTCTAGAGTAATTTGAGAGTTCAGCGTGATACACTCTAGCAACCCACGCTTTTTTCAAAGCTAGAATACGGCCACCTGTAAGATGCGTTTCTTGCAGGAAAACCAGGTGTGGGCGGTACTTTTTGAGATATTGGAATACCAGGCCCCTTTAAATCTTGGAATTGAGGCCTCTGGTATTCCAAGAGGTTACATCGATCGACTCCATATCGTAAATTTGGGAAGATAAACATGCATAGTCATACGAAATGTAACATGCTTAAACCAAGGTGGCCCAAGGGGGAAGGGTGGGGGTGGGGAAAATAAAAGAAAACATACAATTCTAGTAAAATACACTCGCATTGTATAACCATATACAGACCAAACAATAACCCTCCCTCCCTGTCTATCCTTAAAACTAGGTAGACCTATTACCCGTAAATACCAACTGTGGGGTGTAGTCCAAGCCCCGGAAGATCAAGAACTGTGTCTTCTAGGTCTTGAGAAGACTCCGCCAGCGGACTCTGCATAAGGAGCCCAGAAATGGAGCAATCGCCCAATAAATGGCGTTGTAGTGACCCCGAAAGGAAGCCAAAAAAGTGGGGACAAACCATCAGTGATTAGTGCCTAGGGCTGTTGCGTGGGTTCGGCTGGTGTTTACCGTCAAGCCAGGATGCAGCCTCCTCTGGAGAATTGAAAAAGTAGGACTGAGTGCCATCCACGATCTTGAGCTTGGCAGGATATAAGACAGCATACTTGTACTGTAAATCCCTCAGACGTTTCTTGACAGCAATAAAGGTGCTCCTTTTCTTCTGTAGAGCCGTGGAATAATCCGGGAACAACATAATTTTGGCCCTGTCATGTTGTATTTCAGCCTTGTGGCGTGCCGCATTCAGTATGGCATCTCTGTCCCGGAAATTTAGCAGACATAGCAGGAAGGGCCTCGGTGGGGCCCCAGGTCTAGGGGGTCTTCCCGGCACACGATGCGCCCGTTCCACCACGAAGTGTTGCGACAGGATGTCAGGCCCAAATTTGTCACGGAGCCATGTTTCAATAAAAATCACCGGATTATCTCCTTCAGCTCGTTCAGGCAAGCCAACAATCCGAATGTTATTGCGGCGCTGTCGGTTTTCGTAATCCTCAAGCAGCTCTGCTTGTTGCTTAATTTGCTGCGTCAGGCTGCTGAGTTGGGCTGGAATTGGGCCTTGTACGTCCTCCATGTTGGAGATCCGGTTCTCCATTTCCCTCTGCCTTTCGCGGATCGCTTGGACATCCGCACGCAGCAGCGAGAAGTCTACCTTCAGCTCCTCAATTTGGGTAGATAGGGCAGCACGGGATTCGGCAATAGCCGCCAGGAGGATTTGGAGTCCCGGGTCTGGTTGCTGCAACTCGGGTGGATCTGCGTCACCATCATCACTGGTAGGCCGCGGTGGAGTGCCACTGGGTTGATCACCTTTTTTAGCAAATTGTTCAATAGTTTTCTGCTTCGGTCCAGATTTCCCCATGCTCAAGATGTTCAGAAAACCGAGGATAGTCCCAGACCGTCGTTTTAGAAGGGCTCAGGATGATATCAGGAGAAATTATGGCGGAGCTCACAGTCAGCACGTCTTACTCCGTCGCCATGCAGGACACGCCCCCTTCCTCGACAAATTTAGTTGGGATAGGAGTAGATTCTATATTTTTCAGGAGGCTTAGCTTTTTTCCCTCATTGCTTCCCTACCGGAGAAGAAAAAGTAAGGTTTGTGATGACCTTACTACAAGGTGACCCACATGTTTGGACCATAAGGTTACCCCCCTCTGACTCTGCCCGCTTTTCCCTAGAGGTATTCTTTAGTATCATGGCATTATTGTACGATGACCTAGATCGTGCTACCTCTGGAGATACTGCAATTCGTAACTTCCGCCAAGGGAAAAGGGTAATAGAGGAGTACTGTACAGAATTCCGCCGCTGGTCTGTTGAGACTGGGTGGAATGACACTGCTCTTCGTAGCCAATTGCGGGTGGGGCTCTCTGAGTCTGTCAAGGACAGTTTGGTAAATTACCCTTCTTCCGTCCACTCTGGATGGCCTTATGAGGTTTGCCATCCAGATTGATCAGAGACTAAGGGAAAGGCGGGCTGAAAGAGGTATATATATATCCCCAGCTTTTAGTGCTGATAAAACACCCATTCCTTTGTTGCCTCTTCCTTAGGATGAACCCATGCAATTAGGGGTCACTTACCTATCCTCTGAGGAAAAGGCTCGAAGACGAGCGCAAGGTCTTTGCATGTATTGTGGGGATAAAGGCCATTTTCTCAACCAGTGTCCTAAGAGGCTGGGAAACGTCAGAGCCTAAATTGAGAAGGGGAGCTCCATTTAGGTAGAGAAGTTTCCTCTCCCCCATTTTTCTCTAGGATTTTGGTACCAGTCAGTTTATCCTGGCCTGGGGGTTCTGTTGACATTTTTGCCTTCTTGGATTCTGGGGCAGCGGGGAACTTCTTAGATGCTGCCTTTCGCAGTAAGGTATAATATACCCCTGTTTCCCCTTATTCCTCCTATGAAAGTCCACTTGGATCAGGTATAGTTACCCAAAAATCTATGGTATTAACCATGTGTACCAACAAAATGCATGTTGAAGAGTTATCTTTTCACATCATTAAGGGTTCTTCCTCCTCTCCTCTAATTTTGGGGTTACCCTGGTTACAGGTACACAACCCACATTGATTGGGTAACTGGGGAGATACTTCAGTGGGGATCTAAGTGTGTTGATTCTTGTCTAATTTCTCCTCAAATGGTGGCAGTTACCTCCTTAGAAGGGTTACCCTGGCCTATGCCGATTTTGCGGATGTGTTTTCAGAAAAAGCCTCTGAAACACTACCCTCACATAGGCGCTACAACTGCCCTATTGACCTCATTCCACAATCTGCTTCTCCTAGAGGGAGAACATATCCTCTTTCCTTGCCTGAAGCCCAGGCTATGAAAGATTATATTAAAAAGAAAAAAGAGGTTTTATTAGATCCTCCAATTCTCCTGCAGGTGCTGGGTTCTTTTTTGTGGGCAAAAAGGATGGGGGCCTTCGCCCATGTATTGATTATCGTGGCCTTAACAAAATTACAACCAAAAATCGTTATCCTCTTCCGCTAATTTCTGAGTTGTTTGATCATGTTAAGAATGCTACCATCTACATTATTATAGCGGTGCATATAACCTCATTCGCATTAGGAAAGGGGATGAGTGGAAGACAGCCTTTAACACCAGGGATGGCCACTATGAGTATTTGGTTGTGCCGTTTGGCCTATGCAACGCCCCTGCAGTGTTTCAAGAATTTGTCATCGACATTTTCCGGGATTTACTTGGGCTATTTGTAGTGGTATATCTTGACGACATTCGAATTTTTTCTTCTAACTTGGGTGATGACCGACAAAATGTACTCGAGGTTTTACTCAGGTTGAAAAGGACTAATTTGTTCGCAAAATTAGAGAAATGTACCTTTGAGGTTTCTTTGGTACAGTTTTTGGGGTTCAATATTTCTGGGAAGGGGCTAGAGATGGATCCCGGTAAAGTCAAGGCTGTATTAAACTGGGCTTAACCCCTCATATTATGTGCAACCAAAGGTTTTTAGGTTTTGCAAACTACTACAGACAATTCATTAAAAAAAATTCTCTGGTTGTGTCTCCAATTATGGCTCTGACCAAAAAGGGTGCGGATCCCAGTATGTGGCCTCCTGAGGCCTTGGAGTTCTTAAAGGAAAACTATACCCCCAAAATGAACACTTAAGCAACAGATAGTTCATATTATATTTAGTGGCATATTAAAGAATCTGAACAAACTGGAATATATATATTTAAGTAAATATTGCCCTTTTACAGCTCTTGCCTTGAGCCACCATTTCGTGATGGTGTCTGTGCTGTCTCAGATCACCTGATCAGAAATACTTCAACTCTAACTGTAACAGGAAGAAGTGTGGAAGCAAAAGACACAACTCTGTTAATTGGCTCATGTGACCTAAAATGTATGGTTTGTTGGTATGTTTGTGAGTACAGTGAATCCTACGATCCCAGGGGGCGGCCCTTATTTTTTAAAATGGCAATTTTCTATTTATGATTACCCAATGGCACATACTACTGAAAAGTATATTATTATGAAAATGGTTTATTTACATTAAGCAGGATTTTACATATGAGCTGTTTTATGCAATATCTTTTTATAGAGACCTACATTGTTTGGGGGGGTATAGTTTTCCTTTAAAAAAAAGAATTTGTGTCTGCGCCTATTCTTTGTTATCCTGATACAACCCTCACATTTATTGTAGAGGTAGATGCCTCAGAAGTTGGGGCAGTTCTTTCCCAAAGACACCCAATAATCAACAAGGTGCATCCCTGTGCTTTTTTTTCCAGGAAATTCTCGTCTGCTGAGGCCAGTTATGATATTGGTAATAGAGAATTGTTGGCTATCAAATGGACCTTTGAGGAATGGAGACACCTGTTGGAGGGGCTAAACATACTATTGCAGTTTATACTGAACATAAAAATCTTTTATACATTGAGTCAGCAAAGCGTTTGAACCCAAGACAGGCCGGATGGGCTGTATTCTTTAACCAGGTTTAATTTTTCTTTAACTTACAGGCCTGGTTCCAAGAATACTAAAGCTGACTCATAGGAGTTTTGAATCAAGCCTGTCTGAACCTTTAGAGTGTGTTTCTATCATTCCTAAGGAGATTATTGTGTCAGCTTTAGGGACAGATCTTGCCACACTCTTATTTCAGGTACAAACTTCAGCTCCTGGGAATATTCCTTCTGGGAGATTTTTTGTTCCAGAAAATTTGAGGGAGCAGGTACTCGGTGAAGCTCACAATTCTAAAATGGCAGGGCATCCTTGTATTACCAAAAATGCTGATTTGTTATCCAGAAATGTTTGGTGGCCCTCATTTAAACAAGACTTACAAAATGTTATTAATGTTTGTCAAATGTCAAAATCTTCTAGAAATTTATCATAAGGCTTGTTAAAGTCTTTGCCTATTCCTGATAGACCCTGGTCCCATCTGTCTATGGATTTTATAGTGGATCTTCCTCCCTCTTAGGGGAAAACTGTGATCTGGGTAGTGGTTGACAGGTTCAGCAAAATGAGTCACTTTGTCCCTCTCCCACACCTTTCAGTCTGCTAAAACTCTGGCTGAATTGTTCATTTCTAACATTTTTAAATTGCATGGTTTTCTGATCAATATTGTATCTGACAGAGGAGTACAATTCATTTCTAAGTTTTTGCAAGCCTTCTGCTCTCTAGTGGGGATCAATTTATCATTTTCCACTGCATATCATCCTCAAACCAATGGTCAAACGGAGAGAGTTAACCAATCCCTTGAACAATTTTTAAGATGCTATGTTGCGGATAATCAATCTTCATGGGCTGAGTTGTTGCCTTGGGCAGAATTTGCCTATAATAATGCATCTCATGCATCCACTGGTCAATCTCTGTTTTTTTTTATTGTTAATGGTTTGCATCCGAAGGCTCTTTTCATACTGTGGTCGTTTATCCTCTGTACCTTCTGTTAATACTTCCATAACTAATTTTTCTAAGATTTGGTCTGGGGTGCATGATTCTCTTTCATTCTCTCTCAAAAAAGAGGCACCGAAACACCAGTTGGGAAATTTGGTCTGGTTATCCACAAAGAATATTAAACTTAAAGGACCAGTAACACTAAATTTTTTTTCCCCAAAATTCGTTAGTATAGAACGAAAAATAAACACCAAGGCAAATAAAACTTTTAGATTGCAAAGCCTTTATTAAGAGATAACTTACCAAAACTCCACTTCCTGTCCTGTTCTAAAACGGCGAAAGGGCGACCATCCATGCAGCGGCGTTCAACTTCTCCTCCCTGGCTATTCTAGTGACAGTATGTGAAGAGGAGGCAGTGGTCCGCTCTGCAGCGCTTCCCCTATTCCCAGCAGTCAGACTTTGACTCCAGCCTTTCCTCCTCCGACGAGGAAGAAGAAGAGGAGGAGGGCAGCCTCTGCCTCTCCAGCGGCACCCAGTCACTTGCTCACACGGGGGGTTGTAGGATGGGTCGGTACAAGAGGTCGGGAGCTGGGGGTGTACAATGTACTTCTCGAATCACATGGGACAAACTCCTCGCCTGCTGGAGCTCGATACAAGTGTGACCGACCTCATTCCCTCCAGTCTGCGCTAACTTGCGTCCGACCCCGACCCGGCGACCCCACTTGTTCCCCGTCGATGTGCCAATCTGAGTGTGCCTGGGGCTGGCAGTCCCAGCTGCTGCAGAAGAAGCCGGCGATTTTAGACTCCGGTTGCTGCAGAATCCATGGATGAGGTGGGAGCGCTGAACCACTTGCTACCCGTCGATGCGCTACAGCAGATCTGATGCAGCAGATCTGATCTCCCCGACTGAATCCCCCTCAGCTCCTGTCCGTCCTCCTGGGGTTGCCGGGTCGGGGTCGGACGCAAGTTAGCGCAGACTGGAGGGAATGAGGTTGGTCACACTTGTATCGAGCTCCAGCAGGCGAGGAGTTTGTCCCATGTGATTCGAGAAGTACATTGTACACCCCCAGCTCCCGACCTCTTGTACCGACCCATCCTACAACCCCCCGTGTGAGCAAGTGACTGGTTGCCGCTGGAGAGGCAGAGGCTGCCCTCCTCCTCTTCTTCTTCCTCGTCGGAGGAGGAAAGGCTGGAGTCAAAGTCTGACTGCTGGGAATAGGGGAAGCGCTGCAGAGCGGACCACTGCCTCCTCTTCACATACCGTCACTAGAATAGCCAGGGAGGAGAAGTTGAACGCCGCTGCATGGATGGTCGCCCTTTCGCCGTTTTAGAACAGGACAGGAAGTGGAGTTTTGGTAAGTTATCTCTTAATAAAGGCTTTGCAACTTAAAAGTTTTATTTGCCTTGGTGTTTATTTTTCGTTCTATACTAACGAATTTTGGGGAAAAAAATTTTGTGTTACTGGTCCTTTAAGGTTCCTTCTCTCAAGTTGGGTCCCAGCCAGGTTTATTGGTCCTTTCCCTATTGTGGAAATTATTAATGCTTCCTGTGTTCGTCTTAAACTACCTGATAATTTCAAAATTTCTAACTCTTTTTCATGTTTCTCTTGTAAAACCAGCCATACAGGTACGACAGCAATCTTTTCCTCCTCCAGTGTTGGTAGAAGGTCAGCCCGAATTTTTAACCCAGAGACTAATTGACTCTCGCCTTGTGCGGGGTAAGTTAAAATATTTAGTACAGTGGATGGGGTATAGTCCTGAGGAAAATGCTTGGGTTCCTGTTTGTGATGTCAGGGCTGATCGTCTCAGGAAACAATTCCATCTCAAATTTCCTGACAAACCTGGGGGTCCGGTGGCCCCTCCTTCGAGGGGGGTAATGTGAGGACTTGCCCTGGTGGTCTAGCGGGCCAGCGGGGATGCCCGCCACGTTGATACTCTGCTCTCCCTCGCCGGTTCTCCTATGGTGTGTGCACTTCCAGGTTTTGTGTGTTGCGAACGTCGCCGGTGTCATGACATCATCGCGTTTTGGCGTGAACGTTTGAATATTTAAATGGGCTTTTGATACAAACTAATTGCCCGTTGTTAGGTCTAATTTGTTAATTCCTGGGTGCTATTTTTGTCCTGTTTTTATTCCTGTTTTGACACCTGCCTGACTATTCTGAACTCTGATTATACTTACCCTTGCCTGCCTAACTATTCTGATTCTACCGATATTGACCCTTGCCTGCCTGACTATCCTGGAACGCTGCCTGCACCGACCACGACCTGTCTGACTACGTCGTGCCTTCCGTCCAAAGGCTTTATAACAACCGTGCCCCTATGCTCGTCCAGAACTTTTGCTTGGCTCCTCTCCTGGCAGCATTCAATTAGTGGAGGGCTCCTCCCGAAGTGAAAGGCGGCTGCTACAGGCAGAAGCAGAGCCGAGACCAGGGAGCCTAGCAACTGTTCTGGATTTTGGGAGTCGGTCATGACAGTCATGCACATGGGATATAAAAATATCCAAGCCACTTATACCCTTAATGGGACTGCAATAGGCAAAACCATTATTATCTTGTAGATGATAAACTTGGCTGTAGCAAGCAATGCCAGTCAGCAGCATCAAGGACAAATAAGGTCTTGAGCTGTATTAAAAGGGGCATTGATTCACAGCAGGAAGAGGTCATTCTTCCACTTTATAGAGCATTGGTAAGGCCCCATCTAGATTATGCCATACAGTTTTGGTCTCCATCACTCAAACAGGACATTGTTGTATGTATTATCGGACTAGTCTTTCCAGCTGACACAAGGTCACCCATTCAGTTTAGAAGAAAAGATGTTCTGCCTAAATATTCGGAATGGGTTTTTTACAGTGAGAGCTGTACAGGCTGATACATTAGATAGCTTTAAGAAGGGGTTGGATGGCTTTTAAGCAAGTGAGGGAATACAGCGTTATGGAAGATAGTTCATAGTACAGGTTGATCCAGGGACTAGTCCGAGTCAGGAAGGAATTTTTTCCCCCTCTGAGGCAAATTGGAGAGGCTTCAAATGGTCTTTTTTAAACCTGACTTACTATGTTATTTCGGGGGAAAGTAGAATTTTATGAGCAAGTCATTTAAAAGCTTTTCTCCTGTCAAACACTGTGGCTCAGCGTTTGATCCTTTACAAATCTGGGTCACAATTTGGATCTGGCAAGAAACGTTTCCCTCCCACCGAGCCCAATGTTTCCGCTCAGTTTTCTCAATCTTGACAGCAAAATCAGCCAGTTTTGTTGAATAGAAAGTTTTGCTGATGTCTGAATAGTCTGTTGGGAGAGGTATTATATAATATCATTGTATATCTTCTCCAAAAAAGTTTGTTTTATGTCTGGTTACCCTCAGGAGAACAACTGATTAAAATCACTGAGTGAAAATGAAATATGAGTTTCAATTAGTGTTAGGGAGAATAAAGCAGTCGGGAAGAAACTAGCCTTCCCTGGATTTAGCGATAGTGGTTCAGCCTAGGAGAATATCAAGATCCTGCTCTACTGATAAAGTCTCCTTCAAAATATCATTATAATTGGCCTAATTTGGGAGGATAAAAATTATACTTTTTTTTTTACAATTCAATTTTTTATCTGATTTATTTTTTTTAAATACATTGCCATGTGGAACAATATCCTTGACACAACAAGCAATAGAAATCACAGGCTCAAGTGAAAATACACTTTATAGAGAGCTATAGGAAAAAAGTGAAGATTAATTTGGATCAAGAGAGAGTTAACTAATGACTCGTTGGGGGTGGTAAATGATTGAGACGGATACCTTTCTAGCAGAAAAAGCGCAAGTGTTAGTATTATTACTGTTAATCACAATTGCACTTGATTGATAAAGGCAGCAATGGCATTTGGGAGTCTAGCAGGACATTTATTATTTATTCACCAGATTTTCAGTTGGTGTTCAGGTTTTGTATAAATTAAAATTACAAAAACCTGCCCTGATTCCTTGTAATTCTTGTACAGGTATGGTATTTGTTATCCGGAAACCCAGAAATCTCTGAATTACGTAAAGGCCATCTTCCATAGGTTCCATTTTAAGCAAATAATTCAAATTATTAAAAAGTATGTCCTTTTTCTCTGTAAAAATAAAAAGTATCTTGTACTTGATCCAGACTAAGATAATTAATCCTTATTCATGGCAGAAGAATGGTATTGGGTTTATTTAATGTATAAAGGGGAACTGTCGCGAAAATCTAATTTTCCCAGTGGATAGATAGGATGAAAATGATAATATTCTCAAATATATTAATTTAAGAGAAATGCTTACTTTTTGAAAGACATTCAATAATATTACAGTCAGTTAGAATGCTTTCTCTGAGAGCCAGTTCAAGCAATTTCTGAATGGGAGTGGCTATACCCCTACTGTGATGTCACATAGCAACTAGCAAAGTCTTTATGCTGAATTCAAAGCATCCACACGCCAACTGCGTTTTCTAAAAATCTCATTCTGAGAACAGTAAGGCTGTTATTCTTTTATACTGTGAAATTGCTGATTTTATTGGCAGAATTAGGTTTTCGCACTCCCAGATCAAAGGCAGGAGAGAGCTTGGTAAATATTGTACAGATATCAATATAAGGTTTGGAGCAGGGGTGCCCAAACTTTTTGCACCGAGGGCCAGATTTGGTGAGGTGAAAATGTGTGGGGGCCGACCATTCAGCACGACATTCTTTGAACCATTAACATTAAATTACATGAATCGAGTAATCGTAGCAGTAATACTTGGGCACATTAGTGAAATGATCTGCCACTTGGTCTATACTGCTGCCTGTGTGCTGAAGGTGTTAGTAATAGACACATACTGGAACGTAGTGACGCCATACTTCATTAGTTTACTGTACTGGCACGTCAGTACATCTATTGACACCTCCAGCCCTAAAGAAGTATTCGAAAACAGCTCGTCTCTACGTTCCTGTACGTGTCTATTGCTAACACCTTCAGCACACAGGCAGCAGTATAGACCAAGTGGCAGATCATTTCACTAATGTGCCCAAATATTACTGTTATGGCTATGCTATTTCTGATTGCACTGTGCTGGGGGCCACATTATTATTAATTTCACGATGGAGGCTGAGGGCCAGTGTAAATTTGAAAAAGGGCCGCAATTGGCCCCCGGGCCGCACTTTGGACATGCCTGGTTTGGAGTGTTTTTTTTTCTTTGTGAATCATAAATTCTAATGATGTAGTTCATTATTTTATGCTACCGCCTTATGGTTTCAGCTGTGTATAGGTACATAGGCAGAAAAAGGGAAGATAAATATTTGCAATTATAATTATATTTGTATAGTTTTTTGTGTCAACACTAGGCCTGAATATGCACAGACTTCATGTATTCCATATGAGCCCCCCTAAGATCCGATAGCCCTCTTCCACCACCCAACAGTTCTAGTCACATGGACTGTTACTAACAAGCACAAAAGCTTGCAACACCCCTCAACCTTTCTGTGTCTATTTTTGTTTTAATGCCTGTTCAGTGTGTTTAATTTAGTCTCCCAGTAAATTTTTGTGTATAAATGTGTATTGTTTTTTTCTGGACAACCTAAGATTTCAAAATATGCTATAATAATTTATTTTATGTACAAAAACACAGCTGATTTTGAAAGTTATATGTCTCCTGAACGCACCAATACCAAATATATATTTAGTTTTATGGAGATTTCTCACTTGTATAGATCAAAATCTCCAAGCATTACACTACCAAATCTCCATAGCACCACTCCACAAAACTGCATACTTCTGATTTCAAGGGCAGACATTCCACTAACAGTAGGTTTACCCTAGAAAACTATGCATTATTAGAAAGAGCATATTCTGGCAAATCAAAAATTGGTAAATATAACTATGTATGGCAAACTACCAAGTTGCAATTATTTCCTAAAGTTATATATAATTTTTTTTAGAAATTGGTGAATTTTTTGAAAAATCACCTCAAAGCTTCCAATCTACAGCATCATATATCCCACACATCATTAAGTACAACACCCTAATTGGAAAATTGGAAAACACCATGAATATTGACGCCAGTGTCTACTGAACAGTTTAATGCCCAATATGTATAGATAAACAAAATAGCTGGCATGTACAGACCCCAAATAAAAATAGTGCATATGAATTTTTCTCCGCTGCTGATTTGCATATGTAAACAAAGCCCCTGACTGCGTATTATGTGCCACAAGACCCTCCTAACAATACAAAGACCCCCCAAACCCATATATTTTTGGAAAGTACACATTCTGATGAATCCAACTTAGAAGTTGTTGGGACATTTCTGAAAATTGCCTGTTGCAGTTTGCCGCATTTATCTCACAAATTGTTTTACGTACAAAGATAAATGGCCCTAAATATGGACTTAACCCCAAACTGTAAAGAGACCACCAGAAAACCATATATTTTTGGAAAGCACATATTCTGATGGATCAAACAAAGTAAAATACATCTTTTTAAACCAAAGCACCAAACAGCAAAACTATAAAATATAAAAATATTAAATTGCAATAGAACCACAAAAATGATGTAAATCAATGAAATAACAAAATATATCTAATAGCCGTGCTGCCAAAATAAACAGTTTTTAGGGGTAAGAAAATCACAAAATTATAAAATGAAAAAGTAAAAAAAAAAACCTCTTTGTGAGTTTTTTGTGTGTACATGTGTGTACACTTCTAAAAGTTGTGTGACAGTGTGTACATAAGTGTGCAAAATAAATTATGCAAAAAAAAGAATCTTAACTAAAATGTGTGTAAGAGTGTATAAATATATGTGTGTTAGGGCTATTCACCCTGGTGGTCTAGTGGGCCGGCGGGGACGCCCGCCACGCCGATCTTCCGCCTCTCATGCGCTGGATCTCTAATACGTGCGCGGCGTGCCTCTGCTAGAATTAAAGGCGCAGTCTCGCTGGCGTGATGACGCCAACGCGCATTGGTGTGAAATTCAAATGCCTTAAAAGGGGAATCAGTTTGCCGATTTGTTCCTCGTGAGTTTCCTCGTGCCTCTGTGCTGTATAGCTTCTGTGATCTGTTTCCTGTTGTGACCCCTGCCTGTTTTTGGACGATTCTGAATTCTGTATCCTGACACTTGCCTGGTAACCGACTCTGCTTATTCCGTATCCCTTCTGATTGATCTCCTAGCTTGACCCTTGCCTGCCTGACTCCGTTTGTACTCTGCTTGCCCCGACCCGGCCTGATTTGACTACGGTTTCTGCCTACGCCTTGTACCGCGACCTTCTGCCCTAAAGACTTTGCATTACCGTCGTGCCCCTTTGCTTATTCAGAACCTTTTGCTTGGCATCTCTCTTAATAAGACCTGGTGGCATCCAATTAGCCGAGGGCTCCTCCCGAGGTGAAAGGCGGCTGTTAAAGGCGTAAGCAAGAGCCGAGAACAGGGTGCTTAGCATTGGTTCGGAATTTAGTGTGCCGACCGTGACTGTATGCAAGTGTGTAAATAAAGGCCACTTACTGTTCTTGGATGATCTGATGGGGTCGTGGAGCAGCTATTTGCAGAGTCTGGCAAGCAGGAAGTGTGTGGTCTCATTTTGAAGGAGGAAGCAGGGCAGCTCAGCAGACACACAATCCACTGTGTCTGCTGCTTTTAGGTTAGCCCTGCGACAATCCTGTCGCAGGCCCAACATGACAGCCCCCCAGCCTCGTTGCCCAGGGCTGTCAATGCTGCCCACTCTCTGCAGAGGCGGCTAAAGCCACTGATGCAGAGAGAATCAGTGATTTCCGCAAGGACGTACATAGTACTTGGCAGGCAGAGGGTTAAATTAAATAAAGATGTAGCATAGGAGCCCATATCTCATTAATCCACCGCTGCACATATGAAACAGACAGGTGGCAAATCAGAATGTTGTGACTTGTGACAGTACTGTACAGAGAGACTGCAACCACATTAAGGACCAATAAGCACAGTCCTTGTGTGTTGCCCTTGCACAGTGCAATTTAGTACAACACTGACAGGCACAATTGAGCCCTATACTTACTACCTTAAGCAAGAGTTTAGGGAAGTGTCACAGTCTGCTCCATTTTGAGTATGTACCGAAGGGCATTTGGTGACAAAAATGCATACTTTTTTGTGCCTAAATCCACCCTATGTGTAGACAGGCTGATACCATGCCTGTCAGAGAATACCTTAGATGGGAGGGGTGAGAATGGACCAGAAAAGTGTAACAAAAGTTAGGTGCATTACAGAGAAAACCCATGTCTGACCCCTAGTGGCCCCCACCATTATTTTGCCAAGCACAGAGAGCACCACAAAATAAATTTGGCACAACTCCTAGAGCTCCACTGTGCATATGAGCTATAAACCTGGGATAATGCAAAGGTTCTTTTACTTGGTCTATGATGACATTTGAAAAGGAGCCCTTTTATTCAATAACCAAAACATCTTTGTAAAAGAGTTCATCACAACCAGCCTTCATTCAGAGTTTTTCAAAACCTTTTACAAGTAAAGAAAACAAATAGTTTGCTGATCTCCAAAACTCTTAAGAATTTCTGTCAGTGTCTTGAATGGATGAGGACAAACTCCCCTGCACTTAAGTTCAGAGGCCTAGTTACCAGCCATACAGCCAAGATCAGTGAATGGACTTGCCCCTTCTGCGTTGCTCTGGGAAATATTATACGTAACTGTGTCATTACATGAATTAGACAGCTCTCAGCAGCAGGCTTTCAAACTCTTCCTGCTTTGTAGGGAGGTACTCCCTGTGTAGTCCTGCTGGGAGCCATACTGCTGGCACGCACGTTATTTTTACTGGACTTCCATAAATACTTATTAACCATAAACTGACTACACATGCCCAAAAGTATAAAGATTTTACAAGTTGTATAAATTAACGTTTCTGGTTAGGACAGCCAGAGTGAAACTCTGCTTTGATCACTCATTGTTTTTACGCTATCTTTTAACTACGCCTTTATGATGATCAAAGTTAATTTTTTTACACAAATCATTGTAAAAGCGATGTTAGTGCGATGTTAGAAGGCAGGTAGCAGAAGGCAAATAATTTCAGTGGGCATTTGGTGGTAACATTATGTATGAAATACAATTTAGCAACCTTGATTTTGAGTGACAGCAGACTAGCCAATAAGACAGGAGCTGTACCTGTACTCGTTTGCATATAACTCAGATGCTGAGGCTGCAGGAGAGGGGAAGCTCAATGCAGTGTCAGAGATAAAGAATGTAAATATTTCAAAAACTTTACCCAAGGATGTTGTTTAATGATTATGAATTTCATGATAGTTCCCCTTTAAAGGATTTTTTTTGTAGACTTAGAGGACCATTTATTAAAGGTCATATTTTAGAAAAGTGCTGAACGATCTGAAAAAAATTTAATATCTCTAAAACCTCTAAAATGTGAGTTTTTCAGACAATTACAAGAAGAAAAAAAAAGCCAAATGGTTAAAGAAAGGTCCAATAGGATCAGCACAGCCCCAATTAAGTTCTGTGGTACCTCAACTGCTTTTAAGTTTTTCATTAGTTTTTTCGTGGTTTTTACACTTCATAAATCTTGCATTTTTAGTGTTTTAGAGAAGTATTAAAAAACACATTTTTTGAAAAAAAATGATTCATAAAAAAAATAGAAATTTCAATGTTAGTAAATAGGCCCCTTAAGGTATGGAGTTCCAAGTTACGGAATGACAATTACAATTGAACAATAAAAGCTTCAAATCTGACTCAAATGGGAAAGCTGTCATACAACTATCTGTAATTGTTAATCGGCTTAATGTACATTTTCCATATAAAAAGTCTAAATGCCATAAGAATGTAGCTAGTTTACACAATCAGATATAAATAAGTGGGATGAAACAAATTGAATGTATAGAAAAGCAGGATTATTTTCAACATTATTCAGCAGTAGGGATGGACGAATTTGACCCGTTTTGCCAAAAATTCACCACCGGCGAAATGTCGCCAACGCCCATTACAGTCTATGGGCATCAAAAAAATTTTTTCACGCGCGTCTTTTTTTTTTGACACACAACGCCATAGAAGTCTATGGGCTTCATTTCCATATCATCTGGACACTGGCGTTATGCAAGAAATTTCTTATCTAGTGCACATCATTATAAAGATAGATTACACTGGGAACAAGAATGCTGATGTGACAGATGGGAAAATATATTGTGAATAAGAGAATTACAATTGATTAAGCCCAAGAAATTTCCTATAAGAGCAAGCAGTTGATGGAGGGCGTGGGAGGGGTTTGGTAAGCAGGCATGCTGGAAGATTTTTGTCAAGAAACAGGGACTGAGAAGCTGATGTTCTCTGTTCCAGAAGTAAGAAAATTATATTAATCTTAGGAGTGTAAGAGATCATTTCCTCTAGGAAAGGCAAAATAATAGGTTAATTAAAAGAGTTAAAAGAGAGCGCTAGCTGGGTCAATGGGGATGGCAAAGTCAGCAAGAGTGATGGACTGTTGATCAATAGAAGCCAAGGACAAGAGAAGCCAAATAACAAGGTTTAGAAACTGAACAGCTGAAAGCATATGATTTGTAAATTAGTTTTATTGTTTCATAGACGATGGCTGTAATAGATCAACAGACAAAAGTAGAGATGGAGAGCATGGCAAATGAAGACTATGGCAAACTTTGAAAAAAGTATCAAATGAGGACCATGTTGCTAACTGCACCACCTGTCTATTAAAGAAGCACGACCACCATAGAATTACATAATGGAAAAATCAGGGATCAGTTCAAATTGTTCATAGGGAGCTTTGGAAAAGGAATTAAGTTTTGGAAGGTAAAGGTTGAGCTATTTAATGAAAGGTGCAAATTTGCTACAGGTCTAGCAACCAAACAGCAAGTAGAATATACCAGTCCCCTGTTTAAAAGCAAACATGGTTACTGAGACATTTTGCCTTTTATTAAACATGAGGTCAAAAAAGCCAGAGGAATCCTTAGTGTCAGAATGAACAGACCTCATATTTCTGATATTCTGTCTCCACCAAGACTAAGAGCATGGGAAATTAAATTTTGTCTGAACCTCATGACAGGTGAGCCAAGATTACATGGAGTAATAAAAAGAATGAGAAATAGGCTTGAGTAGAAATCGATTTGTAAAGTTGTATCATCTGTAGCCAGAAGATACAATAATAAGCAAATATATGAAGTTTTCAGTATTTTTTGGTTCTGCTTGGCTGATGACAGTTGATTAATGGTTTTTGTCTTGATGTCGATGCAGTGTTTCTTGTCCCACTGGTGCAACTGAGCATTACAGATCTCCCTCACCTACTCCCCTCAGTGCTGTTCCCTTGATTGTTATTCCTATGGAATTGTTTTTGACAAATGTTGAACTTTCACCCATTGATGAATCCGATTCTCAAACTCCCATAGAAATGAATAGAAAGTGAGTTTTAATCTCACATTTTGATAAATCTACCCATTAAAGTATGAAAATCTAAAATACGGAAAGACCCCTTATCTGGAAAACCCCAGGTCCTGAGCATTCTATATAACAGATTCCATTCCTGTATAAAAAAAGAAAGGTCCTGCTTTAATTTGTTGAATTATTAATATGTGAGACCTGTATGATGGTTTAGCTGTTTTGTTTTAAGATAATGATACTAACAGAGAGGAGATGCCCTGGGAGTCATGCTTCATTCATGTAATTTAGATGTTACAGCGGTGCTGGATGAGTGTCCCAGCGTACTAACGGTATTAACCATTGTATAATTTCTGTAACTGTAATTAATCAACTGCACAGACATATTGAACAAATATAGTTAATAGGTACATGGTTCAATATATGTCTTTTTCTAAAGACATGAGGAGGCAGATGTTTTCAAAATTGGCTTTTGCGAGTGTGGGGGTTTGCATACTAAAATAATATAGAAACCAATTCATTTGGTTTTCAACTGTGGCATTGGTTGCTAAGGCTTATTTGCTCTGCCAACCAGATAGCAGTTTGGAAGTCAGAATAGAAAACAAATTATTTAATATCTGCAGAAGTAAAGGTTTGAAAATATTTTAGTTCAATATTTAGGAAGGAGCTGAGCCTTACTGTGATGAGAATATAATTTAACATGCAGGCACCTTCCTAACACCGAAATTGTGTGCCAGATACAGTACATGTACTCAGTCTGTAGATCCACTTCATAGTTTTTACTAGGCACCAGAAGGACATTATGTAAGATTATTACTGTGAGAATAATGAATACTGATACCAACAAACCAATGGAAAACAGCCCATGTTTTTTAGATATGTTTTGCCAAGTCTTCACAAATTCTACAAATTTCTCTTGCCCCTAGGCTCTGAACTGTTTCCTGTAATAAATGTTTAATTACTATTGCCTATTTCAGAAAGGAATATCACTTTACTAAAATCATAAACAGCACAGGAACCTAATTGTGGGTCCTTATCAAAGATCAAAATTTCTGTTTAAATATATGCCACCTACATCTTACGCTGGTACTGTGTTGTTTCTATCATGTAAAGTTGTACCTGGATAAAACTAGGATCAGGCTCAGTCTCTGCTGCTCTCACAAGATGCTTGATGTCCAGGTGTGAATTTTGGATAGTATGTTCCTCCTCAGACCTCTTATGTGGCTGTTCTTAGATCTGTATAAACAACATATATTTGTATATTTTATGTATACATCTACAAACATACACAAACACACCCATAAACTAGAAAAGGGCATTATGCTTACCATACACTTTGCCTCTGCCAGAACAGTGAAATAATTGATTGACGTTGGGGCTTTGAATCCAGCCTAGGCCATTCCCAAACTCAAAGGATGTCTAGCAGCCAAGCTTGACCAGTTGAGGGTCATTTAAGTGGTACTGGATGCCTTAGTTTGTAACTAAAATAAACAGATTGGTATTTATATTAGCACACACATTCTACATTGTGCTGTCATCAAATAAATATGAAAACATGACAACATCAGCTTAATAGCCAGCCAGGCATCCATGCAGTGCTATCAAATATTAATTCATCTTTACAGTATCTTGTAATACTTTAAAATAAACATGCCTCTCAGGGTAAAATATGTTGCATTGACCCAAAGAAGGGACACCCTGATTGACATTTATTTTAAAGGGAAAATGGTGTGTTGTGCTATGCCAAATTATTTTGGATGGATGCTGGTATAACCAAGATGTTTTTCATTGACTTATTTTATCAAAGGAATTATTTAAATTATATTTCAGAAGCAGCTGAACATCCACAAGTTAAGGCAGTAGTTCCCGAACTATGGAGCTGCCTCCCTTTGTGAGACCTGGATCAGTTGCAGGGTGGATTCAACCTGAAGGCCAGTGAGGGTCTTACTTGGTGATAATGATTCTTTGCTCTCCTTGATACACCTGAAAGCCTAATTTAGAGGTCAAATAGAGAAAGATTTGGAGTGAAAATGTATTAGCTGTCCTGTGGTTAAATGGCTAATATAGCAATGTATTCCTGTATCTGTAACCTTATGAGTTAATGGAAATGTTGTGGAAAAACAACATAATCTTTTAAATATAGAAAGAAAGTGCTTATAAAAGATATTTCTGGTTGATTTATTCAAGATGAAAACTAGCCCTGCCCATCTGTTCCATTTCCTGCTGCCACCTTTCCCAGGCTGTGCAGGTCAGCCCATGGCACTCAGCACACTGCACTGTAGGATAGGAACCAATCAGCAGCTGGGTGGACCTGATAGGGAACTGAAGCCTGTCTTCGCTTGAGTGATTCCAGCCCTGTGATTGGCTGTCCCCCTCCTATTGTGCTTCTTGCAGGAACCATTAGTCTTTTAGTAAATTAACCCCCTTAGACTGGATATGAGACTGTAGAGATAAATATGAGTGATTGCTCTGTATTTGTAAAAGAATCCTTTTTCTGCTGATAATTGCAACAGCGATTTAATGCATAGCAGGCACCAGATTTACTCCATTTTCACATTTAGACATTTCTTCCTATAAAATTACACATAGAATCACAAATAGAGTCATTTCAATTCAAAGTGGTTTCTTCATCTGTCTAAAAGGAAAGATTTGACAGAAATCTCTAGTTCCTTCAAATGTATATGGCAACCACTTCCACTTTTATACATACAAGGTGAGGCTGGTGTAGCTGCAGACTGCATTCACGTCCTCATGCAAAGGGGGAGCATAATTGCCTTCAATTTATATAAGTACATTTATGTGTTTACGCATAACATTTTGTCATCAAGTGACAATGCCTTGGTAATGATGTTATTAGCAGAGAGAGAAATGATGTGATCAACATCTATATAAAAGTAAAATTTTTGGCAACAGGTGGAAGGGACTTGCTGAAGTGAACTTTTAGACTGCCAATTTTTATGGTTTGAGGGAGAAAAGATATCACCCCTATACATTAATCTACATTAATGTAGCAACACTACATTAAACTAACAACACACAACAATATATAAATATATGTCTAGAAGCCCATAGAGCGACCCTGGGACAGGTGAAGCGGAGAAGGGGCATGACTGAGGGATGAGTAGGACAATAGTGAGGGGTGCTTTGTATGCTAGGCATTCTGGGAATTGTAGGAAAAGATAAGCAAGGATAAAGGGGAGGAACTTAGGTGTTAAATAGAGGTGAGTGAGGCGGGAAAAGGCATTCTTACCGCAAGGACCACAAGGGGCAACAGTGTTTCCCTCCCGCCCGCCTGACAGGGTGTGTGGGGGGGGGATTTCAGTCGCAGCTTGGCGTAGTGGGGCTGCCCTACTGGGTAGCCAAAAGGGGGTGGTAGTGCCAAGGTGAGTTGGCCCGGGGCTAGGCCTAGGGGCAAGGAGGCACAGCAGGTATGAAAACAAGTGATGGTGGATTAGCCTTAGGCTGGAAAACATGTAGGTTAATAGGAATACTGTTAAGTTATTTCAAAGATATTGTTAAATGTTGTATTCAGCCTTCAGCGGCTTGTATTTTACACATGTCAAATTATTACTCATTTGTTTTATAATAAGAATAAAGATGGTTTGTTGGTGGATATTTTACCAAGTTTGAATAAGGTTATGGAATAAAACAAGCTGCGGCCTTTTTCACCCAAACTAAGTCTTATGGTAATTATTTGGTGGGGTTGATAAAGAGTTGGAACGATATTGAGTCATACTTAAGTCATGCCTTTGACTGAACAGTAAATGCTTCTGTAAAATTCAGGCGGACGGTTACAATCCTAAACATTTATTTCCACTTAAAGGGGGGTTTGCCTTTAAATGAACTTTTAGTATGATGTAGAGATATTCTTAGACAATTTGCTGTTGGTTTTTATTTTTTATTTGTTTTTGAGTTATTTAAAAATCTATTTGCTAGGTTCCAAATAATCCTGGCAACCATGCTCTGATCTGAATACGAGACTGGAATGTTAATAGGAGAGGGCCTGCATAGAAAGATGAGTAATAATAATTAGCAATAACAATAAATGCGTAGCTTCACTGAGCATGTTTTTTAGATGGGGTCAGTGACCCCCATTTGAAAGCTGGAAAGAGTCAGAAGAAGGCAAATAATTCAAAAACTATATAAAAAAAAATGAAGGCCAATTAAAATGTTGCTTAGAACTGGTCATTCTATAACATACTAATAGTTAATGAAAAGATGAACCACCTCTTCAACTTATGTTTTAATCCTATTAGTTTCAGTGTATGTTTTTGAATCGTCCTCTTCATACTTTATTTTGCTGTCATTCCTCTGAAGGCCTTTTGTAACTAACTACTGTTGTTTTCCCCCCACAATAAAACACCCCCCTTTTCTCACACACTCATATCATTCATTCAGGTTTTGTTACTGTGTCCATGAACTCATTTCTTTATGCTTGCTTAACTTGTTAACACTGCCAGAAATATTGCCTACCTAATCTTTCTTAAGCATTCACTGTTTTGTCCTGTGAGAACCATTCCATTCCTTGCAACTTTTCCTCATGGTTGGCAATTAAAGTTTAGCTCTTCCTCACTCTTTAGCCTTTCCTTCCTCTGCCTCCCTCTTTAACCTTTCCTTCCTCTGCCTCCCTTTGCCTCCCTTTTAACCTTTCTTCCTTTGCTTTCCTATTTAAATTTTCCTTCATTTGACTCCCTTTTTAATCTTTCCTCCTTTTCCTTTATAATCTTTCTTTATTCTGGATCAAATATTGTTCAGATTTTAACCCGCTACTTCTCCAGAAAGTATTTGTGGTCCACCAAGCACTTTTGTAGGCCCTAGTTTCTCGTTACTTTGCCTGCCTATATTTCCTCAGACCCTACTGCTTTGCTTATGTTCTATTTGCCTACTGCACAATATTCCTGTAAGCTGGGGTAACAATGGGCCTTATCACAAAGTCTTTACAAATTAGCCAGGCCTGTGGAATCCACAGAATTTTTACCCCCCCCCCCCGTTCCAATTTTTATGCAGGCCGGTTGGTGGGATGCACCCAAACTTTGACCCCTCCAAATGAAATTCTACTCCACAGTTCCTGTTGTATATGGATGTATATAGAATCTGAAGAATGCCCACAATATATATCCCAGTTTCCCACCTTGAAAATTTCCTGCAAGTTTCACAACTTCTAATAAACAAGCAAAGGGAGACAGCTGATAAACTGCCCTCTGTGTTACTTTGTATCTTGGGGCGGGATGCAGTCCAAATAAATCACATTACTGGTTTCCATGTTCACAATATTTGACCTTTTAGAGACCATTGTGACTCTTTTTACCTCATAGTTGTTTTCTGCTCGAAATTTGCCTCTGTGTGAGCACTGACAGACAGACCTCGTGCCTGTCAGAGCACAGGGATGCAGCAGATCAGTTTTTCATGTCATTTACCCATGCTATATATTCGAAAACTCATGATTTGTCTAGTTTTAGAGTTTTTTCAAACTCTACTAAACTCACATTTTAAAAAAGCATGACTGCCTCCTTTCTTTTTAATAAAAAATTCAGATTATAAAACATCAAAAGCGATAGAAATACGACAACAAAAACCTCAAAATCCTCATTTTTTAAAGAAATGTTGTGTGATTACAAGTGAAAAAAATAGGGATGCACTGAATGCATCACGCTATTTCCCTCTCTGCCCCTAATTTGCATATGCAAATTAGGATTCAGTTCGGCCAGACAGAAGGATTCAGCCGAATCCGGTTCTTGCTGAAAAAGGCCAAATCCTGGGCGAATCCTGAACCGAATCCTGGATTCGGTGCATAAAAACACTGAAACATTGAAGTAAATAAAGATATAAACAGCTCCCATTGACTTCTACATGACCTCCCTATGGGCATTCATACATTTTTATAAATCCCATCCAAATTGAGTGCATGTTTTCCAGGGTGACTGATAAAATAGTAATTGAAAGTCATTAGAAAATGTTTGTTAGAGGCCTATTCATCAAAATTCAAATGTGTGTAGTTTTGGAGGCCTATTTATCAAATGTCTGATTTTAGAGGTTTTTGAAACTACGGCTAAACTCACTCTCTCGAAAATGACAAATGTCATGAAATTTATTAAAATATCCAAATAAAAAAAGTAGGAATGGAAAATAACACTCAATGATGTGCCAAAAAATATAAATTACTCTAAACATTCTAGTTTTTTGGACAGTTCCTAGCAGCAAAAAAATCCAAAAACCTCTAAAAGTCCGAATTTATTTAAAACGTTAGCTCCCATTGACTTCCATAGGACCTTGACAACTTTTACCTGGCAACGTTTTGTAAAGAGGTTTTCGTGGTTTTTAGACAGTTTCCATTGACCAGCTTTTAGATGGAAATTTTTGTATTATAGTTTTTCACGATTTTTACACTTAATAAATATAGATTTTTTTGTGGTTTAGAGTAATTAGTTAAATACATGATTTTTAGCATTATGAACGTTGAATTAAACTAATTAGTGTTAGTTGTCCCTTGAATGACAACACACTTGTTGTGTTTACCATAGAAATAAAATCACCTGTTGTATTTCTTGCCTACTGGGCCATCTTTCCTGCTTTCACAGTCACAGTCAGCCAAACCCACAATAGTGAGCCAACGTAATCAAGTTGAGAAAAACTAGAGTTACACAAGTAATAGTGAATATTTTGGGACTACAGCTCCTCCATTCTGCTAGAAAGGAAATCTGTTCAAGCAAGGGATACAATTTTTTATAGCTTTTATTTTTGCATTAACAATAACACAAAGCATACAGTGGGAAAGAAATTAAAAAGGGGGGGGAATTAATAAATGGTTGGGGGAGGGGGAATTGGTGGTTGGGCCACCCGTTGGACAGTCCAGGAGTCATATTATGCCAAATGAGTTAGTCCATTTCGGTGTTGGTGTCTTGACATGAGGTCCAGGCATTCCAAATTTTAGCAAATTTGTCTGGACAACCTCTACTCAGGTAGGTCAGCCTGTACATTGGAAGTGCGTAAGGGATACAATTAAATGATATTTTTCTGTTGACATGTTTAATAAATATTACTTGCAGTTGCATAACAATGAAGACAGCTGAACCAGCAGTTGCAAGTGGGCCCCAAATTATAAAAGCCTAGTGGGGGTGCAGAATGATGCCCAGTTTCTATATATTAATGCAAAATACATTGGGTGTCATTTATCAATATTGAGCAAATTTGCCCTGGCTAGTAGTAGCCCATGGCAACCCATATAATTTTTGCACTTGCTGCAGCTCGCGAAAAAAAGACAATCACTGATTGGTTGCTGTGGGTTATTTCCCACAGGCAAATTTGCCCAGTGTTCATAAATGTCTCCCATTATTTTTTTAGGGCCATGGGGCTCACTATTTATCTTTACTAATGCCTTGCCTAGATGCTCTTTGGAGTGAGATGTTCTTTCTACTTGCCATTGACTTTTGGAAGTTACAATGCTATCTGGTCTATACTCCTCATAGACCACATACTCCTTGTGCCCTGTGCAATACAGATATCAGAACTTAAAAATCTACCAAAAGAAAATTAGCATTCTGCTCATCTTTGGTCACTCCCAATATGAACTGCAAATAGAAGCTTGTGTATTTTCCATAAAAATGTTCCTTCCCAAAAGGGCAATAAAATCTCTCTCTGGATCATCACACTACCTGTCTTTGAAATGGCATAATATTTATTTGATAAAGGGTACTGTAAATGTAATTTACTGCTTGTACTCATTCTGCCAACAAGTAGAACACAACTTTTATGAGAGAGAAAACACTTTACTTCAAAGAAGATAAAGATCAGAGGTATAATTTACTAAGCTCCAAATCATAGGAAGACCATCTCCCATATACTCCATTTTAATCAAATAATTAAAAATTGTAAAAATGAGTTATTTTTCCTCTGTTGGAGAAAACAATACTGTACTTAACATAATTAACCTTTATTGGAGGTAAACAATACTATTGGGTTTAATTTATGTTTAAATTATTTAAGTAGACTTAAGGTATGGAGGTTTAAGTTGTGGAAAGATGCCACATCCGGAATACCCCAGGTCCTGATCATTCTGGATAACAGATCCAATACCTTTAGTAGTAATATAATTTGTATTATTAAATATACATTATTATATTTTTAACATGTATTGCTATAAGAGTCTACAATGAAATCCCAAACTCAAGTTGTGGTCAGATCTCCATTGTATACTTTTATCCAGCTAAGGCGAGTACTGTTGAAGGAAGAAATATATGGATTTACATTGTACTTTAAATACTAAAATATGTAGGTATCTGGCCAATCATATTACACACTGTGGAAATGAATAAATCTGCCCCCTCATTTGATATTAAAATTAGTCTATAAGTATAGAATAACTTTGTGAAATAACTATTAGTTATTTTCATATTTTATACTTTATACAACCTTATATGCAGTAGGTCTTAGTGAACTCCAACAATAGCCTGAAAAGAAGCCTATATCCCCTTTTCTATTAAATTAAATCCTATATTTTCTTTAAAATTACAACAAATACTGTATATCGAACATAGATTTATATATATGAACAGTATACTACAACTAGATTTACAAATAGGCTCCAACTTTTTTTTAGATTGGGCTTTTTGATGCCAAAAATCTGAAAAAGCAGTAGATTTATTACGTGTCAAAATTGCGACAATTCCAAATACAAAAATACTCCAGCAAAAACCTGTCGAATTTATGTAAAAGTCAATGGGGCAAATTCACTAAAGCGCGAAGCAGCTAATGCTAGCGCAAATTCGCCAGTGTGACGTCATTTTGGAAATCCGCCGATTTACTTAAGGTCCCTAGCGTAACTACGCTAATTCACTAAGATGCGCATTTTACTGATCGTTACCCCTTGTGCCAGACTTTACTTTGCCAGGTCAGACCAGGCAAAGTTCAATACAATAGATAAGAGTTTGTCCAAAAATTGTTGACATTTTTTCTAAGTCCCAAAAAACGCTGGCGTCTTTTACTTTTTTAAGGGTGATAGTATGAAAAATAGCGTAATTTTTTTTCCCTCCTACATTTCCTAACATATGGCAACTCAACGACACAGTGGGCACATTTGTAGGGAAAAATATTACTTTGAATTTCTAATTTTTTTACTTCGAAAATTCCCTCTAATTCACTTTGACCCTTGATAAATCTGCCCCATGGCATTGCTAGCGTAACTTCGCTTTGCCTAACGAAGTAACGGTAGTGCAACTTCGCTACTGTTTGCCTCCCTGAACGCAACTTCGCATTTTAGTGAATTTGCATAGCGATGGCGAAACTACGCCTGGCGAAGTGTGGTGAAACTGTCGCTGGCTCAGCTTCGGATCTTAGTGAATTTGCCCCAATGGCAGATGTTGTTTTTACAACTGGATGATCTTTCTTTGATTTGTGGTTTTAGAGGCTACAAATGTATTTTTGCTTCTAAGCATAGCAGAGGGACTGTAGTTCAGGGTTCTCTTAAGTCTGTAGACTTGGGGGTCGATTCACAAAAGTTGACTATACTGAAATTGGATTAAAAAATATCACTGGGGTTAAAAAAATGGCACAAAAGTCTTATTCCATTTAACTTTGGAGATTTCCAGAACTGCAATTCTGAGTACCACATTTCTTAGTATAGTTAGTTACATAGTTAAGTTGGGTTGAAAAAAACCCAGTTCAACCCCCTCCAAATGAAACTGTAAGAATACCTGGGAGGCAGTGGGCATGTTGACGCCCCGGTCTTTTCATTTGGTGTGCGTGTGACTTCATCATGCTTGGCGTGCCACATGATGTCATCACGCTTGGCACACCACGTGACATCATCATGCTGTTTCTGATAGTTCCTGGATGTGATTCTAGTCTGTTTATCTGTTCTTGACCCCTGCCTGTTCTTGACTACTCTTGTATTTCTGCCTGAACGACCTTTGCCTGCATTTGATTATTCTTCCGGATCCTGACTTTGTACTGCATTTACAGATCGGTTTGACCCCGCTTGTATCCTCAACTATGCTTTTGGCTACCGATTCCTGACTGCACTGTTTGGTTTTGACCCCGACCTGTTCTACGAATGCGATTTGCCCTATTCCTGTTCCTCCTGTTGCATATTACAGTTCCCTGGCCTGTCCTGAACTCTCGCCTTGGTTCTCTGACTTTAAGACCTGGCGGCATCCGAGTAGCATCCCGAAACAGAATACGGAACTGTGACTGGAACCTTGACGTATGTTCTGGGTTTGGGAAACCATACGTGACAGAAACCCAATGCACATACGCAGACACACTCGCACCAACCTTTCTACACTCATATAAACTATATATACTAATCTATTCTAATTCTAAAATGTAATATCACAATAGGCTATAATATTATGCTTGTCCAAGAAAACATTCAAGCCCCTCTTAAAAGCATTAACAGAATCAGCCATCACAGCATCATCTGGCAGTGCATTGCACAACCTCACTGTCCTCACTGTGAAGAACCACCTATGCTGTTTCAAATTAAAGTTCTGTTCCTCTAGTCTGTAGGGGTGGCCTCTGGAGTGGAGATCCACTTTATAGGTAAAAAGGTCCCCTGCTATTCCATCCCTCTAAACAGTTTAGTTGCACGTCTCTGCACTCCCTCCAGCTCATTTATATCCTTCTTAAGGACTGGAGTTACACTGCATACTCCAGATGGGGCTTTACCATGGACCTGTAAAGAGGCAAAATTATGTTTTTATCCCTTGTTAATGCCCTTTTTATGCAAGACAGAACTTTATTTGCTTTAGTAGCCACAGAATGACACTGCCTGGAATTAGACAACTGGTTATCTACAAAAACCCATAGATCCCTCTCAATTAAGGAAACCCCCAACACACTACTGTTTAGTGTATAACTCAAATTTATATTATTTTTGCCAAAGTGAATAACCTTGCAATTATCAACATTGAACCTTATTTTCCGTTTTGCTGCCCAGTTTTCCAATTTAGTCAAATCACTCTGCAAAGTGGCAGCATCCTGCATGGAACTTATAGTTCTGCACAATTTAGTATCATCAGCAAAAATAGAAACGGTACTTTCAATGCCCTCCTCCAGGTTATTAATAAACAAATTGAAAAACAAAGGAGCAAGGACTCCAATAACAACATTAGTCCAATTAGAAAATGTTCCATTTACCATCACTCTTTGTAATCTATTCTTCAGCCAGTTCTCTATCTATGTACCCCCAGGCCAGGGGTCCCCAACCTTTTTCCACCATTGAGCAACATTCAGATGTAAAAAGAATTGGGGAGCAACACAAGCATGAAAAATGTTCCTGGGTGGTGCCAAATAAGTTTTGTGATTGACTATTGGTAGCCCCTATGTGGACTGGCAGCCTACAGGAGCCTCTGTTTTGTCGGACACCTGTTTTTTATGCAAATTTCCTCCATTGAACCTGATTTGAGGAAACTGAGAGCAACATCCAAAGGGTTGAGGAGCAACATGTTGCTCACAAGCTACTGGTTTAGGATCACTGTTCCAGGCTAACATTCCTTAATTCCTTAATTTAACCAGTAACTTTCTGTGTGGCACTGTATGAAATACTTAATAAAGTCAACTTCCTTCCCGGAATCGAGGTCCCTGCTCACCTCCTCATAAAAAGAAATTAAATCAGTCTGGCAAGATCAATTACTCATAAAACCATGCTGGCACAAACTCACAGTATTATGATTTGCAATGAAGTCAAGTATATTATCCCAATACTCCTTCAAAAACTTTCCTACCACTGATGTCAACACTGACTAACTGGCCTATAGTTTTGAGGCTGAGAACATGATCCCTTTTTGAATAGTGGCACCACATTAGCAATACAATGCTATCAACTTATGCTATCTGAAGTCTATGTAAGTTTTTGGCATTATTAACTCCAGGAAATGGAAGTTAGGAAAGTCATATTCAGAATAATGGAGATAAACTGGTGATGTGAGTTTACTCCAACGTATTTTTCGTAAATGCACTCTTAGGGGCAGATTCACTAAAGTGCGACGTGGCCGACGTAAGCGACATTTTGCCAGAAATCCCATCCGCAGAGACATGGCCAATTAACTAACAGAAGTAGAGGACAATTCACTAACGAATGAGACCATCGCTAGCGTTTGTTCGCACCCTACCGCTCTGACGAGCGGTCGTTACTTCGCAAATTCAAGATGCAAATTTTACTGAACGTTACCTCATTTGCCAGAGTTTACATCGCTACCTCAGACCAGGCAAAATGATAAAACAAAGTGACATCATATTCTTTGTGCCGGAAATGCATTCAAGTTGTAAAAAACGCTGGTGACTTTTTTTTTTTTAAAGATTTATGTAAGAATTTTTTTTAAACTAATCTGAGGGGCATGCCACATTTGTTTAAGGGTGGGCTCACGTCTAGGGAATTATTGGATCTCTTCTGTCTTTATTATAGCTCATTGGACATGTGAAAAAGTAGCCACTTCAAGCATTTGCACCAGCATTACTATTAAAGACGTCCATACGACTTTTAGGTACCCACGCTATTAAAATTAACCTAAGCGTAAGAGAAATTTTAGGGAATTAGCATAGTGGTAAAGAATTTGCGCCTAGTGAAGTGGCGAATCGGCCGCTATCGAAAATTCACCCTAATTTGCCCCCTAGTCTGTAGGTAAGGAAAACAGCATACATGAGGGTAAAAAAAGGAAATGTAGAAAAAACAGACCATTGCCAAGTCTGGCACAGCAGCTTCCTAGCTACGAGTCTGGGGGGTTAAACCTGACACCACCTGTATCATAGGGGCAAATTCACTAAGATGCAAAGTTGCGCCAGGCGCAACTTCGCCGCACTTCGCCGCACTTCACCAGGCGTAGTTTCGCCAGGGCTCCGCAAATTCACTAAAATCCGAAGTTGCGCACAGGGGTAGCGTAAGGTTGCGAAGTTGCGCTAACGTTGATTCGCTATATAAAGCGAAGTTACGCTAGCGAAGGCTAATTTGCATACGGCGCGAAATTCAAATTTCAATGGAGAAACACGTATCTGCACTACAAATGCCTAGAAAACCTTCAAATCAGCAAATAAAAATTTTATTTTGCCCTACACATGTGCCCACTGTCTAGGTTAGTTGCCATGAGTCAGGAAATGTAGGGGGGAGGAAGGGGAGCCCCAAAAATTTTTCGATCTTTTCCAGCCTATCAGCCATCATGTAGAAAACACGCCAGCGTTTTTTTGGGACTTAGAAAAAAAATTGACTTTTTTTTTAACAATCCCTATCTACTCTATTGCGCTTCGCCAGGTCTGAGGTGGCGAAGGAAGTCTAGCGTAAAAGGTAGCGTTCAGTACACTGCGCAAGTTAGTGAATTTGTGTAGTTTCGTCGCTAGCGAACATTCGCCTGGCGTAAGGTTGCGAAGTAACACTAGTGAAACTACGCCAGCGTTCGTTAGTGAATTTGAGCAGTAGCGAAAATGCCGAACGCTAGCGTTAATTCGCTTCACGGCTTAGTGAGTTTGCCCCATAGTATCACAAAAAGCCTTTAACCTCTTCATTTACAAGGGGCCATGTACTGTGATCCGGGATGCTTTTGCAAGAGCACTAAGGTCAGCAAAAGCATATAAAAGATGGCAGATTGTGGCTATTTTTTGCATTTTGCACCCTGCTCTGCATTCCTGCACTAAATGATCTATAGTCTGGTGCATATGCAATTTCAGTCACCCAGCAGCAAGAGCTCAAACTCATTCCCTTCATGAGTGCAACAAATTAGCGGCTTATATCCAGAACCTGCATTTAGAGATATTACAGGAACCTTGGGGTGTGTATCTTCTTACAACCTTTCCTGCTGTTATATTAATATGTATACCTTTATATTTATATAAGGCATAGTACATGAATAATCAAGGCACAGGTAGTAGCCAGATTTTTATAGCACATGCAGAACAGACAATCTGCTCTGAGCTCAGTGCTCTCTCACTTGGGCATTAGAATAACTAATTAAAGTGGCAGATGTGTGAATTAACTCCTTTGTTACCAGTGTGACTGTCAGTTAATGCAATACATCTGCTCTGCGGAAGCCGGAAGGATAGAAGAAATTAAATTCCAAGGTTTGAGATCTTTTGTTTTTAATATTATCCAACCTTATAACTAGCAAAGCTGATGATATTATTTCTTGATAGATATGCCCTTGACCTTTGTTCACAGGCTCTGTAGATCTGACTTTATACAGACTGCCTAGACAGTTAAAACAAAATATATATATATATATACATATATATATATATATATATATATATATATATATATATATATATATATATACGTATATATATGTATAAAGCATATATATATGTATCTTTACATTTTATTACGTAATAGCTCAACTTCTGTGGATGGTAGATGGGGAAGTGATGTCACCCATCCACCCATCCCTGGAAGTGATTTCATGTACATGCTCAAATCACTCTCCTGAAGCTGCTCATTTGTACCCGCACACTCCAAAAGGCATTCTGTATGCTTACTGCACATAATCAGGAGAATGCTTAAAATTCAGGAGAATGACATAGGATGACGGGAGACTAGGGGCAAGGGACAAAATCAGTTCAAAAAATGTGTGGGGGAGGTGACAGCTCTGGAGTAGGCATGCACCAAACCCTGTAGTCAGGGGTCAGCTGAACTCCTGAATTCCTGGTAATGGATTCGTCCTAAATACTGAACCAAAAACAAACTTTTTGCTAAAAATTGCATTGTTCAAATGGCTCCAGGTATCACTAAAACCTCTTAGCAGTATTATTACTCTAAACAACTACAATAACTTGGAGCAAATTGCCTGAATCAAATCCAAACTTTCTGCAGCAGTATTATTACTCTTCTAAACAACTACAATAACTTGGAGCAAATTGCCTGAATCAAATCCAAACTTTCTGCAGCACGGGAAATTCCCGGTGCACAGCCAGAAAAAGCCGGTGTGCACAAAGCTAATTTTTACAGCTATGTACGGTTCGGATTCGATTTGGCCAGGCTCTTGGATTTGCCCAAATCCTGCTAAAAAAGGGCTTGGATTTGCAGAAGCCTGAACCAAATCTGTGCATTCCTAGTTGAGAGACACTCCTCAGCATCCACAAACAGTTTTGAAGAATTTTAGTTTAAAACTAAGTTCCCACACATGAACATAATTCAATTAAATTTGGCAGCAAAGAGACCCCATATATAATACCTTTTATGTTCACAAAGGTTTTTGAGTGAGTTTCATCATACAATATAACTCTATAATAATATAGGTCAGTCACTGGTATTTATTTCAATTATATTAATGCTCCTAGATTCAGTGGACCACTGCAAACTAAATTAGGTGTCTAGACTGTGTGTGTGTGTAACATTTCTTCAGACTAGAAATGTACACTACTCTACTATTTTGTGAATGTTTTGATAATTAGCATGTTTTTGAATTGGAGCCACTGAAGAACAGGCAAGATCAGTTGTGTAACCACATTTCAGCAAAACCTCCCTCCTTCTGCCTGCAGCCCTACTTATTGCATCCATTCCCCGGGGGAGGGGAGGTGAGGAAAAATTACGTTGGGGGCAGTAGGAATGTGAAGTTCTGCCACCAGGCAGGTTGCTTTTATAAAGACATGGGATTGTTGTTCTTATTATTAAAACAAATATTGACTTACAATTATGGCTGACAATATTGTTCTCTAATCGTGAAGACATCAGAAACAAACTTTCTGCTAAAAATGGCATTGTTCGAATGGCTTCAGATATCACCAAAACCTCTTAGCATTATTATTACTCTCTTTTAAACAACTACAATAAACTGGAGCAATATGACCTGAAGGAGTTTATGGCGAGAAAAAAGATGCTGTTCGAACTCGGTTGTAAGAAGTCTGAGTGCCATGTCAGTACTAACAGACCTATTGAGGCTTCAAAAACAACTATGTTTTAATTAAAAGCTTTAATGAAAAACTGTGCGAGACAAAGTGAGTGAATGACAAAGGCAGAAGAAGCAGGCAGAAAAACAAGTTTACAGGCAGTGGTCAGGGCAGGCAGCAGTCAAACAGTGTCTGTGAGACAGGCAGGAGGTCTGGGCAGGCAACATTCTAGCAAAAATCTAAGTAACAGGCCAGTGATCACAAATCAGGGAGTCGAAAATTTGGGGTACAAGGTCAGGGCAGAAACAGATTTACACAGGGTATAGGAAGGAAGCAAGTTTAAATAGACCCTTAAATGGGCAATTGTCTGCAACTGGATCACAGGTGTCACCCAAAGAATACAGGGGCAGAGGGAAAGTCCTTGACATAATCCACTGGGCCTAAATCACACTGCATTTTGTGGCTCAACCTGGAGGAGTAGCAGCCAGTGCAACCTAGGTTCCTTGTTCTAGATCAGGCCGTTCCAAACAAAGGGAGATCTGCCCATTCTGATTACAAGACTACTAACTAAGCGAACCCATCCCCTATAAACAAGGGCATACAGTATTTTACTCACAACTTATATATATGATGGATAAATAAAAAAAATCTCAAATTATATTTATATTTTTTTATTTATCCATCATATATACAAGTACAGGTATGGGATCCGTTATCCAAACAGTGGCTTGTACTTGATTCCAACTAATATATAATTAAGCCTATTGGGTTTTTTTTAATGTTTAAATGATTTTCTAGTAGACTTAAAGTATGAAGATCCAAATTAGGGAAATATCCCTTATCTGGAAAACCCCGGGTCCCGAGCATTCTGTATAACAGGTCCCATACCTCTACTACTTTTGTGAAGCAGAACCCGATTATTTGTCATGCAAAATGAGCATTGTTTTGTCATTTAACTAGGCTAATGCTAAAGTAGCATAACTCTAATATAAAATGATACAAAGCCATATACTGAAACACTAATGGAGTTTGCTCAAATCCTCGGGCTGTTTGTGATAAATCATAATAAATAAAAAACACTTGTATGAACATTCTGGGCTCACTTACTATACAGTGACATTCCATAGAAACACTACAATTCACTGCTTCAACATCCATGGGTGGCCAGACAGAGATAAGCAAGTATTTTCAGTATGATTGAAATAATGTATGAGCCACTGTGACCCATGACATTCAAATAAATTTGCAGATCAATCTGAATTGATTTACAATAAGCATCACAGCAGTTCTGCATGCGATTCAGATATGAGTTGTAACTGGTGGTCAATTTTTAATGGGTATTAGATTTAGACAAAATGATTTGCCATATAAATAACATGACAGATTTATTCACATCAAGGGGCAGATTTACATAGGGTCGAATATTGAGGGTTAATTAACCCTCGATATTCGACTGCCGAATGTAAATCCTTCGACTTCGAATATCGAAGTCGAAGGATTTACCGCAAAAATCATTTGATCGAACAATTAAATCCTTTGAATCGTTCATTTCGAAGGATTTTAATCCATCGATCGAACGATTTTTCTTCGACCTTAAAATTTATATGACTATGAAGATATTTATTCATCCAGGTCATGGTATATCTAGTATAGGTAAATCTAAAAACAACTGGACTTGTTGAGTAATCAATGAAGACATTTCACTACTCATCCGAGCAGCTTCTTCAATTCAACTGACTGGTGTGGGAAGTTCTCAGCATATAAACTCTTCCACTAATCCAATCAACGGCCCATTGTTGCTCTTCAAAGAGGTGACATTTGAAGAAATTCACAGAGTTGTTGATTCTGTGTAGTTACTGTGATAGGATTATCCAATGTGTCATGCAACTCCTAGACAGAGGTGTTACTTGTGAGAGTTGCATGAATGGTTGTGTTATAAAACTGCTGGTTTACAGATGTTAGAACAGCATTGTATGTAGCAGACAGGTGGTGTCGAAAGTCCTGCTGAGTGCGTGCCAAGATGCTAATTTCCAGGTCTTGATGTCTCCCCCATGCTGAGGGTTCGGGGCGCAGCACCCGGGCCACTGAACAGGAGCGGTGAGTGACCCACAATTTACTATATTGGAAAGTTTAAATCGGAGGGTTCGGGGCAAGTGCACCCGAACCATTTTAGAACAGCGGTGAGCAAGTTTTGATGAATGTAACAATTAACCGCTAGACAGAAAAGGATTCCAATATATAATATCAAACACACGGCGGGGGGTTGGAGCGCCCCTGTCTCCCTTCCCTAATTGAATCAAAGGTTGAAGTAGCCAAATCGATGGTCGAAGTAGCCAAAAAAAATCATTCGAAATTCGCAGTTTTTTTTATTCTATTCCTTCACTCGGACTAAGTAAATGGGCCCCCCTGTGTTAGAATGCTTTTCATGGGTGTTTGGGTTGCTAATATTTAAGGGACCTGAACATAAATATGTTTCTTTCAAGTGAACCCAACAAGTTAGAGAAGAGTTGGCATTCTTTGAACTGAGTTAAAGGAGAACTAAGCTCCACAAAGGAGTAGAAATACTGCACATTGTGTTCTGGATTTCTGTACCAGCCCAAGGCAACCACAGCCCATTAGCAGTGAAGAACTGTGCCTCTGAATATGTCCCCCAAATTCTTTTCTGCTGTTTCAGTGTACATCCTCTGTGCTGCTGTTCTTAGGGACCACATAAATATCACAATACAAGGCTGATTAATAAATCAGATTACCCTTACATGGCAGCTCACAAATGAGTGAAATTAGCATCAAAATTCAATAATCACGCCTGTAGTATCAGTTTCTATTACAGACAAACCTCATTTTCTGCTTGATTATTTGTGATGACCCCTAAGCTTAGCTTCTCAACAGCTGCTCCAAACACACTGAGCATATGAGTGTCACAGACACTCCTAGCAAAATCCAAGAATGGGAGCTCCTGTGCATAACTTTGAACTCCTTACTGTTAAAGAGATGCTGAACCTTTAGATTGGCGAAGTAGGTTCAGTATATATATTCGAAAAAACAAAAAGCCAAGCGCAAAAGGGTTTCAAAGTCTGTGTTACAGACTCCTCAGATTGGCATGTCTTCCTCTGTACCTCCAAATAAATGTCCAAGTATCTAAAAAAAAGTATCTAAAAGGAAGCGCTTAAAAGAAAACTGATAGTGGAGCACCATCTATATATGGTAAAAAGTAAGGAATCCCTTGGGGGAACCAAGAAACCACCATGTGGGAATGTGGAGGTCAACAACACCCTACATACATATGGTAACATAATAAGTTAGGTTGAAAAAAGACACACATCCATCAAGTTCAACCTTAAGTCTTTATATAACCTGCCTAACTGCTAGTTGATCCAGAGGAAGGCAAAAAATCCTTCCTGACCCAAGATGGCAATTGGTCCAGTCCCTGGATCAACTTGTTCTATGAGCTATCTTCCATAACGTTTTATTGTCTCACTTGCTAAAAAGCCATCCAACACCTTCTTAAAGGGGACCTGTCACCCTAAAAAATATTTCCAAATTCATTTCTATCATGTTAGTTGAGCAAAATAAACTTTACTTACACTATATTTATTATTTACATTTTTCTTCCTTTAGTCTTGGAATTACACACACACATTATCACAGCACACAGGCAGGAGCCATTTTGTGAACACTGTTATTAAGACAAATTGTGTATCACCCCAAAATCTTGTGTATGTTACCAGAATGGGGGACATAATGCCCATGCACAATGTCCTACACAATTACAGAGCCTGAGGAGGGAAGGGGCAATGTGAGAATGTGACATGTAGAAATTGCTGAATGGAAAGTGAAAGTAATTGACTGCTCCACCTCTATGCCTCAGGCATAGAGGCAGGGCAAGCAATATATGATTGACAGCTCTGATATTTAAACACCTTTTTAACAGGTATGGATGTTTTAATGAAAAAAAGACTGTGGTCCATGTTTAATTTGCAAAGGTCCACTTTAAAGCTATCTAATTTACTAGCCAGTACGACTCACTGTAAAAAGCCCCCTCAAAATATTTACACAGGGCCTCCTTCCTTCTAATCAGAATGGATGACCTTGTGTCAGATAGAAAAACCTAATGGTAAATAAAACATTAGCGAGATTATTTTTGGGGATCCACCCACTCTTGGGTAAGTCAATAGCATTAATCAGGGTTGCAGACTTCTTACCCAGCAGTTGTTCTCTCACTGAATGAATGTGCTTTTCCTGGTACTTCTTTCAGCCAAACATAAATGTGCAGAAAGTAAAATCGCGTAATACTGTTTTATTAGCTGTAACAATACAAAAGTTTAAAAGTGGCTGCTCACATTCTCCATGAAAGTCATATGTGTTTTAAATTGTTCATCAGAAGTCCATGTAGTGCAATACAGGTATGGGATCTGTTATTCAGAATGCTTGGGTCATGGGGTTTTCCAGATAAGGGATCCGGATCTTCATAGCTTAAGTCAACTAGAAAATCACGTAAACCATCAGTAAACCCAATAAACTGGTTTTGCTTCCAAAAAGGATTAATTATATCTTAGTTTGGATCAAGAACAAGCTACTGTTTCGTTATTACAGAGAAAAAGGAAATCATTTTTAAAAATCTGGATTATTTGATTAGAATGGAGTCTATGGGAGACAGCCTTTCCGTAATTCTGAACTTTTTGTTTCCGGATAATGGATCTTATACCTGTATGGTTAAAATCTTAAAAGTCCAAAAAAGAGCTCTGCTCTATGCGTTTCTCAGGTTTCCAAACACGCTTCCTCTGGAGGTCAGATCAAAGCTTACAGTGCTTACATGTCAGCATGTGTTTATTTAAAATACACCATTTCTAACTATATTCGCTGTTAGGTTTTAGTTTTCCTTTAAAATTAATTTTTTTGGTGGTATAACGAAATTAAAAGATGTGAGTTTAAGTGTTTTCATTACTTTGTAAACTAAACTAGAGATGGAGATTAGTCGCAGAACTAAAATTTACCAAAATCCCATAAGTTTAATAGCAATGATGAAAACAACGATGTGTAATACAGTACTATGACTCCCATTCTGTAGAAAAGGACTTCTTTGTGTAAAATAATGGAATTTTGTACGGTCTGAGCCAGCAAACAACTGTCAAAGATATTTTAGCTGAAATGGAAGCTGAAACAAAAAAGGCAAAGTAAAAAAGAAATAGTCAAAGCTGCCTAGAAGTTGTACTGGCATGAAAACTCCTGTCATCCTTAAAGTTTTATAAATAGAAGAAATTGGCAAAATCTGCAAACTTTGACAGATTTTACTATTTTGAAGCTTTATAAATACAGCCTTTTGTTCATATTCACAGTGCACAAATGCCATCTAATGCACCCATTGTGGTTAAAGTAGAGACGTGTCTTGTTGATAAGCCCAAGAAAAGACATACTGGTAAATAGAAACCAGCAGAAATAGACAATAGCACAGGCTGTTTTGTATTGAGGGTAAGCCATTTAACTGATTGTCTCAGTTAAGTGGGTTGACAATATGTATAGTCTGGTCTGATATAAAATGGTAAAAGCTGCTGGATAATCTTAATTTACCTAATATGACACTATAACACCCACTCCCTCCAGCTGCTATAAGCACATGGTTACTATGCCTTATGCTGCTTGAAAGAGGCAGGGGCCACATTGCATCTTGGCAGTGTTTTTTTTGCTTGCTAAAAGGAGAGAGACATTTATTCTTAAGGGTATATTTATCAAAGAGTGAAGTTCCATTGGATTTTAAAATGCATATTTATCAAATGGTGAACTTTCACTTTCACTCTTTGATAAATATAACTTTAAAAATCCCATAGAAATGAATGGAGAGTATTTCACTCTAGCGGACTGTGGTGATCTTTAACTTCACTCTTTGATAAATATACCCCTTGGTCTGGTAGTGTTGCTTGTTTCTGTAGAGATCTGCACATGGGGCAATGTCACTGTTGATATTTGCCTGCTTTGGTGACCTCCATGATGGATCATATTGGACTGATCCAATTGTTGGGTCCATCACATCATTACGTTATTATAGGGTCCTATGCAGATCTGTCTGGAGTGGAGTGCATCAATAGGCCAAATTGCTTCAAATTGCTCAAGATGTTTTTTTTTTAAACTTGCCTAATGGATATTTGGCAGCTTTTTCATCAGATATTGGGAGAACAAGATGGCACAGTGGATAGCACTGTTGCCTTGAAGTGCTGGGGTCCTTAGTTAAGCCAGGGCACTATCTGCAAGGAGCTTGTATGTTCTCCATGTAGTACTGGGGTCCTGAGTTCTCCCTGTGCCTACAATATGTGGGTTTCCTCTGGGAATTTCTGCCTCCTTTCAAAAATGTACAGGTTAACTGGCTTCTGATAAATTAAACTGGCTCTGTGTGAATCTCATAGGGACCTTAGATTGTAAGTTCCACTGGAGCCGGTATGGATGTGAATGGTTTACAATCTTTGTGCCGTATAAATTCATGGAGGGTTGCATGATGCACTGCTGATCATGTAACATAGTAAGTAAGGGTGAAAAAAGACACACATCCATCAAATTCAACATTTTTTTTAATCTGCCTAACTGCTAGTTGATCCAGAAGAAGGCAAAAAAACCCCATTTGAAGCCTCTCCAATTTGCCTCAGAGGGGTAAAAAAATTCCTTCCTGACTCCAAAATGACATTCAGACTAGTCCCTGGATCAACTTGTACTATGAGTTATCTCCCATAACCCTGTATTCCCTCACTTGCTAAAAAGCCATCCAACCCCTTCTTAAAGCTATCTAATATATCAGCCTGTACAACTGATTAAGGTAGAGAATTCCACATCTTCACAGCTCTCACTGTAAAAAAACCCTTCCGAATATTTAGGCGTAACCTCTTTTCTTCTAATCGGAATGGGTGACCTTGTGTCAGCAGGAAAGACCTACTGATAAATAAAGCATTAAAGAGATTATTATATGATCCCCTTATATATTTATACATAGTTATCATATCTCCCCTTAAGCACCTCCTCTCCAGCATGAACATTCCCAATTTGGCCAGTCTTTCCTCATAGCTAACATTTTCCATACCTTTTACCAGCTTAGTTGCCCTTCATTGTACCCTCTCTAATACAATAATGTCCTATTTGAGTGATGGAGACCAATATTTGCCTTTTCTGTATCTGTTACAACCATACTGGTACCATTATTTAATGGAGCAACACTCTCAATCTGCATCTTTTTACTATTAATATATTTAAAAAACTTTTTAGGGTTAGTTTTCATCTCCACTGCAATTAACTCTGTATTTCCTTTCTTTGCCTTCCGGATTGCTGATTTACAACATTTATTCCAGTGTTTATATTCATTAAATGCAGCTTCTGTTCCAACAAATTTGTAGTTTTTAAATGCCTCTCTCTCTTCTTTCCTATTAACTTCTTTACTTCTGTATTAAGTCACATAGGGTGATTCTTAGAGCCAGTGTCGGACTGGGCCGGCGGGACACCGGGAAAAACCCCGGTGGGCCCCGGGCTCTTGTGGGCCCCGCCGGCCCAGATCCGCTACTTAGTGGGGCGGCGCGACCCCACTTTGTTTGGGGTCGCGGTAGAATAGAAGGGCTGCGCATGCGCACAAACGCGGCGCCGCGCGCATGCGAACAGACGCGGCGCCGCGCGCATGCGCACAAACGCGGCGTCGCGCGCATGCGCACTAGCCGCCTGCAGCACTCCGGAGCGGCAGTGGCGGCTGGAGGGGGCCCTGGGGCAGTAGCCCCGGTGGGCCCCATGCCTCCCAGTCCGACCCTGCTTAGAGCTTCTACATTTACTCCTTAAGGGAATAAATTGAGAACAGTAGATTTAATATCATTTTAATTGACAGCCATTTCTGTTCTGTGTTTTTAGCTGAAAACTTAATGCCCCAATCAATACTCTGTAGGGCAGCCCTCAAGGCACTAAAATTAGCTTTTCCAAAATTCATGTTTTTTGTTGCCCCAGTATATATTTGTTTTTTGCAACAGACATTAAGGGGCCGATTCACTAAGCTCGAGTGAAGGATTCGAATGAAAAAAATTCGAATTTCGAAGTATTTTTTGGGTACTTCGACCATCGAATTGGTTAAATTCGTTCGAATTCGAACGAAATCGAACGAATCGAACGAAAAATCGTTCGACTATTCGACCATTCGATAGTCGAAGTACTTTCCCTTTAAAAAAAACTTCGACCCCCTACTTCGGCAGATAAAACCTACCGAAGTCAATGTTAGCCTATGGGGAAGGTCCCCATAGGCTTGCTAAACTTTTTTTGATCGAAGGATTTTCCTTCGATCGTTGGATTAAAATCCTTCGAATCGTTCGATTCGAAGGATTTAATCGTTCGATCGAACGAAAAATCCTTCGATCGATCGAACGAACGTTTAGCGCTAAATCCTTCGACTTCGATATTCGAAGTCGAAGAATTTCAATTCGAGGGTCGAATTTCGAAGTATTTTTAACTTCGAAATTCGACCCTTAGTGAATCTGCCCCTATATGATATAACGGTCACTATTACCCAGGGGTTCAATGACTTGCACATTTGCTATAAATTCTGGGTCATTTGAGATCACTAAATCCAGAATAGCATTTTTTCTGTTAGGCTCCTCAACAACCTGTGCCATAAAATTGTTATGCAACAAGTTTATAAACTTGTTCCCATTAACTGATCTGGCAGTACTGCTGCTCCAGTCAATATCTGGGTAATTAAAATCATCCATTATTATTACTTTACCCAAACTAGCAGCCTTTTCTATTTGCATCAGGAGCTTAGCCTCCTCCTCCTCACTTACATTAGGGGGTCTATAGCATACGCCTACAATTAATTTGCTGGACTCTTTACAATTGGTGATTAACTCCACCCATAAGACTTCTGCCCCCTCATTTTCTAACATAACCTCCTCCTTTATATAAGCTTCTCCGTTATATAAGTTTTTTATATAAGCATCAGATAGGTCTCAAAGCTGTTACGGTCTCCTCTGGGAAAAAAAGAAAGTAACCACTGACATTGTACACTAAGATTGGCCAATCAGAAAAGAAATCTACAAAACACACAATTTGGGATTTCCACACACATGACTCACTCATTCACAAGTCAATCTAATAAATTCCACACATTATGAACACAATAGAACACAAAATTATTTCCTTTTTCTCAGTAATAATATAACAGTACTATGTTCTTGATCCAAAGTCAAAGTAAACTTTATTGTCATCTCAGCAGTATACGAATACACAGTGAGACAAGACAACATGGCTCCAGCTAGTACAGATATCAGAGTGTCTCTAAGTACGAAAACTAAGTTATAATTAATCCTATTGGATTTATTTAATATTTAAATGATTTTCTTGTAGACTTAAGGTATGAAAATCCAAATTATGTAAAGATCATTATCCGGAAAACCCCAGGCCCGAGCATTCTGGATAACTGGTCGCATACATGTAGAGGGTTTTTAGAAATAGAGGAGTGGCCCATGGTGGACAGGCTGCCAACCCTGAGTTAGTGATGTATTAACAATATCAGAAATTACAGAATAAACCATAATTAGACTGTTATATATATATATATATATACATTGAACATACAGTTTACATTCAAAAAACAACTAATATAAGAAGTAAAAAGGGCCTAGTGCAATCTTAAATATTCTAGTTTAACATTGCATGTGAAGGCTGCAGAATTCATATTTGTAAATAAGCATGGCGACATGCCAGAGAACTGCCTCACTAAAACCCAAAAGTCAGTTTTAAAACTTTTATGTGAAGATACCAATATATAGACATAGAAATAGTCACATAATATATATAGTCACATAATATATATATATATATAAACAAACATGTTTGTTTGTATACTCCTGACGAAGATCCCTGTGGGGAATCGAAACAAAATAAGTACTATATTCATCTATAGGACTGGCCATGAACATAATGTCAGTTAAAACATAAATGCAGAGATAAAGATCTGCGGATAAGTTGTTCTTCAGCAACGTAATTAAAAATTTCTGTCTTATCACCATGAATGCAATACATCTTGAAGCTCCCAGAGGAATCTAAATCAAGCAGCAATGGCTCATGAATGAACCCATAATAACTATAATAGATGGAAAATAAATAGGCGGCTCACACTAATACTCCTGTTCCACTCTTAATAAAGTGGAGAAAAATGGATTACTGACTTGTCAGTGAACTTATCTTTTGCAGTAGTTTGTACTGATAGCAATGAATTAGTATTTAAAGTCTCATGATACAAAACTATACAACTGCACAATTATTGGATGTTGTTAAGCTCCTTCTACTCCAAAACATTTTGCAATACAGGTATGGGACCTATTTTCCTCGGGACCTGGGGTTTTCTGGATCACAGGTTTTTCAGAATTTGGGTCTTCGTAGCTTAAGTCTACTAAAAAATCATGTAAACATTAGGGGGATTATTTATCAAAGGTCTAATTTGTTTTATATCTTGAATGAACTCACAACTCAAATGGTTTCTTATTTAAGCAAAAACTTGTATGGAAAAAGCTCAATTCAATGAGTTTGAGTTGTGAAACCCAAAAACTCAGGTTTCGGCGATTAATCAAGTTTTTGGCGAAAAAAACTTGAATTGCTCAAATTTATCTAGGTTTTGGGCAAAACCCTCAGAAAAAAAACCAAACCTCATGAAGGCTATTCACACCTTCAAATTGATTTGGGGACCTCTGCTTTCGCTCTGACTTCTACATGACCTTGACCAGGCCCGGATTTCTGGAAAGGCCACCTAGACTGGGCCTATGGTGGCAGGATTTTAGGGGGACAAATAAAGGGGAGAGGACAGGGGCGACGAACGGCAGTGGGCCTAGGGGCACCCACTATGTAAATCCGGCCCTGACCTTGGCAGGTTTTAGAAGGCGTATTGTTGGATTTCCAGGGTCAGGGTATAATAAATCTTGAATGTTAGTTTTTTTTTTTTAGCCCAAAAATTGATTTATGACCAAAAAAAACCTTGAAATTTAGAATTTTCGTGAAAAACAACTCGAGGCTTAATAAATCTGCCCCTAGATAAATCCAATAAGCAGGCTCCAATATGGATTAATTATATGTTAGTTTGGATCAAGTTCAAGGTACTGATTTATTATTACAAAGAAAAAGGAAGTCGTTTTTAAAAATGGGATTATTTGATTATAATGGAGTCTATGGGAGATGGCCTTCCCATAATTTGGACTTTTCTGGATAACGGGTTTCCAGATAACAGATCCCATACCTGTACATATATATTTATGCCATAAATGTGATTTGAACTGGGGACTGGTGACCTCTTTGTCAAGGCCGCCGGGAGCATGGAGAGACGCGTCTGCTCCCGGCGGCGAAGGATCCAAGATGGCGGCGCCCAGTCGGCCCACGTGGACGCTGAGACGCCAGCGCCGCAACGCCGACGCCGGCGCAAGCACGCCAGTGACGTCACTATGGCGCCAAGTTCAACTATAAAAGGGCGCCCAGGACGCCAGAAGGGCGCCCAAGAATAGGTTCTGCTACCCTGAACCTGGGTTTCTGTTATCCTGATTCCTGCTCCTGCCTTGGTTTTGATCCCTTGCCTGGACTCTTGTTATTTGATCCTGATCTGCCTGCCTTTGAACTCTTGCCTGGACTTTGACCTTGTATTTTGCTTAACCCTTTGGATACCGTGACCTTGCGCCCTCAAGAGGGCTTCCTCCTTGATCCTGACTACCTCCCTGGAGGGAGCTCCCGGCTCCCTGACACTCTTCTACTAGAAGGACTAGGTTGAAGAGGTTGTTATAGACAGAAATGTTTATAGAGTAAGCTTGGGGTACTGAAGATATGTCCAGACACTTACAAACATGAGCCACCTATGTTATCCATTTGTGAGTTCCAGGTTTTGAGGATTTGTTGGTAATATTAAGGGATAGAGGGATTTTGGTCATTGATCAGCATGAAATATTCTTATTTCTGTGCAATGAAAATGTATCCCCTTATGCAAATGCAGCAACAAACTCCATGCCACCAGTATATATAATAAAGACTCCCAACAACCAAACCTGGAACATTATCTCTGAAAGGACAGTCAGTTTGCTGATGTCTCAACTGATAATATGGCTTTGGAAACATGGCTGGTACTACAATACACATGCCCACAAGAACTTGATGAAATTATAAAAGTAATTTATACCAGTGTCTGCAGAGGGAGAATAAAATATAATTAATTTGTGCTTAAAATGGCTAAGGAGAATCACTTCCGTAATTTACAAAGTATCCATGTGATACTGCCTAAGACACAGTCAGCAGTAAATATCCACATTCAGAACTTGACTTCAAGAGAATGTAATTGTTCTGACCATTGTGCATAAAGTATTATAGGATGCACTAAACCAAAAGCTATGCAATATGCATTAAGAGTAAAACAACTATTAATGAGCAGATGCTCCTAAATGGGGATTTTCAAGAGAATAGTTTAATAGTACTGAATAAGAAGGGCTATAGAAAACAGGTATTGAAATGGCATAAACTTCTGTAGAAGGACAAATATTTCATGCAGAATAATAAACTGATGAACCTTACTCCCAAGCAACTATAACAGCTAGTAAAACTCAGTGCTGGATCCACAACACTGCGCAGGCTAATTTTGTGGTTGCTGGCATCATCTTTTTTGGGTTACATTATATTGCTTTCCAGGGGTTTTGACAGCTGCGGACAATGTCCAAAACCAGGAGCCTCAATTGATTGCCAGGGTCCATCCATGGTCCTTCTAAGAGTTTAGTGAGGACAAGAGGAAGCTGAACTGGGAACACATGCAGGCAGGTACCTCTTTACTGCAGCAAAACAAAAGGCCTGCAGGGTTAACTTGCAATGCAAGATGGGTACAGCAGGGATAGATGATGTAACTCAAGGCAGGTAGGTATGGATATGCAAAGTTCACAGCAAGGCACACAGTGAGGTTAACAAACTCAAGTCCAAGTTCAGCAATGGTTCAAGGCAGGTAGTGATGAAGGCAGGGTCAGAGCAGGCCCAAGACAATACCAGATGATCAATAACAATAGAAAATTCAAGAGCAACAGGAGTACCTACCATATGCAGCATTTATTGGTGTTAAAGGGCCTTTGATATTTAAATGTTGCACCGCCATTACCCTGCACCGGAGCAGTGTAATCAAAGGGAAGTGCTGTCAGAATTCAGATTGTGCTATAGGGGTGGTATGATGTTTACAGGACTGCTTGTTTGCTATGGTGAAATTGATGAACTTGACCCTAGTGCATGGCTTTGATGTGATGGAGCCTTCGATTGTAAGCTCCACTGGAGCATGGACCAATAAAAGCATCTTATCATCTTCTCACCATCTTATTGGGAAAATGTTATCACTTTAAATGACGTCCATGGCCACAATAAATTAACAGAAGAAGATCCTCATTAGTCAAAGCAAATACGGACCTGATTTTTTATAGCACTGTTCAGCAGATATAAGCCGATTTTTACAGACATTTTATTACAACAATAAACCATGTCAATTGACCTGCCTTTCTATTAGTTCCTTGTGTTATTTTCTATATTCAAATTAAAAAGAATGTGGAGTCTAGTCAACTGCCTTTAAAAATGTGCACCGTCGACTAAATGAGGCAATATAAAAATGTACATTATGTACCCAAGGCCGATTTAGCTGTATTTGTACATGTCAGATTTTTATGGCCCAGGCAGATGTACATCTGGGCTGACACACTCTGATGACTCCTGTGCTCATAGTAAGATGCTTTAACCTTGTATTGGTTTGTTTGAATCAAGTTCGTGATAGCCAAGCAAAGTGGGAAACCTTATTGACACACTTGTAAATTTTTGGAGGTCTGTTTTGTTCTAAAGAATTAAATGAATTCATTGTCATATTGAAATTAAAAATTGATTTAAAAAAATGTGTTTTAAAGAGAAAGTAAAAGCTTCAATATACATGTGTGCTATGTAATATTGTCCATAAAGTTACTGTATTATACAGCTGCACGTCAAACCCAAGATTTGGACCCTAAATAGACAATGGCCAGAACAAAAGGGGTCCTATATTATTGGGAAGGCAATGTGCAAAGTTGTGCACACTGCCTTTTTTTTTTTTGAATAAAGAATTGGAGCTGGGACCTACAGCCACCCCATAAATACTTGCTACCTGCCTTCACAAGCTTTGTATTCATGAGGGCAGGGGTGGCAGGCAGTAAGGACAGGGCTGCCAGGAGGTACAGACCACAGCCAGATCAAGGGAAGAAGTGCTGCCTGAATGAGCACTAAGGGATATGCTTTTACATTCCCTAGTACTTTTGGACTTCGTCCCTACATAGAGTCCTGTGCAGAGCTGATTTTTGAAACCTGGACCCACAACCCACATTTTTCCTGCTTGCACCTGCCACCAACCTTGCCCGCAACTGCCTTATCTGCAACCTGATCCACAAACCGCTGACCACCATTAAACAGGCAGTGCTGTTCCTGCAAAATGGAAGTAACATCATGATAAGTGGGTAGGGGTAGAAAAAAACATTTTAGAAAGTTTGTAAAGGAGTAAAAATTGCTATAGATAAGACCCGCAGACCTGGAGATCTACCAACCCACATCTATACCAGCACCCAAATGTCTTACCTGCAACCTGCATCTACACGCTCCCTTAGACTGACTGTTTCCGGCTTTTGTCTTTATAGGCGCACGCTCACCCCACCCCTTTTGTGGGATCATCGACGGGTCGGTGCAGGCCTATAAATAGGACGGAGGAGTGTAGGTGGGGTCTGGTTGGTGCGGGTCAAGAAAAACCCAACCCGCACATCACTAGATTACAGGTTTGAGCTACACTTTAAGGCATGGTATCCCAAACCTTTATCACAGTGAGCCAAATGTATAAGTTGGGGAGCAAAATAAGCATTAAAAAGGGATGTGATTGACTATTCAGTTGCTCTTTGTGGACTGGCAGCCTACAGGAGGCTCTGTTTAGCAGTGCACCTGGTTTTTATGCACAAAACTTGCCTCCAAGCCAAGAATTCAAAGGTAAGCACCTGCTCTGAGGCTACTGGAAGCAACATCCAAGGGGTTGTGGGCAACATGTTGCTCACATGCCACTGGTTGGGACCACTGCTTTAAAATATGAAAATTACACCACTGCCCAATAGCCACTACAGGGTTAATCAGAAATTCCACTAGCTTTCCATTTGATCAAATCACAAATCTGCAGGACTCTATGGCTGATTGAGCGAGTTGGCTTGGTGGCTGAACAACAGCTGTTCTTCCCTCCAAATACATGTGATTTGGTATGGGCTTATAATTTGATTTGGGCAGACTGTAATTTATAACACAAAGACATAAAGTAGCAGGAAAAAAACAGACCCCAGCTAACCAAAGCAATTACTCTCCTGTGTGAAAAACAACCATTGTCCTTGGAACACCTATACGTTTATCCAAGTATTTCAGTTCCAGGAGGTCTATGTTACGCTGTCCCGTTAATAGCTGGGTGCATATGTGTTTCAGTGTGGCAGGACATATGATTTTCATGTGATTTTTGCTAGATCATCACTCACATTACTGTATGTTATTCAAAATAACATGTGATGATTCCTTCAAGCTATTCATATAGTTGTTAGCAGAGAGCTGATCTGAACTGCATATGCAGCTTCTCTGTAAGTGAGGACAGACACACCAACTTCTGTGTGAACAGTAACTTGGTTGCTTTATAGAACTCAGCATAACATGTGTGCAACATGAACTATTCAAAGAGAGTATACACAGGAAGAGGAAGAAGAAAATCACACAGGGTTACAGGTCAAACATGACATCACATTGCTAAGCAACAATAGACCTCTCTGCATTAAGTACTGGAACAATCTCTGTCTGTTGTTTTTCAACACCCCTTCTCAACAGTATGGAGATTATTACACAAGATTCATTCTTTCAATCAGTTTCTCAAAATGATCCTTGGATAATGATTTGGTTAATGCATCTGCCACCATAGTCTCTGTTGGACATTGCTGCAATTCAATGATGCCCTAGTCTTTAGAGTCCCTCAAAAGGTGATATTTCACATCAGTGTGTTTAGTACGCTGGTTCACCTTTTCTGTTTGTGACAACTTAATACATACTTGGTTGTCTTCCAAGAGTAGGGTTGGTTCGTGTATGTCCATACCTAAGTCCTTCAAGAGTTGATGTAACCAGATCATTTCTTGATAAGCTTGTGCTTTTGTTGATGATAAGGCTACTGTGGCTTGTTTTCTACTTCATATGGTGCCTTTTCCAAGTTGAAACAAAAATGCTGTGCTTGACTTGCGATCTGCCCAGTCTACATAACCAGTTAACTTTGCTATGTGTACTGCTGGAAATTTCAACTTCTTATTGATAGTCCCTTTCAGGTATTTTATGATACGCTTTACCGCATTCCAATCACGATGTGATAGAGCTGAAACCTTTCTACAAAATATTCCTACTGCTGCTGCAATATCTGGTCTTGTCACTGTTGCGTAATGAACAAAAATTTGCCAATAACCTTTCGATATTGTTGGTTGTCTTTCAACAATCGCTCACCATTGTCGCCTTTCAGATATTCAACTTCCATAGGCGTTTTCACTTCCTTTGCTTCCTCCATTCCACAATAGGTTATCAGATCTTGAATTTTATTTTTCTGATTAAGTAGGAAACTTCCATCCTCATCTCTCTCAATTTGTATTCCAAGGTAATATGTGACATTTCCCAAATCCTTCATTTCAAAGTTTGCCTTTAGTCTTTGAACACTATCATCACTGTCCCCTTCTTGCTCATAACAGACTAGTTTTCATCAATTTCACTATAAAGAAATGCAGTTTTCACATCAAGGTGTCAGGACTTAGTGGGACAAGTGCAGAGTGTGCCAGCGCAGGTGCGCGTGTATGATGGCCCGCGCTAATTGCTGGTGGGCACGTGCGCTTTGACGCACATGCACGTTCGGACGCAGACGCACGTTCTGGTTAAAGAGACGTTCAGGCCTAGGCTCAATGCGAGGTGATCGTCTTACTGACACTGAGGAGCCCATTTATTTAGCTCGTGTGAAGGAATAGAATAAAAAAACGTAGAATTTCGAATGTTTTTTTTGGCTACTTTGACCATCAAATTGGCTACTTTGACCTTTGACTACAACTTCAACTTCGAATCGAACGATTCGAACTAAAAGTCGTTCGAATATTCGACCATTCGATAATCGAAGTACTGTCTCTTTAAAAGAAACTTCGACACTTAAAACCAATGCAATGTTAGCCTATGGGGAAGGTCCCCATAGGCTTTCTAAGGTTTTTTTAGTCGTAGAAAAATGATCGATGGATTAAAATCCTTTGATTTTTAGTTCGATCAAACTAATTGCGGTAAATCCTTTGACTTCGATATTCGAAGTCGAAGGATTTACATTTGGCAGTCGAATATCGAGGGTTAATTAACCCTCGATATTCGACCCTATGTAAATCTGCCCCTGAGAGTGTTGTTACTTCTGAGAATCTTCTGAGAGACTTCTGATTACGACTTCGGCTTACTCCTGACTACTCTTTCTGATTACCCCTGGTTTGACGCTTGATTCCTGAATTACCTGTGTATGACCGACCTGTTCCTGACTCCGTCTTTGCCTGCAGTTTAGTGCTGAGTCCTTATTCCATAGACTGTTATTATTCCGTGGGCTCACCGGCACTCCTGCTATTCCTTAGCTGGGATCATTCTGTCTCATCTCCAGGGCGCAGCTCAGTGGGAACCGTGGGGGAGGCTAATACCTTCAGACTCACTGTGAAATCTGACACAAGGTGTCTTACTTGCATAGCTTTGCTGACTGCCATACCTAAGAGTGTTCTCACAGTTGTATGTTTCACTACTAGAGCAAAAGTTTCATCATAGTCCTGACCAAATTTTTGTGAGTAACCTTTGGTGACTAATCTAGCTTTGTAACACTCAACTTCTCCATTTGCATTGCATTTCACTTTAAATATCCACTTATAACCTATTTCTTTGCAACCCTGAGGTAACTGAGTCAAAGTCCATGTTACATTTTTGTTCAAGCAATCAATTTCCTCTTGTGCTGAAACTTGCCATTTTTTGGCTTCACTTTTTGGTAGCTGATTGATCTCTATTTGGTTCAAATATTTATTGGGAGTATCTGGGAGCTGGTATCCCTTTTGTGGTGCGAGTTGACCTTCGCAGTTCAGTTTCCTCTATGACATTTGGTTGTTGAGGTGTACTTTGTGAATTTTCCATCATGTGCTTCATAAAGTCACCTGTTTTGGCAAGTGGTTCAACAGACACTGTTGCTGTTTCTTCAGAGGATTCAGGCATCATGGTTTTTGTGGCTTACTGTCACTTTGCAGGTTTTAAGCTTTACTTTGCTCACTGTATCCAACCAATACACCTTCTGTAGCTCTGTCTCCCAGTTTGTGGCATTTTTCATTTGGAATGTGCACATATGCCTTGCAACCAAATCTTCTCAAGTGATTTACACTAGGTTTCTTAACATTCCACAGCTCGTAAGGGGTAGCGGCTATAGATTTTGTTGATAGATAGTTTTGTAGGTATGTTGTGCTTATTGCTTTGAGAGGTTGGCAGAATGTGTTTGAGAGGTTGATATCATTTAGCATACACCTTGTCATCACTACAAATGTGCGTTTCTTTCTTTTTGCTACTCTATTCTGGAGTGTATGGAGCACTTGTTTGATGTTGAATGCCTTGTTCCTTTAGATATGCTTTAATTTCAATGCTTGTGTACTCCCCTCCATTGTCAGTTCTTAGTGTCACAGGATTTTGTTTGTGGATTCTGCTATATACTCCTTGAGTTTATCCAGTGTTTCACTTTTACGCTTCATTAGATATACTTTTGTGTATCTGGAGTAATCATTTATGAAAGTCACAAAATACTTGTTTCCAGCTGGGGTCTGTGTTCTCATTGGTCCACACACATCACTGTGGATCAACTCTAAGGGTTGACTTGCCCTGCTCTGACTTGTTTTAGGTAGTGATAATCTTGTTGCCTTTGCTTTGATACAGCAGAAGCATTTCATGATTGTATTGCATGGTGAGTTATCCATATCAGAAGTCATATTTTTGTTTAACAGTTCATGTATTGCATCTGGATGTCTGTGTCCCAGACATCTGTGCCATGTATGAATGCATTTTTGATGAGGCAATTGAGTGGCAATTTTAGCCTTGTTTTCTCCACATTTGAGCTCATAAAGGTGTCTGTCTGCTTGTCAAACTTACCGAACCGGGGGGAACCACTGATGTTGAGGAAGACAACCCTTACAGCCCCCACAAGTACACCCTCAATTAGGTACAGAGGGAGGCTAGTGAAGGCGAGGATGGGAGCCTGCAAATCTTAGAAGCTGTACCGACCTGTGGTGTGCTTTAGGTCCCGGGAAACATGGCTGCAAATGAGTACAGGAAATGCAAGATTAGCGGTGAAAGCAGCAGAGAGCAGGAAACTGGAGACACAGAAGGAAGGTTTCAGTAAGCACCTTAGCGCCAGCCGCTAGCAGATCTTGGAGTGTGAGCTGGCAGATATGAAGGTCAGCACTGGTGATAAAAGTAGGCCACGTATCTCCGCAACACAGAGAGGTCAGGCAGATGTCCCAGTTGTAAATGGAAGATCACGGAAGCAGGATACCAAGGGTTAATCCGGAGCATAATCAGTCAGGCAAGCAGAGTCGGCAACAGTGAATCAAGTCCAAGCAAAGTTCCAAGGGTTAATGCAATTGAGTAGTCAAATGGCAAGCAGGGTTGGCAATAGTGAATCAAGTCCAAGCAAAGTTTTAAGGGATTAATGCAATAGAGTAGTCAAAAGGCAAGTAGGGTCAAAAACCAGGTCCAATTAAAATCAGAAAGTCACTTAACTCAAAGTGTAGCCAGGAAAACAATGTCCAAGCACTGGGAGAATCTCTGCGCTGGATGAAGTAGTGTCGCCTGCGTCATCACGCTGTGCCACCCGGATCACTGGAGCCGGCACCATGACGCCCACGTCATGATGTCACTTGAAAGCACCACACTGCCACCCTGCACTGAACCCGCCGACCCGATACCGGATCACCGGTAAACTCCTGACACTGCTGTTCCCTCAGCTATTATTTCTGAACCATTCTGAATTGTGCATACTTTGCTATTAAAATGAACAGAGCACCCTGCATTTGTTAAACATTTCAGGAGGCTCCTCTCTAATTCTGGAACATACAGTACATCCTTTACAAGTATATTATGTCTTTGTCCTGTGCTTGTGATACAGTTCACATAGCCTTGACCAATTCCTTTCACAGTGATGCTGTCCCCATTTGCAAGGAACACTTTCTCACAGTATCACAGTCTATTGTGATCAAAGAAATGCTTATCACTTGTCATGTGACTCGTTGCACCTGAGTCAATACACCAGTTTGATGAGCAGTTATCTTGAGTAAGCTTGAAACATCCACTCCACTGTTTATCTATAATATTTTTTATGTTTTATGTGCAACACCCTTTGAAATTTCTTTTTGCCACTGCCTGTTTTTGTTCATTTTTCCATATAAAGCAGTCTTTCTTTAAATGGCCTAGATTTTTACAGCGAAAACATACTCTGCTCTGTTCATCTCCTTTTGCAATTTTTCCAGCTTTAAGAGCTGTTTCTGGTGCTAGTTTCTTTCACAGCTTTGTTTTCTTTTCTGCGATTATATTCATCAATTAACTTGCCTCTGACATATTCTAGAGTTATTTCTGACTCTGGTCTGACTTCAATGGCATTTATCAGAGGGCTATATGATTCATGAATGCTGCATAGAAGGAGAGCTGCTAAATGGCGGTCTTTAATTACCTCTCCAATTCCTCTGAGCTGTTTAAATGTTCCTGCATTTCCTGATTTTCCTGCAGTCTCATGCTGTATAGCTTACGCGGCAGGTACAGTTTACTGTTTAAGTTTGATCTCTCATGGAGTGCCTGCAGTGCAATCAGTTGATCATCTTCCAACAGTAGGCTAATAACTGCTTTAGCCTGTCTGTTTCTTTTATCCCAATCCTAAGGATTGTTTTCTGGTTTCTCTGTGCTGAGTACCTCCCACAGGTCATCCTTACATAAAAGCATTTCCACCTTAAATTTCCTTAGCTGTTATTCAGCTTTGCTATGCCTGAACTGAACTCCAGACTAGCTGCCATTTTACCATTTGCTCAGCTTCTGTCTGTCTCTCCAGAGATTCTCAAGATCAGATACCAGTGGTGCTGTGATCTGGGCCCATAACCTGTTAGCAGAGTGTAAGTGAAGACAGACACACCAACTTCTGTGTGAACAGTAAAGGTGGCCATAGACTCAAAGATCCGCTCGTTTGGCGACATCGCCAAACGAGCGGATCTTTCCCCGATATGCCACTAAACAGCATGGCTATATCGGGGGTAATTCGAACGTTCGGCCGTATGCGCCAAGGGGCTCCGACGGGTCGGTTAAAAATCCAACCTTCCCGATCGATATCGTGGCCAGATATCGATCGGGAAGACTCATCGGAAGCCCCCATACACGGGCAGATAAGCTGTCAAATCGGTCCAAACGACCGATATCGGCAGCTTTATCTGCCCGTGTATGGCCTCCTTAACTTGGTTGCTTTATAGAACTCAGCATAACATGTCTGCAACAGGAACTTTTCATAGAGAGCATACACAGGAAGAGGAAGAAGAAATCACACAGGGTTACAGGTCAAATATGACATCACATTGCTAAGCAACAATAGACCCTCCCTGCATTAAGTAACCTGCACTGGAACAATCTCTGTCTGTTGTTTTTCAACAATAGTAAGCAAAATGAAACAACAGCAGGTGGCTATTTTTGAGTAAGTCAATACTCTTCCTAATAATTGACCAACAATACGGTTTTTGTGTTGATTATAGATTGATTTCAGTGAGGGCTCTTTAAAAAGTCTGCTTTACAAAGCTGCTGCTCTCAAATTAAGCCATTACTTGAGGTTAATGAAGTGGACTTAAATCCTTGTAGCTCTGCGATTCAACCTAAAAGAGCTCCCTTAACTAATTTTTTCAGCTAAGGCTAAGGGTTTGCACAATTGCTCACATGCAGTATATTCACTGAGGATTTAATCTTACATAAAATAGAGTTTAATGAGGTCCCTCAGGTAAGAGTGGTTGAGTAGTAAATGTCACCAATGAGCAACTGCAAAGCCAGAGAGTGATTGCCAAGGTTATTGCTTGGGCACTGGCCAGATTAAAACTGCTGTCCTGTCGGTAAATGCAAATTACTGTTGTATCATCCAATTCTTGCTACCCACTCACAAGCCAAAGTATTTTCCTTTGCTTAGTGACTGCATAGCTTGGTGCATATGGACAGATTTGCCCCCTAATGAATACAGGGTCGGACTGGTGCATCCGGGGCCCATAGGGAGTGCAACTGTCAGGGCCCTCCCTGCAAACATAAGGGTCCTCCTTCCAGAGCTCAACCTTGCACCACTTCCAGCTCCTCTATGTGTGACTGCAGTGGTGGCACATACTTACCTCCTCCCCTGTGATCAGGTCTGGCCATGGGAGAGGAGAAGGGACAGTCCAGGCAGGTGAGTGGGTCTATGTCAACAGGGCCTATGAAGGCTGGAGCCCACTGTTTTTTCCTGATGTCCCGCCAGCCCAATCCAACACTGAATGAGAATCAGTTAATGTCTTAGTGTGAGGGCTTTCACCCTATTTACATAGCTAAAGCCATGCCTACTGATATCATTTATTATATATTAAAATGCAGCCCTGGCCAATTGATTAAGCTTACTCGTATTTGAAGGATCACTGTAAAAAGGTCACAATGATGTTTGCAGCTACCCCCTGCTGTGATATATGGTCAGGGTGTGGTGTGCATGGTCACAGGATGGCACTATGGTTAAACGGGGTGGAAAGATGCAGCAACTCAAGCTCAACCTTCTCTTATATCAGCATTGTGCTGTTATTTAATGGTCTGGACTGCACTGACTTTAGGTTGGACCATTACAACACTGCACAATACTCAAAAGTTTGTGCTCGCAATAACACTGAGCTACAGATGCATCAATTTCCTTTCAAGGCGAACATTGACGTGGAAATGCATGAACTAAGGTGCCCTTTTTGCCGTATTGCAGTAACCAGTAGTAACAGCGGTAGAAATCAGCAGTTAGCTTTGGTTGGTCTACTGCAGTTATTAGTAGAGGAAGTGTCTTCTGTGAATAACATTTAACAGGGAAACACCTTTATTTATAAGTCTATTTGTGTTGGCTGCAGGCCATGTTGCATGTAGGTACTGTCTACTGAGCTTTTACATTTTCATAGCAGCTGTCTACTAATAAATGCATTTTTATATACATCAGGCACAAAGTCTAAACCACCAGTGGCTAAAATAAATTTCTTCAGATTAGTGCCGCAGAGACTGTAGCCCTCGCCAAACAAGCTGATCAGACAGCTGAAGTAAGCTACACATTTTATGGCTGGGGAAGTCCTGGGGAGAGCAGATGTACTTTATTACCCTGTGAATCTGTCAAACGGAGCAAGTCGGTGATTGATCCACATGCTCATGGGAAGGGCTCTAGGAAAGACGCTGGTGTGGGACGTGACTGAGTGCTGGCTTGGTCTGTCTGTTTCCTGACTTACTGGGATCATACAGGATCACCTGCTTCTGCACTTACTTAGGTATTTCTATATCAGTCCAGACATTGCCTTCCAGTGTTTTCAGGGGATTATGTGTTACCAAGGGGACGTTTACCCCTTCCAGTCACTCATAGTAACCATTTCAATTGACTCCTTCTTATAGAACTTGTAAACTGATTTTCTTCTATTTTCAGTCGCCATCATCTCTGGCTTGTGCTTTCCATAAATTGAACAGGCACATTTTTTCTAATCTTAACAATGCAGTTTTGTCAGACCCTTCTTTTATAAATAAATATGTGTGCCATTTTCTGACCCTTTTCCAGATCCTCTGTGGCACCTTACTCAATTCACAGTCTATTCTATATTTCTAAGGAAGGTTAAATCAATTCCCCTTCTTATCCAGGGCTCTGTTTTACAAGACTTTGCAGGAGCTTTCAGTATACTGTTTGTACACCCCCTTAATGCTCTTATATCAGTGTCGCCTGCAAATATGGACTCTTGTATAGCTAGGGGTGCAAGTTACAGGTATGGGATCTGTTATCCGGAAACCCATTATCCAGAAAGCTCCAAAATTATGGAAAAGCCATTTTCAATAGACTCCATTTTACCCAAATAATCCGATTTATTCAAAATGGTTTCCATTTTCTCTGTAATTATAGAACAGGACATTGTACTTGAAACAAAGTAAGATATAATGAATCCTTATTGCAACCGAAACAATCCTACTGGGTTAAATTCATGTTAAAATATTTTAGTAGATTTAAAGTGGACCCATCACCCAGACATAAAAATCTGTATAATACAAGTCCTTTTCAAATTAAATATGAAATCCAATTTCTTTTTTTATTAAAGCATTCATAGCTGTTGTAAACTCATTTAAAAATATCAGCTGTCAATCAAATATTGCCTGCCCCTCCTCTTTGCCTAGGCATAGAGGCGGGGCAAGCAATTACTTTCACTTTCCATTCAGCACTTCCTAAGTGTCACTGCTCTCCCTACATTCCCCCAGTTCTCTTAACCATTTAATTGTGTAGCCAGGGCATGGGGATGGACATTGGGTCCCCCATTCTGGTGCACAAACAAGACTCTGAGATGATGTAAGACTTGTCTTTATAACAGTGTCCCAGACTGATGGAAACAAGATTCAAATAATTTATACAGTGTAATTAAAGTTCATTTTGCTTGACTAACATGATAAAATAGGATTTGAAATAATTTTTTTGTGTGACGGGTCCCCTTTAAGGTATGAAGATTCAAATTACGGAAAGATCCATTATCCAAAAAAGGTTCTGAGTATTCTGGATAATAAGCCGGTATATAGTTTTCTTATATTTGCTGAAAATATACACCAATTGCATTCAAAACAATTGTATCCTCTTAAGTTATACAGTAAAACATATGGTTTTGTGCCCAGTCTGGAGAACATTATAACATTGTCAGGGCCTGAAGGCTCAGGTTGGTATTACGGACCAAGGAGGAAGCAGTTGGCACCAAACACAGTTCAAAGTATCCAATGGTTAAAGAGAATAAAGAAGTCAAATCAAGGCAAAAAGGTGAGTTCAGGCAGCAAGGGTTCAATAGACAAAATAACAGGCTAAGGTCAGGATCAGAATCAGTAGAATATCAATATAACGCACCCAGGAACACAAAAAAGTAGAAACTATTATCTCGAAATTTCTGTAGGCCTCAGGTGCCCTTTTAAAGGCAGATTTTCGGTCAAAAAACGTGTGTCATGACATCACACGCTGACGTTGCGTGTTGCTGTTGCTATTTTGACGCCGTTGTCATGATGAATCGCACGTTTTGACAAATCAGCGTAAGAACGTCACATTGTCCACGTTGCTCCCCTGGGCACACCATCTTGCCAAACACGCCGAAGCAGTAAGAAGCACCGATTAGTGCTCTTTATAGTACTCCCTTCTCCATGGAGTATTGAAGGGAACCTCTGGAAATTCAAGAGTCCAAGATCTTCTCCACTTAATACTCTTGATGACCATCTACAATTACAAGAGCAGGAGAAGATGAAGAATGACTCAACATTGCAGGTTTAATGAGGGATACATGAAACACGTTCAGAATCCAGATCTCTGTTCAATTATAGGAAAAGGACCAATGAATTTGGGGTCCAATTTAGGAGATTAAATTTTGAGGTGAATGTTCTTGGTAGAAAGCCAAACTTTGTCCTCAAGAGAGTACTGAGGAGGAGAAGAACGTTTCTTTTCGGCATAACATTTTTGAGAAACAGAACTCTAGGTTGGACTTAGTAGCTTGCCTAATTGCAGACATGTGGGACACTTGATCATTGGTGAGGAGTAAATCTTTAGGGAATGCCAAAGGATGTTGACCATATACACAAAAAAAAGAAGATATCTCGGAAGAGGTATGTAGCGAATTATTATGAGCAGATTCAGCCCAAGGAAGGAGATTAGCACAGTCATCTTGACACAGCGATATATGGCATCTTAAAAATTGATCTAGTGCTTGATTAACTTGTTCTGTGGCTCCGTTATATTGAGGATGATTGAAGTGAGATATTGAGAGATTTGCATAAGGATCTCCAAAATTTCGAAATGAACTGAGAGCCTCTCTCTGAAACAATTTCAGCAGGAAAGCCATGGAGGTGGAAAATATGTTGAATGAATAATTTTGAGAGTTCAGTCGCTGAAGGTAATTTACGGAGGGGAATAAAATGAGCCATTTTACTGAATCTTTCAATTACTACCCAAATGACCATGTAGCCCCAAGAAGAAGGAAGATCTACAATAAAGTCCATGGCCAGATGGGTCCAGGGTTGTGAGGGAATGGGTAGTAGCAGAAGCAGTCTTTTGGGAGAGGAGTGACAGAATTTGGGAGCTGCACCAATAGAGCAAGAAGATACAAAGTCTCTGCCATCTTTCCATATTGAAGACCACCAAACAAGACGAGACAACAAATCAGTAGTTTTCTTGATGCCAGGATGGCCTGCTTGTTTGGAATTGTGTTACAGGCAAAGAACAGTGTGACGAAGATCAGGCGGTACATAAGCCACTCCAATCGGGGTATTGGGTGGTGCAGAAGATTGGGCCATTGAAAGAAACAATGTAGCCACAATTTTAGCTGGAGGAACAATAGGGTGATTATTTTTAGGGCAAGGATACACAGGAATGAAACTCCTAGATTATGCATCAGCCTTTCTATTGCTAGAACCAGGTCAGAATGTGATGATGAAATTGAACTGGGAAAAGAAGAGTGCCCATCAAACTTGTCTGGGGTTAAGACGTTTAAGAGCTTGAATGTACTCTAGGTTTTTGTGATCCATAAAGATTGTACTGGTATCGTAGAACTTTCCAGAAGATACCTCCATTCCTCCAGTAGAAACTTGACGCCTGGAGAGTGACCATAACAATGTGGGAAAATGTGTATTTTCCCTTTAAGTTCTCCTTAGTGGGAGAGGTAGGCACCAGGAAGGGTGTTCTTAAAGAGAGAATAGGTTCTCTGTTTAAAGGCTTTGGCGGCCAGGTCCTGGAAGCTGGAGTATTCTGGAAAGAACAGGCAAGCCAGGTACTCCGATCCAGAAGTCCAGCTCATGGATTAGAGCTCACCTTCCACAGGAAGGCTGTCCAGTGGAAAGGTATTTAGTTCTAGTGGGCCTGTTAGGAATCTCTCTCAGAGCAGATCACAGAGAAGGAAGTATACTGCCTGTGTGAGGAACTCCCAGAGGGGCTGGGGTGCCATTTGCCACTGCAAGGTGCAGAGAGAGACGAGACCTAGTCACACAGAGTCTGTCTGAGAAAAGCCAGGAGGCTGAGCAATCCCCCAGGAGATTCATGAGTACAGGGGTGACCCCTACTTATGTGTTTGCTTACTGGTAGTCCGCAAGGGGCCCAGTTTAGTAAGGGAACTCTTCATGTGTGAAGGTAGAGCCCAGTGGGCATGATTTATTTTTATGGTTTGTTTTGTATCCTGAAATGGTCACCCCTGTGTGTAAATAAACTGCCTTAAAGAGAAGAAAAAGTGTCTGTTGTGGATCCTGCAGCTTACAGTTGCTAACATCATAGTTTTGTCCTTTGTAGCGGAGAGAATTTCTTACAGAAGAAGGCACAAGAGTGAAGTTTTCCATCACTGAGTTGTCTATGGGTTAGAACTGCACCGGCATCCACATCGGAGGCGTCAACTTCAATAAAGAATGGAAGAAGAGGATCCGGATGTTTGAGAACAGAGGCAGAAGGACTCAAATGCTTCCAAAGCTTGCAGGGTCCAGCAGTTAGGCTTCCCTCCTTTGCAGATAAGGGCCAATATTGGGGAAATTCTAGAAGAGAAGCCTTTGATGAATTGTCTGTAATAATTGGCAAAGCCGATGAATCTTTGTATGGCTCTGGTACTAGTGAGAAGTGGCCACTCTTGAATTGCGGAGATTTTGGCTGGAGCCATCTCAAAGCCTACTTTGGATATGATGTAACCCAGAAAAGGGATCAAAATTGCATTTTTCCAATTTGGCGAAGAGTGCATTCTTCCTTAGATGAGAGAGGACCTCCCGAACATGGACTTGGTGTTCATCCAAATTCTTGAAGATGAGAATATCGTCCAGATAAACTACAACACAGTCCAAGTCCAAGCAAGTCTCTAAAGATGTCGTTGACATACTCTTGAAAGACTGTGGGCGCATTGCAGAGCCCAATGGCGTTACAAGGTACTCATAATGTCCATCACGAGTATTGAAATGTATTCAATATATAATTTATATTATAATTTAATCTGAATCCGGAAACACGACGAGTGGAAGATTTTCCACTCCTCACGTTTCCGGATTCAGATTAAATTATATTCACCCCTGAGGTCTAATTTTGTGAATAGACAAGCCCCTTTGAGTTGATCAAAAAGTTCAGAAACGAGGGGTAGAGGGTAACGATTTTTCAAGGTAATTTTATTGAGGTCTCTATAATCAATGCAAAGTCATAGACTGCCATCCTTTTTCTCCACTTAAAAGAATCTGGCCCCAGCTGGAGAAGAAGAAGGACAAATAAATCCACACTGAAGATTTTCTTGGATTTAGTCCTTCATTGCTTTTGTTTTGGATGGTGAAAGCGGATATGTACGACCACGAGGGGGCATAGTGCCGGGTAGTAAGTCAATGGGGCAATTGTAGGGCCGATGAGGGGGAAGGGTCTCTGCAGACTTTTTACAAAACACAAACAAGGGGAAGAGAGCGAAGATCCACTGAGGCACAAGTCATCTTCTGTAAGGAATTGGATGCAAGACAGTTCCGCTGGCAGTGAGGGCTCTAATGTGATATCTGGTTTTCGGACCAATCGATGGTTGGATTATAGAGATGAAGCAAGGGCAACCCCAAGACCACAGGAGTAGAAGGACAATTGATGATGAGCAAAGCCTTTCATTATGTAGAGCTCCAACTGTGACTGGTAATTCCATCTTGAGAGAGGAAGGCAATGGATAATGGTCTATCGTCAATCACCAGAATCCGTAGAGGGCCAGACAAGGGTTGCAGAGGAATACCATGGAGTTAAGCAAATGACTGATCTAGGAAGGTCCCATCCACACCGGAATAAAGGAAAGCTTGAGCCATGATCATCTTTAACGAGACTTGAAGCTGCACAGGAAGCAGAAATCCGTGAGAGGATTTGTGGGGAAAGGGATCAATTCCGCCTAGGTGAGTCTCCCCAAACTAACCTAGGGTTGGAAGTTTCCCTGCTTAACTGGACAGTTGTAAGCGAAGTATGGCTGCACCAAATCCAGGATTCGGTTCAGGATTCAGCTAGGATTTGGGCTTTTTCAGCAGGATTCGGATTCAGCTTAATCCTTGTGCCTGGCCAAACCGAATCCTAATTTGCATATGTAAATTTGGGGCGGGTAGGGAAAGCACGTGACTTTTCGTCACAAAAGAAGAATTATTTCCACTTTTTCCTTTCCTAACCCTAATTTGCATATGCAAATTAGGATTCGGTTCAGTATTCGGCTGAATCCCAAATAGTGGATTCGGAGCATCCCTAAAGTGAAGTGAGCTTTGCCTGCGCAATACAGTATAAGCATAACCAGGCAGCACGTCTCCTGGGGAGGAAAAGTCTCTGAAAACGTGGAGCCAGCAAGGGTTGAAATTTCTTGCTTCTTTCTTTATCAGATTGATGCTGACACACTCTGGTATCTATCTTTATGACCAGGGCGACAAGATCTTCCAACTGTTCAGGTAGATCACAGGAGACCAAGTCCTTGTTAAAAGGCAGCATGGTAAGCCTCATTATTCCAATTTGTTTCTGTCGCAAGGGGACGGAAGTCTGGCACTCTGACTCCCTTGACGAATCTGCAGCAGAAGTGAAGAGGCGGTAGTAACCCGACCAGGGGCATCAAAGATTGTGTGGAATGACTGGAGAAAAGCTTTGGCATCTTGAATTAGTGGGAAATTCTTCTCCCACAAGGGTGATGCCTATTCTAAAGCTTTACCTTCAAGGCGAGTAATCACGTACCCCATTTGGACACATATTGTGTGGGCTGTAACTCAAATTGTATGAGACATTTGTTCAGGCTCACCTTAAAATGCAAATAAGGTCCATATTTAATATGTAAAAGAGCTGATAGCTTTAGAAATGTAAATGAGTTGTATGTAACATACACCCACAGTGAAGATGATGCCTGTATTTGTTAGTGCATATGCAGGTGCTATGGGGTGGGACCAGGAACTCTGCTATCCAATCTCTACTTAGTAGGACTAATCCCATCCCTTACCTATCTAAGATCCAACAAGCAGTGCAGCTTTGCCTTCCCCTTAGCCTTAGTACCCAATTGGAAAAGAGCAGAATGTACGCATTATTTTTGGGGTCCATGCTGTATGGGGTGAGTTGCTGCTAAGTGCTGAGTTGATGCAGTTTCATTTTCCTCATCTGGCTTCACAATCACACAGGCATGGAACTGGGGCCAAACTTTAGAGACAGGCTAGTTTATGTGGCTGAAAAAAAATCTGTTTTTTTCTAAGAGTGACTGAGGGAATATACTGTAAGTATAGGGCTACTAATCCAATGAAAAGAATAGCCATGATAGAAACTGTGGTGAGATACTTGTTGCAAGGGCCAGGTTCAGCATATATTCAGGGTATATAATAATGCTAGGAATTCTATGCTAATGGACCCTGGCTTGGTCCAGGAAATATAGCTCTATTTATTAATAAACAGTAAAAAATATTTATCATGTGCGTGAATACATGGGTTGCTTTGATACTTTTGCTAGGGCTGCTTTTTCCTCCCAGTGTGGAGATATCTAACTTTTTAATAAATATACCCCAAAGAGTCATTGGGCAAATAACATAATGGCAAAGAGTTTCAACAACAGTCTCATTGTGTGTTTTTCATTTTGAGTTATGGCAATGTTTAGGAAACAAAGTCTTTGTTCTTTTCAAACACAACACCTATAAAAGCCCCACACTGCAGAGATGGTTGATAATCAGTTGATATATCCCAGCAAGTGAGGGGTTTCAAACCTTGGCCACTTCAGGGCTCATTTATAGATACCTCTGGTGCAGGAGAAATAAGGGATGCAAAAGGACAGTCAGCCTTTCCTGTTTGCAACTACACATCCTGTCTCCTCATCCAGTGCAGCCTGGCGCTCAGTCTAGGAGGGTTGGCACCCCACTAGCAACTTTAAGTAGCTGTATGGGCAATTTATGGACACTAACAACTATTTATGAACATATTGAGATTTTGTAATTTTTTTAGTGTCGAACCACTATGAATGACAGAATGGTGTTATTCTGTAATTGTAACTTTGCTGTAGTGCATTATTGTGTCATGTGAGAGTACACCTTGTGAATCAGCTCTTTATTTAAACTTACTTATTACTATGTCTGTATCTCTAACAAAGGGGCCTGTCCACCCAAAATGTTGTTTGTGACGGAATAAAGACAGGGGTGGTCCCTGAATTAAATAGTTTCTTGTGTGTGCCGATCAATTGTTTATTCAAACCATGTCCTTAACGTCATTCCGGCCTGCCTCTTGGTTTACACGTACTCCCAGTTATAGTTCCCCCAATCCTCCCAGGGCGGCAATTGTGCCCCCCTACCCTGCTGCATCATAAGCACATGTCTCTCCTGCCTAACCATAGTTCTGGACCATCTATATCTCGTTTAACAGCATTCTCCTTCCATAGATTCAGCCTGGTATTGTAACTTATCTAGGGGAAGTAAATATTATTTTTATTATCCTTAACTTACATTGCTCCAACATATGCCACAATGCTTTAGACTAATGCCACAAAGGGCTAAATCAACCCCTACACAGCATTCAGCCCCTTACCTTGACTGTACCCTGAACCATTGTGTCAACTTGGGTGCAGGCACACACAGAGGATATTGGTGGCAAAATGTGAGAGTTTGCATCTTTGTACCAAGCTCTGCCACATGTGCTGCCCTGCACCCAGGCTGACACTATGATTTTGGGCAAGGTAAGGTCTTATTGTTGTGTAGGGGCTGTTTCAGAGTTTTAGCCTTCTGTGGCATAAGCCTTAAAGACAACCAAAGTCCTTATCACATATACTTTATTCAGTTTTAGGGGCCAATTAACCTTTTGTATGTTTTTTGAGTGATACAGCAAAGGTTAATAGGAAACAGGGTGCAATTCAACCCCACTTGTTAGATAAGAGGGCTGATTTAAATATCTAGAGCCTTTGCAGCAAGGCAGTTGTCCAAGAAAGTTCTCTGCTGAGTGTTTTAAATACATACACCGCCTAGTGGCATAATAAAGAATCTGTCAATAGATATTAATATTTATAGTTGGGGTTACAAATATATAAAAAGAAGGAAAATATATCTAGTTGGGGTTACAAATATATAAAAAGAAGGAAAATATATCTAAATAGTCAAAAGCAAAGGAATCAATGGAAAAAAACAAAGATGATAGTGACCCTTTACCAATTGTTAGATGACATCATATCCAAGAGAGCTTTTACTGCATATAAATCGCCCAACAATGAATCCCAGGCATTTTGGTTATTTCTTTATAGTACCGAGGGAAGGAAGACATTTTAGTCACCATCCCAGAGACAGGTTACTAAAGGTTTGAAATAGTCGGATCACTTAATCAAAGGGTAAGTAGTATCAGAAGACTGACATGCAGAAACTTCTATCAATTATAATTAGCATGTATATTATATAGTGAATAAAGTACCCCCTCTTGTAAAATATAAGGATATTATAAGTTACCGAGAAGTTTCATGACCATATAAAAACACGAGGCCGAAGGCAGAGTGTTTTTATACAGGTCATGGAACTCTGAGGTAACTTCTAATATCCTCATATTTTGCAACTGGGGGTACTTTATTTATTATAATACACAAGTTTCGGTGAGTCATGTCACGGAAATGACATGAGAACTCACCGTATATAACTAATGACATCAGAACTCACCGTTTATAAGAATATAATTTACAAAATATTCATGGCTTTTGTGTATTATATGTGTATGAGCCACAGAGGACAGGAAGACTTACAGTAGGAGCATACATAATCATAGGACAAGAGGAAGCTCACAAACACAGCAATAAAGGTCTTTAGGACAAGAGGAAGCTCACATACACAGCAATAAAGGTCTTTAAGACAAGAGTAAGCTCACATATACAGCAATAAAGATCTTTTCTGCTATATGCAGCAGAAGGTAAAGGATCTTAATAAATCACAAAATCATTATAAACTCTCAAGAGCAACTTCTGATTGCACAGAGATGAATTAGTACAGATACAAAATTGGTTTGTCTCACTATGAGAATTCACAAATATATACCAAATACCAATAGGGCACAGAAGCCTCCAGTTGTTTTTTCTGTGTCCAGTGTCAGTATCCAGGACAACAGCAGCCAGCATCTTTCACACCAATGGTGGTTAACTTGGGACCTTTTGGGCCCTTGTGTAAATTGTGCTACTAGCCACCCCCCCCCCCCAAAATTCAGTAGAGAAGGTAGCTTCCTGCCACACTAGCAATGAGTGGGACCTCATGTGTTACATCATTAAGTGATTTTCCCAAACAGAGCTGGGAGCTAAAGGAACACTGTCATGTACTGTATATTGTAGCTGATCGTAATCTAGAGATTTATTAAAGGAAAATTATACCCCTAAAACAATGTAGGTCGCTATAAAAAAATATATTGCATAAAACCGCTCATATGTAAAACCCTGCTTCATGAAAATAAACCATTTTCATAATAATATACTTTTAGTAGTATGTGCCACTGGGTAATCATAAATAGAAAATTGGCATTTTAAAAAATAAGGGCGGCCCCCCGGGATTGTATGATTCACGGTGCACACAAACAAACCATACATTTTAGGTCACATGAGCGAATTAACAGTTATGTCTTTTGCATCCACGCTTCTTCCTGTTACAATAAGAGTTGCAGTATTTCTGGTCAGGTGATCTCTGAGGCAGCATACAGACCACAAAATGATGGTTCGAAGCAAGAGATGTAAATGGACAATATTTACTTAAATATATATTCCAGTTTGATAAGATTCTTTAATATGCCACTTATTTTGATATGAACTATCTGTTGCTCAAGTATTCATTTTGGGGGTATAGTTTTCCTTTAAAGAACTATCTGTAAAGGGTAGACTTATTAGGAGGACCCCAGCCATCACAGAGCCAAGTTTCAAGTTGTAAGGACAGGGAACCTGGGCAAAGTAGAGTTTAAATTTAATTATTATAATACAGTACTTTACTTTGCATCCTCTACTATTCATCTTACAAATTGCCATTTAGCCTCTGCCTTGTGCATGGGTTCAAAGGACCCCATTAGTAATAAGCAGTTACATAGTTAAATCGGGTTGAAAAAAGACAAAGTCCATCAAGTTCAACCACTCCAAATGAAAACCCAGCATCCATACACACACACCCCTTCCTACTCTCAGATAAATGATAGAAACACATATCTATACTAACTATAAAATTTAGTATAACAATAGCCTTTGATATCATGTCTATCCAAGAAATCATACAAGCCACTCTTAAAGGCATTAACAGAATCAGCCATCACAACATCACATGCATTCCACAACCTCACTGACCTCACTGTAAAGAACCACACCAGAGAAAACAACCCCAATCTTGACAGTCTACCCTTATAATTTAAGTCTTCCACCCCTAACCAGTTTAGTTGCTCTCTCTCCAGCTCATTTATATCCCTCTTAAGGACTGGTGTCCAAAACTGCACTGCATACTCCAGATGAGGCCTTACCAGGGACCTATAAAGGCATAATTATGTTTTCATGTTTTCAAATTAGACAACTTGTTATCTACAAAAACCCCATTCTCATTTAAGGAAACTCCCAACACACTGCCATATAGTGTATAACTTGCATTTATATTATTCTTGCCAAAGTGCATAACCTTGCATTTATCAACATTGAACCTCATTTTCCAGTTTGCTGCCCAGTTTTACAACTTAGACAAATCACTCTGCTAAGTGGCAGCATCCTGCATGGAACCTATAGTTCTGCACAATTTAGTATCATCTGCAAAAATAGAAACAGTACTTTCAATGCCCACCTCCAGGTCATTAATAAACAAGTTGAAAAGCAAGGGACCTAGTACAGAGCCCTGCGGTACTCCACTAACAACACTGGTCCAATTAGAAAATGTTCCATTTACCACCACTCTTTGTAGTCTATCATTTAGCCAGTTCTCTATCCAGGTACAAATACTATGTTCCAGGCCAACATTCCTTAATTTAACCAGTAACCTTTTGTGTGGCACTGTATCAAATGCTTTAGCAAAGTCTAAATAAATCACATCCACTGCCATCCCAGAATCGAGGTCTCTACTTACCTTCACATAAAAAGAAATTAAGTTAGTCTGGCAAGATCTATTATGCATAAAACCATGCTGGCACAAACTCATAGTATTATGATTTGCTATGAAGTCCAGTATCTTATCCTTTATTAACCCCTCGAAAAGCCTTCCTACCACTGATGTCAGACTAACTGACCTATAGTTTTGAGGCTGAGAACAGGATCCCTTTTTGATTAGCGGCCCCACATTAGCAATTCGCCAAAAAATCCTGAAGTCACAGAGCTTAGCTCTCTAAGTACCCTGGGATGAATACCATCTGGCCCTGGATGTCACGGTTGGCACCCTAAATTCAGAACCGATGCTAAGCACCCTGTTCTCAGCTCTTGCTTCCGCCTTTAACAGCCGCCTTTCACCTCGGGAGGAGCCCTCAGCTACTCAGATGCCGCCAGGTCTTAATAAGAGCAATAGCTCTGGACAAGCAAAGGACACGATCATTACAGAGGTTTTGGACAGTAGGCAACAGTTCAGGGAATAGACCAAAAGCGTAGTCAGGCAGGCAGGAGTCAGTACAGGCAGAGTTCAAACAGGCACTGGTCGGTACAAAAGAAGTCAGGCTGGGGTTGGTACAGGCAGCGTTCAGGGAATAGTCAGGCAGGCAAAGGTCAATACCTGTAGAGCTCAGAATAATCAGACAGGTTGGGTATTATTTTGTATTATTAAAAAAAATGTATTTATATTTAGACAAAAAATGTTTATTGAATTGATAGTTATCTAACCTAATAATATAGTCTTAATTTGGAACTGTAGGGCAAGTTACCTGTTAATGTTAATGTAAGTATGTCTATGGCTAGGGGGAGGGATGTGTTCCCATAGGTCCAGTGGTAGTGCTTAGTTTCTGTTCTGTAGTCTATATAAGGGGAGGGAGCACATGGTTCTGACTTTTTGGACTGCTCTTTATAGAAGGGATGGATGCTGCTGGAGAGCCTGAGGTCTCAGTAAGACAATGTGCTCTAAGGTAACCCTTGGGTGCCTTAGCAAAGTCAGGTATAAGGGACTCCATGAATGAAGTGAAGATAGTTGCAGGATAGCACATGTAATAGAACAATTTAGAACATCTGAGTTTTTTAGCTCTAATATTACAGTGCATTTTGCCTGATCCTGTAATTTCAGAAAGAGCTAACACTTAACAGATGCTTATCTGAAAGCAGTTCCCTTGTATTTCCTACTCAATGTTACTGGCAGAGTCTCAGCGGGACTTTTTTTTTACTATTTAATACTATTATCACCACTAGATGGGGCTTGGGAGTGTTTTAGCAATGCAGGTATCATGGAACTATTGTCTGGTTACCATCCCATTGTTCTGTTGATAGGCTGCTGGGGGGGAAAGGCGGTGGGGAGGTGATATCACACCAATTTGTAGTGCAGCAGTAAAGAGTGGTTGAAGTTTATCAGAGCACAAGTCACATGGCTGAGGGCATCTGGGAAACTAACAATATGTCTAGCCCCATGTCAGATTGCAAAATATAAAAAAATATATTTGCTCTTTTGAAAAATGGATTTCAGTGTAGGGTTCTGCTGAAACAGCACTATTAAAGGAACAGTAATGTCAAAAAATGAAAGTGTTTTAAAGTAATGAAAATATAATGCAGTGTTGCCCTGCACTGGTAAAACTGCTGTGTTTGCTTAAGAAACACTACTATTGTTTATATAATAAGCAACTGTGTAGCAATGGGGGCAGCCATTCAAAGGAGAAAAGGCTCAGGTTACACAGCAGATGGCAAATAAGCTCTGTCTGTCTAATGGTGTTATCTATTATCCATTAGTTAACCTGTGCCATATAGCCGTTTTTCAATTTCCGCCATTGCTCCACAGCAGGTTGTTTATATAAACAGATCAGTTTTACCAGTGCAGGGCAACAGTACATGATATTTTCATTACTTTAAAACACTTACATTTTTTGGTGATACTGTTCCTTTAACTGACGTGTTTTGACAGAATACCCTTTAACAGTCAGAACTAGCTAGTAGAGCAGTTTGTGCTCCACCAAGGAGATTGTAGTATTGGGGTAGTTACCTCGGTGATATCCTGCAGACTGAAAGGATTCAGGTTGGTAGGGCTTAGGTATAGGAGTGAATTAATTTGGGGCACACTGTGAGGACCCTGGTGCAATGGGGACAGACACATGTAGTGTGAAAATTACCGATTTCCTTCAATAGTGGTGTGCAATAGAAGTACCTTCCTGTTCAATAAATCATGTGATCCTGGTTAAAAAACTGAGTTTTACAAATAAAAATTAAGAAAGCATTAGAAGCTCATTCCGGAAGCAGAGAGTGACTCTGTCAGTTAGATATCAGGTCACAGTAGCCCTCAGCAAGTCCCTTCTTCTCAGCAGCCCAAATTGCATAGGAACAGTTTGTGACCAGAACAAGTGGAGAGAGAACGCGGCAGGGATAGATTTCACTCAGCATGCTAAATTGTACCCTTGGTCTTTATTTTGTGTCGGAAAAGTCAAGTTGCTATGACATGCAAAATCTGAAAGAATTTCCTTGAGATCTAATGAAGCAGAATGGCTATTAATAGCGCTAACAAGACACAAAGTCATCTTGGATATAAAATGAAGTCTCTAAGCCGAGTGTGACAGCTCAATGTTATGGTATCTCCCCGATTGCATGTCTCACACCGTTCCGCGTTCTCTTTAGCTCATCAAACACACCAGACAGCTGATTTATCAAACAGAATTATTAAAGAGAGTCTGGTGATGTTACCCTTGGTAGAAAGGCAGAGACAAAATATAAACAGAACTAGTGTGTAACAATTCCCGCTTACTTTATTTCAACAGAGAGCCATGGGAGTCCATATTCACAGTACTGCAAAATCTGTTCCTTATTTTGGTTTGTTTCTAAGGCAATCAGCATGCTCCTGCACATTATTACTTGCTGGCAATTTCTGTTGCTGGACTCGCAGCTTGTTTAAAAGAATGTTCTAAAAAATGTAATTCTTTTTTTTTTTCTTTTACTAATGGAAGTTTCAAGCTGCTACTTTATAATATATAGGTATGGGACTTATTCAGAATGCTCAGGGCAAAGCTTCAGTTGGCCTTCATTGTTTAATTTTTATAGTTTTTGACGTATTTGCCTTCTTCTACCTCTTTCCATGTTACAAATGGGGGTCTCCGACCCCATCTAAAATAAACAGATGCTCTGTAAGGCTACAGATTCGTTGCTATTGATGATTCATATTCCAGTCTCTTATTCTTATCAGTGCATAGTTGCTAGAGTAATTCCCCAGCAACCAGGTTGCTGAAATTGCAAGCTGAAGAGAGCTAAATAATTTCAAATTGTCTCAGACTATCTCTCGCTCTATATCATACTAAAAGTGGATTTAAAGGTAAACAGCTCCTTTAATTAATGTATATTGGAAAGTTGCTGAAAATGGCTGTACTTTTTCTTACATTCCTAATGCAAAAAAGTTTTTGGCTTGAAACCAGTCATCTTTTTTTATAAAAAAAAAAAAGGCTAATGTAGAGTGGTGCATCAATTTCCTATTTGCATCTACTTTAATGTGTGAATTGTAAGGAGCACTGTAGATAACTGCTCTGTAAATGGGGTGAATACAAGGCTTATTTTATGTGTTTGAGTCTGTAGCTGCCAGTTGAAGCACACGCCATTGATGGAACATGTGAGTGCACATCTATAGCCCCCTTGCATGCCATCTACATGTTACATACCTAGGGGCAGATTTATCAAGGGTCGAATTGCGAAGTGTAAAATACTTCGAAATTCGACCATCGAATTAAAATACTTCGAATATCAAAGTCGAAGTATTTTTCACCGAATTAGGCCATCGAACGATCAAAGTAAAATCGTACGATTGAAGGATTTTAGCGTACGATTGAACGATTTTACTTTGATGTGTGAAGACTTAGGAAAATGCTGTAGAAGCTCCCCATAGGCTAACATAGCACTTCAGCAGCTTTAATTTTGCGAAGTATTGAAGTCGAAGTTTTTTTAAAGAGACAGTACTTCGATTATCGAATATTCAAACTTTTTTACTTCAAATCGAATTCGAAGTAAATTGGAAGTTGTAGTATCCTATTCGATGGTCGAAGTATCCAAAATATTACTTTGAATTTCGAATTTTTTTACTTCAAAAATTCCCTCAAATTCACTTTGACCCTTGATAAATCTGCCCCCTAGTGTCTGGCACAAAATTTTACTCCTTTGTGTGTGGTGAGTACCTCCATTAAGATGGAATTCTGGAAAAGAATATAGTATTGTGGGCAAAAAAAACATGGTGAATTGTGAGAAATAGAGTTTATGTTCAGGCACAGTATCTAGACAGCTTTGCAAGTTAAAGCTAAATTGGCTGTATCAGCTGCAGAATTGACCTATAATCCTTGCTTGACATTAGGAGGCCTATTTATCAAATTCCCAATTTGTGTAGTTTTAGAGGCTTTTTCCAAAGAATTTTCAAAAGATTTGCAAAGGGCAGCTCCCATTGGCTTCTACTTGACCTTGCTAGCTTTTAAATGGAGAAGTTTTGTATATTAGAGTCAGTGTCGGACTGGGATGCCAGGGCCCCACCAGAAAATCTTAGGCTGAGGGTCCACTTTCCAAACTATTATATCTCCTCTCCTCACTCAACCTCTTTATTCTCCTAGACTCTTTTCTCTATGTAGGGACCTTAAGGGTTAATTTCCCCTTTAGTCAGAGCCTCATGGTATATACAGGGTTTCCTAAGGGGCAGAGCCCTTGTGATTGGTGCAGCATGGCTGATCCCAAAGGCAGCCACAAGGTGTCGCTGTGCAACAATATAAAAGGAGATGCCATGTGCTCAGTCAGCCATTACAGATTACAGTTTTACAATTTTGCTGCTAAACCTTGCTGAGCCTATACGGCAAAAGGGGCTTCGATAGGCCTGCCAAGGTTGGGCAGGATCCCCCAGAGCCTGAAAGCTCAACCAAGGAGGGTTTGGAGTTTGTATTTCCAGATTTGTATATTCAGATTTGTATGATCACACTATGGAGAGTATTGAGAGCTGCAGTTCAGCAATGGATGTCAGGAGAGCTCACACTATAGACAGTGTTGGGAGCAAATACCCGAAGGATTCAAGCCTTGTTATATGCTCGACTGGGAGAGTCTGGAGCCTATAAAAAGATCATCACTGTGGATGCTGTCAGCTCTGTAAGACTACCCGTCTGTGTGACTCCTTTGGGGTGAGTGTTACCTGAGGGAAGGGGTAGGAAAGGATAAGGATTCAGCGATCTCCTGTTTGGAGAAACAGGCTTTTTGTGTGCCTGCCACGTGGGAGCAAATACTTTCCATCGGGAAAGGTATTTGGGCAGGTAGCGCTACCTAGGACTGATACTTTTTAGGGACAAGGGATGGAGACTCTTGGGCTGCCAAAATCGAGTTGCAGGACTTTTCCTGGCAGGGAATTATCAGGACTGGACTGCTACAGGTTCCTAGGGTAGTGGGGCATGCGTTGAATGCATTTATGTGTATAATGTTACAGTTTACTTCCCCTATAAAATTGCACTTCTTTGTATAAAGTTTATATTTTTATATAATAAAGCATGTGATTGATTTGTTTCCAAATGTATTCCCGGGACACCATTAGGTAGAGGCACTGCCAGAGAGGAGTTTTCCAGTACCTTTCACTTAGGTTCAGTATTGACCTAGGCACCTGGATCTGCAAGGAGCTTGTATGTTTTCTGTTAAAAAAAACACAGGTACCAAGTTGTCCATGTACAGTAATACAGAGTAGGGAAAGTCAGAGTGACTTGGAACCCAGCAGATTAATGCAGTTATAATTTCATTTCACTAAGCACTAACTGAAGCCATTCTGCTGAGTTCCAAGTCTGCCTTGATTTTAAAGACATATAGCATAACTAAAAATCCCCCCAATCTTGTAGGCAATAATAAATAATATATGGTGCTGGTTTCACTTTGGGCTAAAAATGATCATTCTCTTTAAAAATGGCCCCTTTAAGAGAGCTCCCTATAGATCTGTAATGGTCCCTGTCCCTGTTACCAATGAGGGGTGGGGGTGTTCGAATGGTCCCTGCCAGAAGCACAATAGGAGGGGACAGACAATAACAGCCCTGCATTCACACAAGCAAAGACAGGCTTCTCAATCAGGTCAGCCCAGCTGCTGATTGGTTCCTATCCTACAGTGCAGTGTGCTGAGTGCTGCCAGCTCCACTGTACAGCCTGGGAATGGAGGCAACAGAAAGTGTAACAGATGGGCAGGACTAGTACACTTTTTGGAGAAATATTCAATAAATGAAACACAACTTTTTTTAAGCACATACCTTCTATTTTTAGGGGAATATAATGCACTGGCAGTCTTGCGTTTTACACAATATGTCTATCTTCTTTAAGTATGCGTTTCTTCTGGAAGCTCAGGTTGCGGCCGAGAATCCAAAACCATACATGGACATTAACTCCTGATAAATAATGCAATCCACCCGTGATTATTTCAAATACACAGCTACTGTCACAATTCTGCTGAGCGTTTCCTCTAATTCCAACGGCAAATGGTTTTCACTGGCTTGGTTCATATAAAGAGACATAAACATCTCTCTCCTGCTTTTTTTCCTTTTTTTGAAGCAAATTCCCAGCTGTTCTGGATTGTACTTAGTGAGCGCCAGTGATTAATTGTAACAGTGGCCTTCACTGTGCTAAGACTTTAATTAGTCTGCTATCTAATGTGTATGGGGAATGCTACTGCCAATAATGTTCTTGTTTCCCATTCTTCTATATCTCTTTCATGGAATAACATTCATTGCAGCATATTGCAGTGAGGTTAGCCCTCCAAATGTTGTTGGACTCAATTGCCAGCCTCTCATGAGAGACAAAAGCTGTGGGACATCTCAGATGGCAGCCCCACAACTGGGTTGACATCTCATGCTTTGAAAAACATGACACATATAAAATCCACATGCTGCCTGGCAGTGGCAGAACTACCGGAGGAGCAGGGGGTGCGAGCGGGCCAGGGCCAGCACCCCCTCAGGGCCCCCCCGGCAGCCCGTGCGCCACTGACAAATGCGGGCAGTACGGAGGGGTGGGGCCTGGCTGCGCGTCACGCACCAGGGCCCGCCCCCCTCCAGTTACGCTACTGCTGCCTGGGTAATTAGCAGTTAGGCAGGGCTGCTTTATTGACCTAGGACCAATGGGTTCCATTTATGGGGACAACTGCTCCATAAATTTGTATCCTCAGGTAAACGGGCTTCAGTATAATAAGGCAGACTTTCTGCTTCCTGCAGCAGAGGGGGAAATTTACTAAAGGGCGGAGTGACTAACGATGTGACGTAATTTTAGAAATTGGCTTAACTTCGCTAGCGAAGTAGATATAGACTCTAGCGGTACTTCGCACAAGGTCGAAGTTGTGATCTGGCGAATGAACGTAACTACGCTAATTCATTAAGACTGAGATTTGACTGAATGTTACCTCTTGCACCAGACTTGCCTTCGCCAGCTCAGACCAGGTAGAAATGCAATAGAGTAGATAGGACTTGGTCAAAAAAATAGTTGAAATTTTTTCGAAGTCCCAAAAAATGCTGGCGTCTTTTACTTTTTATGATCTGCAAAAGATCATAATTTTTTTGGGGTACCCAGCTTCCCCCCTACATTTCCTAACATATGGCACGTAAATTATACAGTGGGCACTTGTGTAGGGCAATATAACAACTCTAGTTTATTTTATTAAGGTTCCCTGGGCTTGTGTAGTGTAATGTATTGGCTGCAACATATACGTCCATTTAACTTTAACTTCCCACTGTATGCAAATTAGCCAATGCTAGCATAACTTTGCGTTGCTTGCTGCAGTAACGCTAGCGCAACTTCGCAAGCGTTCGGCGCCCTAGACACAACTTCAGATTTTCATGAATTAGCGCTGTCCTGGCGAATCTACGCCTGTCGAAGTGTTGCGATGTCAGCGCAGCTGGCGCAATTTTCTGAGGTATTTCGGAAGTAAATTTGCCCCATGAACTCTGTGTGTACCGCCCAGGACCAACAGCTGTGGGAGTGGATAAATGACAATATGGCAACACAACAAGCGTTTCTGAAAGATGCTTACATTTAGGGTTTTATTTTTTAAATAAAAAAATTCTGACCAAACTAGAATCCACAATTTGACCTTTTTATTGTTACAAAAGATTGATTTAATTGGTTTGGGTAAAACCTTGATAAAATCAAGCGAAGACTTGAATCATGCAGTCTTTTCCAGAATAGCTTGATTTTTTGGGCTTTTTCCCAAAAAGCCCACATTTTTCAGATCTTTGCCCGAAAAGGTCAGATATTCTGGCTAATTCCAGCGCAGACCACAAAAATTTCAAGATAGGATAGGGACCTCCCCTTTAACTTACACACAATCACGACAGGTCTAAAATAGCGGATTTTCAGATTCAGGCGTTTTGCTAATTTTTAAATTTAATTTAATAAATCTCAAAAATTGAGTTTTTTAACCCTTGAAATTCGACCCTTGATAAATCTGCCCCATAGTGTAAAGAATATATGGCCTTACAATATTTTGGATTGACCCCTATTTAGGCCACCTGCCATGGAATCTACACTGTCATAAAAGTACCATAGTGCCATTGCTGTAGATGCTATAGTTGTGGTTTCTCTTACAGTAGATCTCTGCCTCTCTGTGTGTTTACTGCCAATGCTTGGCATAATCAAAGACAAGCAGCAATAAAAGGGATAAAGAGCTCCTAAGGTGGTATGTTAACATTGACATTACTATTATAGGCCTGGAATGGCACACGCAGTAAGAACAATGATAGAAACCTTGTTTGCTTTGCCATTGATTTACTAACTCAAGCACAGCACTGTATATGTGAGGGTAGAAGGTTCTCATGCTATATTAAAGAATAATAAAAGAGGTTCCAATTAATTCTTTGCATTGTCTAACTAAATGCAATCTTCTTGGACCCCAGGGCCCCTTCATCCAGCTAATTAGAATACTGGATTGTGACAGACAGAAGGGCCCTGGGGTTATAAAGGATTGAAATCATTGTATGTGCGGTTAGATGTGATTTAAAGGTAATACCTTTATTGTCTGTTATTTTTGATATATCATAGGATCGGCTCTCCCCCTCCTTGTGATTTGTTGAAATGGCCAGAAACATTTTTATTTCCTTCCTGCCAGTCAGGCAGCTGTTCCGATGCAGACTGTATAGAATCCCATGGAGAGAAGCAACTGTTCAATTGCCTCAATAAGAGGAGTCAATGTAGGACATCATTCCTCAGACTACTGATCATTTCAGTAATTACAGCTAGGAGGGCCGCTAGGTCATCCCTTTAAAAGAAACCAAATGCTGCACAGGTAATTAGCAGTTCATTTAAATGCATGGTGCAGGATGTACCACATTCAATTCTGGAACATTGGTCCATCGGGTGTATCATGGAGTGGATGAAGGATTATCCAGATTGATGCTATGTCTGGAATGGATATACTCTAGTTTGATCTGAATACCCATTTAGTGTCCAACATTTGACATGCTTATCATAGCTAATAATAAGTTAACAGATCTACAGTATGAAGAAATTGTCACAGCTCTCACCCTGATATATTTCCAGTAGTATACAGAAATACAAAATGGCTTTCACATGGGGGGGGGGTGTTATTTATTTAAATCCAAATGCCAAAAACTCTAAAACATTTTATTTTTTTTTCACTATAAAATCCAAATTATTATTGGAAAAAAAACTAGTATGAATCAGAAAATCTGTCATCTCAGACCTGCTGAGGTTGTATATACTGTAAGTCAAGGGGAGAGGTCCCTATCCTATTTGGAAATTTCTGTAGTCTGCGCTGGAATTCTGAAAATTCCGGCGATTCAGGAAAAAATCATATGATTCTGATTGTTCCCTGATCCAATTAAATCAAACTTTTTAAATAATAAATAAGGTCAAATCGTGGATTCTACTTTGGTTGGATTTTTTTAAATAAAATAATCAGAAAAATGTGGATTTTGATAAATACACCTCCAAATGTCATGTTCAGTGGCCTGTAGGCCAAGCACCTTTTCTCTGCTATTAGCCCAAGCCTCTAAACCCACGATACAGCAAGGGTTAAGTACTTTACTGCAAGTAACCCCTTGAGTTAAATGCTGGGAATTCTGGTGAGATCAAAGCCTGTACAGGTATGGGATCCGTTATCTGGAAACCCATTATCCAGTAAGCTCCAAATTACAGGAAAGACCATCTCCCATAGACTCCATTTTAATCAAACAATTAAAAAAAATTTTTAATTGATTTCTCTTTTCTCTTTAATAATAAAACAGTAGCTTGTACTTGATCCAAAGTAAGATATAGTTAATCCTTATTGGAGGCAAAACCAGCCTATTGGGTTTAATTAACATTAAACTTAAGTTATGGAGATTCAAATTACAGAAACATCGCTTATCCGGAAAACGCCAGGTCCTGAGCATTCTGGATAACAGGTCCCATACCTGTATTCCTTTATAATCACTACAACTAATTTAACTGCAAGAAAACAGAATTGTTTCAGGTCAAACCAAACATTAGTGCAGGAGCCCATAGACATCAGTTCTATCAATGATAGATAGAATTAAATGAAAACCTCTGTATAATGCTTCCGTGTTCTCACACCATTATTTGGGTTTTATTCAGGTTAATAAATCATACAGGAAACAGTTAACAGCACATGCATATAAGAAAGCTGATTTTTCTTGCGTTGGGTGCACAAATGAGAGACCAGTGAGATAGCTGATGCGCTTAGCATTGCCTTCTGGCAATCTTTAGAAAGCAATTTAATTAGTCCAAGGTCAAAGGGCAGGTTATGAAGCCAACTATTTATACCTTATTCCAGATCTAGTGAATGCGCATTAATGAGAGGCTTCTGAAATAAAATATATGTTGTAAGGATCAGTTGGGGCCATTCTGTACATTTACCAAAATAGAAGGTATGGAATCTGTTCTCCAGAAACCAGTTATCCAGAAAACACCCAATTACAGGATAGTCACCTCTCTAAGGTATGGGGATCTAAATTACGGAAAGACCCCTTTTCCTGGAAAACCCCAGATCCAGAGCATTCTGGATTATAGGTCCCATGCCTGTATCATTTTTTATTTAAGGCTGAACACCAAAAAGCCCATGTATTAAAGGTCGAATTTTAGTAGTAGTAGAGCCTTTTAAAACTCTGTTTCTCTAAAACCACAAATGCCATGAAAGTTGTTGGAAAATCTGAATATAAAAAGTACGAAAGGAAAAAATGCAGAAAAAATATGAATGTCTCTAAAACCCCTAAAAATTCTAGTTTCTTTTTAGATAATTACTAGCAAAAAAACCCAGAAAACCTCTAAAAAGTCTGAATGGCCAAGTGCATCAGTGCAGCTCCCATTGACTTCTATGTGACCTCGACTGCTTTTACTTGAAGTTTTGTATTAGAGCTTATTGTGGTTTTTACACTTAATAAACCTCAAATATGTAGAGTCTTAGAGAAATTGTAAAAAAAAAAAAAAAAAATACTATTGTGACGTGAAAAAAAGGAAATCAAACGTTAGTAAATTGGCCCCCAAGTGTCAGAATGGATCTCCTACAGCTCATCAAAGAACCTGACATTGAGAGCGCACTCTCATAGCAGTTACATGTAGAAAATGGTGATTGTAAATGGTTTTATAGTGGATATGGGTATATGGTGGAGGCAAGAAAGGGCTGATGGAAATTGTCCTTGGCTGAGGCCCACATGGAGATCCTCTGAAAGGCCTGTCCGACCCACAGTTGAGCACCCCTAAAAGCCAGTGTCTTGCTGCCCCTTGTTACTTTGGTGGTCAGTAAATGGGGGCCCTTACTTCTAAGCCCTAACCACTTCTGCCATGGAAAAAAAAAGATTTATGAGCAATTAAATTTAAGTTTCTTGACCTGTATATGAAGAATGCCCCAGGCAAGCAATATGACAGTACCTGCTCAGGAGTAGAAATGCAGATATCCAGATTAATAATCTTCTGTGCATACAGTTAATTATGATCAAAAGGTTCCCATTATGGGAAATGTAATGAGAAATCCACCCTTCCTATAAATAAGTTATGTTCCTCTTTTAAGAGATAAAAGCATATATTATCCAAAGCAGTACTGCAATGACAGTAAATGGAAAGACCATGGTGCTTTCATTGTTATTTTTGATTAATGGGGCATATTTTAAAGGGATTTGCAAAGAGGAGAAGTGGAAATAAAAAAAAAAGACTTTAGTAAAATGTCTAGTGGGGTTTTCATTGTGAGTAGAATATAAATAAGAAAATGAAGTAAATGTAGGCACCTTGCAGATAATTAACCACAAAGGCTTGGTCAGGACAGCAATCTTATTTCCTATGGCTGCTCTGATGGGGATGAATTAGCTCCTGTTGCTGCAATGATTTTAGTAAATTAAAGGTATATTTATATTAAAATAATATGGATTTAGGTTAATTAAGAAAAAAAACAGTACTCTGCCAGTATGTTGCATGACATGCTGTTTATATCTCTTCTTTTGTTCTATGTTCTTCCTAGCAAAGAACTAAACAAGCTTTATGAATGGTTTTCTGTATGTAATTGGTTATTTACTGACGGCAGGGTTGCCCCAGAGTACAATCTTATTTCCTATGGCCATTCTGATTATTAGCTGCTGCGTACAAGGTTTCAATAAATTATATATGATAATTTTAAACCAAAAGGACAAGGCTGTCTTGCTCTGGGCCCCATAGTGATCAAGCACTTATGTCCACGTTTATTGTAAATCACCACTATAGTCTCAGAAGACTAATGGCATAATCATCTGTCCTATAATTTTGGGTCCCCTTTGCAATACAGTAACAAGAAGAAGTCTTAATAAAAAGGGCCTTGTGTATATTCTAAGATATAATGAACCACATGCATGCATATAAAGAAATGACCACAGTATATGCTATATATCCAGATGCCATCATCTGGATATCATCAGGATGAAATCTTTGCAATATATCAATAGACAGGAGGTCAGCAATGGATTTATCTTAAACAGCATGACAGGACCAGAAGTGTTGGGCTCAATGCATTTGGCAGGTGAATCTCTTCATAAGGAGATTAAGCTCATGTGTGATACTGTTCTTACAAAATCTACCAGAAAAAAAGTGTTATTACCCAGACAGATCAAAGTGTGCTATTCCCACGTATAGGTTGAAAAAAATAAATAAACCTATTTCCACAGATTACTAATAACATGCATAGAGACAACCTATTAGATAGCACATATGACTTTTTGTTCCTGTAAGGCCAATGTATGTCCATGAAAACTAGCCTGATGAAGGGAACAAAGAGAACTAATACAACTTATTTGGTTCCTCACCCGCACAAACCAGTTTAACAGAATAGTTACACACTATAGATCCGCTAATAGTAATTAATCCACCAAATACTCCTATTACATCATATAGTATGACTATACAGATATAGGACCTGTTATCCAGAATGTTTGGGACCTAGGATTTTCCAGATAGTGGATCTTTCCATACCTTCATACCTACTAAAATAATGTAAACATTAAAACAACGAATATGCTGGTTTTGCTTCCAATAAGGTTTAATGATATCTTAGTCGGGATCAAGTACAAGCTACTGTTTTATTATTACAGAGAAAAAGTCATTTTTTAAAAAATAAATAAATAAATAAAAAATCTGGATTATGTGAATAAAATGGAGTCTATGGGAGACTTTTGGTAATGCAGAGCTTTCTGGATAACAGGTTTCCAGATAATGGATCCTATACCTGAACACAACAGATGCCCATGGTACCCAATCAAATATTTGCTTTCACTGATCCAGTTTATTCATATTAAATCACACATCTGAGTGGTCATGTGTTGCTACGGAAATGTTGCCTTTTAGCCCTAGAGCAGTGTAATGAATATGTTCATTGGTGTAACTACAACACACCACCCCCGCCAACAAATTGTCAGAGGGGCCCTGTGCTCACAGCATCCCCTACCATGCTAGGGAAGGGAGATTTCCAACAACTATAGATGTAGCAGACATCTGGTATAACTATGAACAATTAGCCTTCATAAATGTGGGAGTCAACTTATTTATTCATTACATTTGAAATGTATTCTTATTTGGTAAGTGATCAGTGTGTTTGCATTATTCCAGGACTTTGTGTTATATGTTTTAAGCCCAGCTCACAGTCCCCACTCCTCCATCTCAACCATATCTCTTACAACTTCCCCACCATAACTGTGTCCTTCAAAGGCGACATATAGGATGAGTAAAAACCGACTAATCTCGTAGGCAATAATGAATAATATATGGTGCTGGTTTTACTCTGGGCTAAAAGTGTATATTATCTTCAAAAACAGTCCCTATATTGTAGCTCCCTATAGATCTGCTATGGTCCCTGTTTGTTTCAAATGAGAGGTGGGCTTGTTCTAACGGTCTCTGCCAGAAGCACAATAGGAAGAGGATAGCCAGTCACAGCCTCAGTCATGCAAGAAAAGAGGCTTTAGTTCCCTATCAGGTCAGCCAAGCTGCTATCATTGAGCTGAAGTCCCTCTGATAGACTTTTATTTATGTTCTTATCACCCACATATCTATGGTTTGAAATAATAATTGGGCTTCTGGTTTGTGATATAAAAGAAAATGTTTTCCATCCTGGAGCATAAAGATCTGTGCTGTGCTGGACAGGGTGCAAATCTGCAGGAGATTCCTAACGTAACACTAGGTTTTGGGCCAAAAAACCTCCGCAATTTATTTTTCTGCTGAAGTTTTTCTTCATTCTAAAAGCCCATTTGAGTAAAATTACAGAAACTGTAAGTTTTTGGCCCAAAACCCAGTGTACGTTAAATAGGCCCCCTATATTTCATTAAAAAACACTTTTTTTTTCTGCCTCTTTAAACTGCTTTTGTCAGTGAACAGTAAAGATTGCTCTGTCTGCTAGAATACAGCAGCATTAGAAACTGCAAAAAAATGCAATTTTACCCAAATGATCAACAACAACCTTAGCGTCCTCTGAACATACTGTAACACACGCCTACTAAAACAGCTTTACTTGCCCATAACCAGCATCTACTGTATTCACACTCAAACAGTGCTCCTAGAAAGACAGCGGCCGCTGTATTTCATAGAAATTGATTAGATGAAGAGATGAGCATGGGAATAAGCTAGGGCACTCTCATGATGATGCAATGTGTGGAGACAAGTGTACGTAGGCAGAGCTAAACAAACACATAATTACAGAGAGGTACAGTACAAGCGGCGTACAGACATGTCACCAGCGAGTGCACAGCTCGCACCAAGGAACACATACAGCTAACACTCCCAGTGAATGATAATGATTCTGCAATATAAACACCAGGTGCAGACACTGTTATACTACAGAGGCACCAGCACTTCAGGAAGTGTTACTACAGGTGCTAGATGATAATACTAGGTATCAGTTAAATAAATGGGCTGATATATATATAATGTATATATATAAATATAGCTAACAGCAATCCAACAGAGCTAGTGTCTACCAGAATGCACCATGGAAATGGAAGGCACAGTGGGTCAGGGTTGCTAGTTTTACCAGAGCTTTCCGTGCTGATGTAGAAAAACAGTTGATAGCACTGTCATACTTAATAAGGTTAAAAACTATTAAGAGATTCAACCATTGCTAGTGTTGGGGGCTCACAGCTGAGGTGGGTAGCATTTTTATTAATCAAGGATATTCAACCTACAGCCTTCCAGAATTACAGCTCCCATCTACCCCCCCAATTATATTTTGTACTGTTTATCTACCTTGCACCCTGAACAAGGGGCCCCATCTGATAGGGTTCCAGTGCATACACCCTGTTCACTTAATTTTAATATCAGCCATGTGTGGAAGGAACTAAAGGCAAAGTACATGTAAAAATCCCCCCCCCATTAATGGCTCCAACAGCCTACATCACTACATCTCTTATTGATCTGCCCACACTCCCTGCAGAAGCCCAGGTCCACTGTGACATATATATGCTCTGTGATATTCCCATTTTTAAACCATTTTTGTTCCAGAGAATTCTTTAAACAGAACACTCAGAGGAAACGTTTAATTTATTGCCTTTGTCCTTGCCATCATCTGGCTTGTGTCTTCTCTAATCTTCTGCTTTCTCTCTAGGCGGTCTGGCTCCTGAGACAATTATTAGCCGTGTAACATGTCTGTGCACCTCTCCTGATGTTCCCTGGAGGAATGTGCATGTTACAGTACATCTGTGCTTTTAGTCTGATCTTTAATGGTTTACTGTCTTAAATGTCAGGTTGTAATGATCTTCAGTGCGTGTGATATACCTGTAGAACTGGTTGTATAGTGAATATCTGACCATCAGTCCTGGCACTTATCAAGCCACTAATCCCCATATGTATGGAGCAGTAACCTATGGCAACCAATAAAATGTTTTCATTTAAACAGGTGACTAACAAACTCTACCTGTTGCTATGGGTTACTGCCCGTGGGCAAACATAACCCCCAGTGCTTTATTGTCTATGTACTAACTTTCACCTCTACCAAGAGGCAGAGCAACTCATTTGTAAACACTGGGCAAATTTGCAGCTAAGCAGTAACCCATAACAACCAATCAGTTGATTAATTTATTTCGAGTTAGCTGTAGATAGACATTGAAAACTAATATTCGATTGGTTTCTATAGGTTACTGCCCAGGTGCTAATGTGCTCAGTGTTCTCAAACAAGCCCCACATTGTCTTTTTATCCAAGTACAGGTCTGTCCAAGTAAAACTCCTTGTTCCAAACCTTCACCCATTGACTTATTGTATGTATGCGTACTGGTACTCGCCACTCAGTGTCTTATTACTTATGTGCAAGTATCTATTCACTTACCCCATATTAACATATTAAAGGCACTAAGTTTGCCCAGGAGCAGTAACCTGTAGCAACCAATAAGACATTTGCTTTTAAACAGATAACCAGTAAATTCGACCTGTTGATTGGGTTCTCATATCAATCCAACCACATATGCCCAAGTTTTTATATCAATCCAATCACCTATGCCCAAGTTATCATATCAATCTAATCACCTATGACCAAATTCTCATATCAATCCAAACACCCCTGTTTCTGATTTTCTCAGATTCACTTTCATCTGGAATGGTGCCTATGGATTGGAGAAAAGCTGATGTTATTCCAATATTCAAAAATTTGTCCTAGTGAATGGCGTTATGAGCAGCAATCAGTATGGCTTTATGAAGGATAGGTCATGTCAGACAAATTTGATTCTTCTATTGGATTTTGACAAAGTGATACTGTGCCCCACAAATGACTGCTTTCTAAATTATGGTCTGTTGGGCTTAATGAAGTCGTTTGCACGTGGATAGGAAACTGGCTACAGGATCGGGTACAGAGGGTGGTTGTTAATGGGACATTCTCTACTTGGAGTAAGGTTCTTAGTGGAGTCCCTCAGGGCTTGGTATTGGGTCCACTTTTATTTAACTTGTTCATTAATGACTTAGGGGAGGTAGTTGTAAGTAATGTATCAGTGTTTGCAGATAACACAAAACTATCCAGTCCAATTAATTCCATCCAGGATGTGGCATCCTTGCAACACGATCTTGACAAACTGGCAATCTGGGCAGCTAAATGAGATTTAATGTTGATAAAAAGTCATGCACCCTTAATGGGACTGCACTAGGCAAATCCATTATGGAAAAGGACCTTGGAGTCCTTGTAGATGATAAACTTGGCTGTAGCAAGCAATGCCAGTCAGCAGCATCAAGGGCAAATAAGGTCTTGAGCTGTATTAAAAGGGGCATAGAGTCACGGGAGGAGGGGTCATTCTTCCACTGTATAGAGCACTTGTAAGGCCCCATCTAGAATATGCCGTACAGTTTTGGTCTCCATCACTCAAACAGCACATTATTGTATTAGATAGAGTACAGAGAAGGGGATCATATAATAATCTCTCTAATGCTTTATTTACCAGTAGGTCCTTCCAGCTGACACAAGGTCACCCATTCCGATTAGAAGAAAAGAGGTTCCGCCTAAATATTCGGAAGGGGTTTTTTACAGTGAGAGCTGTGAAGATGTGGAATTCTCTCCCTGAATCAGTGGTACAGGCTGATACATTAGATAGCTTTAAGAAGGGGTTGGATGGCTTTTTAGCAAGTGAGGGAATACAGGGTTATGGGAGATAGCTCATAGTACAAGTTGATCCAGGGACTAGTCCGATTGCCATTCTGAAGTCAGGAAGGAATCCAGTGACTAGTCTGATTAGGCAGATTAAAAAAAAAAAAACTAAAAGGTTGAATTTGATGGACGTGTGTCTTTTTTCAACCTTACTTACTTACTATGTTACTTAAGTCCAAGTTCTCATATCAATCCACCCACCCATGCCCATGTACAAGTACTGACAATAATCCATTATAATAATGCCTTGTTAACTATATACAATCACTCTGTGCCTTATTATTATGTACAAATCCCCAATATTATCAGGCAGTTGGTGCCTTATTGCCTGTGTTCATTGGATAAGCTGAACTGCTTGATGGAAGCCTACATTTTAACAGTTTTTTAGTTGTGCACAGCTGAAAATCCAAGGCCTCGCGATATTGCCATTGTTGAAAGTCTTGCACCACTCCAACCCACATACAAACCATTGCATTGTTCCAGCCAGTCAGTGCCTTATTGCCCATGTACAGGACCTCACACCAATGCAGCCTCTCAGTGCCTTACTGCCTATGTACAGTACATGGCCTTGCATATGTCCAGCTACTTAGTGTCCAGTGACTATATATCTTACATTCTCCAGCTGCTCATTGCTCAGTATACATGCCCTTGCATTTATCCATCTTAGTGCATTATTGTCCATGTATTATGTCCTTGCATTAATCCATGTAATATGTCACTGCGCAAGTCTAGCTGCTTAGTATATCATAGCCCATATAACATGTCTTTTGGCCTTCTGCAGCAGCTCTGAACCCACTGCCCATGCAAATCCCTAGCCCCAACTATAATATCTCATCCTAATAGATCAGTGTCTATGGGCCTATTTATTCTATAATATCCTAGATCCTATTGAATCTTTCATTTCCTTTTGAATAATTCCTCCCGGCTACAATTTGCCATTTTATCTTTTTAACCCCTGGCCATGCCAGTAGCCTTGAGCCGTAACCCAGCTCTAATCTCTCATTACTGCTGTTACAGCCCGTGATCAATTTGAAGGTACAATATCTCACTGTATCACTCCTGTCTCTCAGAAAATTTTATTTTCCGGTAAACAGTTCCTCTTGTTTTATTGCACATCTACCCCAGCTCCTCGTCTCAATGCTTTATTGCTCCAGTGACAACATTGCATGCACAGACCCCACTGCACAGTGCAGGGTTGTCCGTATATTCTTCATGTAAAGGTCCACTTGCCAAGCATTTTATTGCAGTACGGGAAACACAGGGGTTAAATGATACCTGAACCCATTAATATGGGGATGGCATACAAACTATACTGCAATACACTGTGTGTGGGTGTTTGGGTAATTACACATAGAAAGCACAAACACACATACAATAATTGTATAGTCAGCATACATCAACACACAGAACATACTGATTTGCCTATATAGATATATATGTATATTTATATTATATAAAATGGAAGTACTGGCATAACTACAAGAAATTATATTTAATACATACACGCAGAAACACATATGCAAAAAGCAATTCCTATTCAGACAATGTTACCTGTTTGATGGCTGGTGCAGGGTTGGGGGTCCAGGCTGTGTTTGGTCTGATGGTTAGAAAGGGAGCCAGTGCAGAGGAGAGGGAGGGAAGGAGGGAGGGAGAGAGAGGGAGAGAATACAAGGAGAGAAAAAGGGGTGGAGAGGATTCAAGGAAGAGAAATGGAGGAGAGACTCATTCATTCAGGTTATAGCAGAAGAGGCAGACAGAGGGAGGGGGAGGATTTGGCGTATACTGGTGTTAGAGGAATAAACAATGAATGTGGGGAGAATAAGGCTGAGGGGACAAAGGGAGAAGAAGGAATGTGGACGGGGGAGAAGAAGGAATGAGAAAGGCGGAGAGGAAACTATGACGGGGCAGGCGAAGGTTGTGATCTGACAAACTGGTTAAAGACTATGGGTGGGGTGCATGCCCATATGTTAATATATGGGTGCATCTTTATACAAATACATAGTCTGCTACTTCTGCTGGAAAGATTTTGATAACACAATACAGCAACACATAGACTATAAACTATTAATGGTTATATATTGTTTTTTTTAAAATTGAGTATAGGGCACAAATAATAGAGAGAGCAAATAGAGGTCCATAAAGGAGTGCTCCTCTGGATATTCCAGTTAAGTTCCTATTTAGCATGGGCTCTTATAATATAATTATAATCATGTTTTGACTCCAAGTCTGTGAAGCAGACCCAGTAATACTTTCCACTGTAACGCCTTTAAGAACTTCCAATGCACAGAACGCCCACCTGCAGATAATTTTCACTTGCTGTTCAATCGATAGGCAAAGGTTGACTGGTGTCAGCTAAAGTCTAATCCATCCTTTCCACCCACACACCCGCTTCTCTCCCATGTGAAAATTCATGCCGATATCACACTGGGTAAACCGATAAAGTGCAAACAGCGGCTCGTCATAGTTAAAGGCCAAGCAAAATTTTTTACTCAGGCCTGTCTTTAGTGTTGTCAATAGTGGGGAAAAATACCCTTTGTAAGGTCCCCATTATTTATAACACACCCTTCATCTCCCAAGCTGTTATTGAATCAAACCTGTAGGTCAGCTCTCATACACAGGAATGGGGCCTGTTATACAGGATGTGCCAGACCTTGGGATTTCTGGATAAGGGGTCTTTGGCAGTCCTGCAATTTGGAGCTTTTTGAATAACGGGTTTCCAGATAACAGATCCCATACCTGTACAGGAGCCCCTTCCTCTGACATCATAAGGCTTTCCGATGGTTGCAGATCCTTCCCAGAAATACGATAAATCTAGAGGGCCAAATGACAGTTCATTATTTCCACTCTGCATGGAAACAGTCCCAGGCCAATCTCTTTGTGTTCCATTACAAAAAAACGATTAGGGTGGGGTACCACTGCTTGCACTGCCACGTAGACAACTTTCTTTTGACATATGCACCTGTGAGGATGTACACGGCACATTATGGAAGGGAGGAGGTGGAATGGCTGCCCTCCATCTCCATATACAATTGTAAAAACCTAAATAACTTTAAACTTGATATTACTGAAAGTGAAAACCTCTGCAGAATGACATTTCTTGCTATCCAGCTATGCCTGTGAGCACTGCTAGATCTGTCTCCATCAGCCATTCATTTCATTGCATGGAAAGTTTTATACCTCAGATGCATAACTTTGAATTTACCTACCTCAAATCTCATCTGCCACTTAGATGCTAAAAATTTCCAGATTTTATGACTTATCCTGCGAAACAGGAGGCGACTTGAACAGTATATATTGCTGTGCATGATGTGGAGAGTCCTCTACAAACACAGACGTTGCTTTCGATGCTTGCTTGTAGGTCATTAATAAACAAATTAAATAAAAGCGGTCCCAAGGCAGAGCCCTGCAGAACAGCACTTCTAACTTTGTTTCAATTAGGGAATGAAACATTGATGACTGCTCTCTGCACAGTGTCCTTTGGCCGTTTTTACTGTGCGTATGGAAATTAGAGGACAGGGCAATCCTTTTACATGCTGATTAAAAGCATTAGAACAGGCCCCTCTTATGAATTGTATGGAACCTTTAAGGAGAATTGAAGAATTATTGGGTGGGACAGACAATGGGGCTCATTTATAAACTTCGCGCAGGGGCAGAATGTTTTGCACAGCGAAAATATTTGCCCTCTGCATGGTTATATTTATAAAGCTGGATAAGAGTGGTGTACTTAATGTGCAAAGAGGATTTTTTTTTTGTACTGCGAATGTCCATAAGAGTTTTTTTAAATATGACAAAAAAATGCAAATTGCGTTTGAGTTAAGTCAAAACTTTGGTGGCGAAGAAAATATTCTCAAAACAGTTTCACAAATTGCGAATTTCAGTTACTGTCAATGCTATTTTCGCAAACAACAACCTCGCACACTGGGCTCACTCACGCAAACACCCATCTCATTTGCAAGCCATTTGCAAAAATGTATTCACAATGCGTATTTGCAAAAAAACGGAAAGACGGGCACAGCAGTGCAATAGTTTTGAGTTCAGGAAAAAGCATGGGAAATACAACCATTTGTGAATAAATATGCGCTGTGCAAACTTTATAAATGACCCCCCCCCTTGAGTTTTAGGCATATTGATCAGTAAAGTCATGTTGGGGAGATCAGTGCAGGATTAAAATGTGATTAAAACGGACCCCATTTGTATTACTTGGGGAACAGGGAAGAGACCATTGAGATTAGTGTTATGTGACATAAGTACTCTGCTTCTACATTAAAGTGAGTTGATTTAGACAGAACAGAGATGAAAAATGTTTAAGGAGAAGACATCTGCTATAAAGGCTAATACAATGTTGGCAGGGTTTATACCTACGGCAATGTCTAGAACATTGGTTCCTAAACTGTGGGGTTGGTCTCCAAAAGGGGACATGGAATACTGGAGGGGGTAGGGAGCTCAGACTATTGTGCAGTTAGGGTGCAGTTACAGGTTAATTTGGGTAACAATTGAGGCAAAATCATACTTGCTGTCCTAGATATTCTTGGAAATATGGCTGAATAACTGGTTCAACAATGTTTTCAGATATCTGCAACCTTGCAGAGCAGGCCCAGACTGGCAATCTATGGGTTATGGCAAATTCCAGAGGGGCTGCCATAACATGCCATTGAAAGTCAATATTAAGTGGGCTGGTGGGGAGTTGATTGGGCCCCTCTGTACTTGGAATGCCAGGGCCTATTTTGACTCCCAGTCCAGACCTGTTGCAGAGCTAAGGGAGTCCTGACTAGGAGTTGATTTTCCTAAGGGATCTTGAACAGAAAAGTCTGATTACCTCTATAACATTGGTAACTGTCAGTGTTCATGTGCTGTATACAGGGTCTATACATAACCGTGGTTGTGCATCATACAAAAGGCCCATATATTAAAAAAGGAGGGGAAATGGTGTACTTGTACGTGATTGACTTTAATGTTTCAAGGTCCATTTCATTCACTTATTAACAGGGACCCTGGTTTAAAATGCATCCCAAACCATCCCTTATTGTATGCAGACTTTGCCTTCTCTGCATGGCCTTCATTGATTTAAACTCATTTATCAGGGAATTCATTAGTCCACTTCAAACCAGTGATGAAACAGCAGGGGGTGCGACTGTACCCAGACCTGCATCCCCTTTGCGCCTGTCAGAGCAGCAAAACAGAAGAGATTTTCTGAACTGGTGAGGGTTGGGGTATCTACCTTGTTGCACCTCTTGCAGCCAAGATTTGTTAAGTTATTGTGTCATATCGTCTACTCTAAATGACATACAGTATACAGTTAAGATTATTCAACAAATGTTGTCGGCATTCAGTGCCCCAACATAGATATTACATCAATACTTAGTTAAGCTTCCTTATGCAAATGCAACAGCCTCTAGATGCTTCCTATAGCCTTTGATGAGTGTCTGGATTCTGGATGGCGGTATTTTTGCCCATTCGTTCATACAAAATCTCTCCAGTTCAGTTAAATCTGATGGCTGCCGAGCATGGACAGCCTGCTTCAAATCATCCCATAGATTTTCCATGATATTAGAGTCGGGGGACTGTGACGGCCATTCCAGAATATTGTACTTCTCCCTCTGCATAAATGCCTTTGTAGATTTCGAAGTGTGTTTAGGGTCATTGTTTTGTTGGAATATCCAACCCCTGCGTAACTTCAACTTTGTGATTGATGCTTGAACATTATCCTTAAGAATTTGTTGATATTGGGTTGAATTCATCCGACCCTCGAATTTAAAAAGTGTCCCAGTCCCTGAACTAGCCACACAGCCCCACAGCATGATGGAACCTCCACCAAATTTGACATCAATCCAAAGCACTTTGTTCCAAAATGACTGTGGCTTGTCTAAATGAGCTTTTGCATACAACAAGCGACTCTGTTTGTGGCGTGAGTTCAGAAAGGGCTTCTTTCTCATCACCCTGCCATACAGATGTTCTTTGTGCAAATTGCATTGAATTGTAGAATGATGAACAGATACACCATCTGCAGCAAGATGTTCTTGCAAGGCTTTGGAGGTGGACTTTGGGTTGTCTGTAACTCACAGACCTGGGTTTTACAGCAACTGTGCCTGTGGCCTTCAATTTCCTGATTACATTCCTTACAGTTGAAACTGACAGTTTAAACCTCTGAGATAGCTTTTTGTAGCCTTCCCCTAAACCATGATACTGAACAATCTTTGTTTTCAGATCTTTTGAGAGTTGCTTTGAGGATCCCATGCTGTCACTCTACAGAGGAAAGTCAAACAGAAGCACAACTTGCAATTGGCCACCTTAAATATCTTTTCTCATGATTGGATACACCTTCCTATGAAGTTCAAGGCTTAACGAGCTAATCCAACCAATTTTGTGTTGCCATTAATCAGTATTGAGCTGTTACATGAATTCAAATTAGCAAAATTACAAGGGTACCCAAATTTTTGCACAGCCAGTTTTTCACATTTGATTTAATTTCATGCAACTGAATACTGCTTCACTAAAAATCTTTGTTCAGAAAACACCCCAGTACTCAGATGTTCCTGGGAAATGAAAGACATACCAATGTTATCTTTTTTGTTGAAAGTGGAGTAAATTATTATACAGGCTGAGAGGGGTTCGAAAACGTTTTCATACAACTGTATATATTTGTGTATCCCTTGGGTTTACCACTGTATATAGTCCCCTAGTGGTTTCTAAACAATCCTTAGGGCTTTTTTGCCATGGAGAGACTCAAACCATTCGTAGAGCAGAACAGTCACACTGAAAATAATGGCTGAATTTGGAGAGACGTGTCTATTCCACAAAATCAAGTCATGTACAGCCTGCGATTTTGTCAGATGATTCTCCTCTGATGTAAAATCGAATCGGATAAAGTCAGGCAGTTTCTTGCTTTCTTCAAGCATACATCTGGCAATGGCAAAATTAAGATTGAAACACAGCATGGACTCCTTTCTTGGACTGACCCTGATGGACCCCTGAATGCAATGAAAGAAATGGCTGAACACCATTGTCTTTAAAGACACACAGAGGATTACAACACAGTGACACATAGGAAGTGGCCTGAAATCTACTGTTGGCAAGCCTTGATGGAAGTGCAGACCTTAGGTGACTGGTAACACAGCTGGATATGTATTTTATTGACTGTGGTTCTGCAGGCTGTGTCTTTGAATGCCAGTGAGCAATTGTTCTAAGTGCTGCTGCTCATATCTCATTGATTCCCTGTCCCTATGAGTTTCCTGTTAACAAAATAAATCATTATTCTCACTTGTGACTATGGAACTCCAGGCATCCAAGTATTCCGGTACCATATAGTACAATAAAAAAAAACTTCTCTGCCTATGGAAAGGCTTGGTGCACTTGGGGGTGCCAAATGAAAGGCACCCCCAATTGATTGTATTGACTTACCTTACCTTCTTTCTTCAAATTTCATGCATGCACAGTTGAACGAAATAGCCGAGTTAGTTAAAGTTCTACTGTGCATGCACAGCCGCGCGAAGACAGAGGAAGACCGAAGATCACTCCGTGGTGCTCACTGGTATAAATCCGGGCCGGTGCAGTTTTCTGCTGATAGGAGCACCAGCCCGGGGGTTTCAGGTAAGTCAATCAATTGGGGGTGCCTAACATTTGGCACCCCCAAGTGCACCAAGCCTTTCCTTCTCCTTTAAAAAAAAAAAGATCATCTGATTAGTGGTTGTCCATGTGCAAAGCATCGATGTCATAGCGTTAAGGTCTCTCACTCAGGATTTAAAAGCTCGTTTATTTTACATACTATGGTCTGCAACAGACAGTGTATCACTGACGTCACATATATATTTTTAGAGCTATGTGAATCTGTTTACCATCACTAGGATTTTACATTTTTGTTCTTCAGTGAGCTGTCAAATCACTGTTCTCTGATGAAAAGAATGCAACGTGGCCATTATGTGGTGGTTGGAGTAGGGGTAGGCAGTAGAAGCATCTGCCAAAGGTGCAACCATTATAGGAAAAGAGAGGCACAATTCCAGAAAATATGTTTATTGCTGCAGACTATCTGAGAAGCTCTAAATTAGACTAGCTTCTTGTCTCTCCCCATTTTATCAGCTGAATTGTGTCTGCTACTAATTCTTACAGACAGGTGGAATTTTACAATCCTGTGGAATTCTGCAAAGTAGGTAGTTAGGCTTCTACCCAGCATTGCCCTGGAAACTAATCAGGTTTTCAGTCAAATGGACCACACAGCATAAATAGGCTCAGCACTCTTGAAACCCCCTTACATATTTCATCTTTGCAACAATGTGATGAATAGATATTCGCTATAATGAAATTAATCAATCCTATTGGGTAAGCATGCATTTTTCGGGAAAACAAACTGTAATTGAAGCTTAGCACCTATGAAAACACCTTAAAATATGTTTGTTGTAAGTGGGTGTAAGCTATGGAATGCCAGAACCGGATTAGTTAGATTGAATTGCCATTTTTGATGACCAGTGTTTTGTTTTAAAAAAAGAGTCATTCACCTCCTTCCAGATAAGGTGATGGTCCTTAAAAATATTTTTGCTATCCGTGTACAAAAGAATGAGTTCTCGTAACACTGAAGTCAGGGATCTGAGATACACAGGTGTATTGCATGTAGGAGCCCACTGTTTTTACACAAAACCTCTTTGATGACTTCCTCCACTTTTAGAGGACATCTCTGAGAGCTTCATAGCATTCAGTCAAATTGGGTCCAAACCTACATCAAGGTGGACAATCCATCAAGGTGGCTCATTCTATCAGTACCTTGAAAATAAAGCCTCTACTACACCTCACAGAGGATACACAGTGTCTGAGGGCTGAGACAGAACTGTAACCAGTGGAGGAGTTCCAGGAAAATCCAGACATCTTGGCAGGCAATGGACGATCGAAGTCAGACAGACAGTGGGACAATGCATGCAGCAGGGGTTTAACATGGTGAGCCAGACCAGGTAGACTCAATGGGGTATATTTATCAAAGTTAGAGATCACCATAGTCCTCTAGAGTGAAATTCTGCCACTCTCTATTCATTTCTATGGGATTTTGAAAGGCGTACTTATCAAAGGATGAACTTTCAACCATTGATAAATAGTCGTTCAAAAATCCCATAAAAATGAATGGAGAGTGGCAGAATTTCACTCTAGAGGACAGTGGTGATCTCTAACTTCACTCTATGATAATTTTACCCCAGTGTGTCTGAATATAGACCTGAGCATATATATATTTACAGAGCATCACTATATTCTGTGTGCTAATGATACCACGCTTGGGTCAGAATTTGTGCACCCCATTGGTGATCAGCCCTGACCTGTGTAAAGAAGCACTGAAGATGTTGCTGATTTGGGTGCCAGCTAGAAGATATGTGATAAATCTGCATCTTACAGGTGTATTTGTAACATTGAGTAGTTATGTAGCAAATCATTAGTGACAGCTACTCTCCTTATATATAACAGCAAGTGGTGCATTGTCTCTTATAAATGTTGTATTGAGGTGGCATGGGAACCCAGGTTCAGTTCTAGGCTGCATATCAGTAAAAACTTTTATTTTCCCCCTGCTTCTGTATGAGTTTCCTACAAGTACTCCTCCCATAAAAAGTAAAGAGCATTCTCCAAACTGTTGCCATAAAGTAGGAAGCACCGAATTGTCAAGAATTTCATCAAACACTGTAACCTTAAGGTTTGCTTTTATTGAAAGCAGAGGCCATAGTATGCCATGACCAAACAAATCAGCAGTCTACTGAGAAGCTACTGTATAATGAGATACTGATTTGTTTTAATTGTGCTTGTACGAGTCAAGACATAAAGGGGGTTATTTATCAGAATCCAAATTTTTTGGATTATTTTATTAAATAAAGTCAGACCAAACTAGAATCCACGATTTGACCTTATTTATTATTAAAAAGGCTAGATGTAGTTGGATCAGCGAAAAAATCAACAAAATCGAGCAAAAATCGGAATCATAAGATCATTTCCGATTTTTTCCCCGAATCACTCGATTTTCTTCAGGCTTTTTCGGAAGATTTTTAGATTTTTCGGAAAAAGCCAGAAAAAGAAGGATTTTCAGGCTAATTCCAGCGTAGACTACAGAAACTTCCAATAGGATAGGGTCCTCTCCCATTGACTTATATACAACCTCGGCAGGTCTGAGTTGGTGGATTTTCGAGATTCAGACTTTTTGTAGCCTCAGGGTATAACAAATCTACTAAAAATTCTGATTTTATAGTGAAAAAAAACTGGAATCTTTTGAATTTTTGCCATTCGTACTTTAATAAATAACCCCCAAAATGTCAAAATATTTTTTATAGGCCCACCAACAAAGTATGTTTTATTTTGTACATTTTAAGGATCTGTCCCTGTTTTAGTAGACACAAAAGCTTAACAAGGTTAAAACTATACCATTGAAATGCCATAGTGTTTAAAACTTTAAATGTAATCATCAATTTAAAAAGGAACCCTCTTGAACAATAGCATTTTCTTCACCTCCACAATGCACATGTTGCCTTATGATATTCCCTGCATATGCTCCCTCAAGCCAGTTGCAATACAATAATGAGGAATTTGAAGTCTGCTCCCTTGTGCGGGTGTTCCCATTGAGACAGTCAGTGAGACCAATATGTTTTGTTTTAGCTACCCCTCCCTCCTGATATTCCATATTTTAAATTTGCTGTATACACATGCTACAAGTTTGTGGACCTTTTGCTTCTGTGGTGGGAATTAATTACTTATCTCTCAGTTTATTTCTCATCTCGTCTTTGGGCAAGGTGTTGGTAGAACATTTTATTGGGGAAGAAGTGAGAGCATGCAGGATGTTATAGTACTGTTGGCATTGTTACCACCTGCACAGACCAGGTGGTAATTTTAAATGTGTTACAGGTATGGGATCTATTATTCAGAATACTCGGGACCTGTATTTTTTTCCGGACAAGAGATCTTTCTGTAATTTGGATCTCCATACTTTAAGTCTACTAAAAATCATTTTAACATAAGATAACACCAATTGAATTTTACAATCAATAAGGATTAATTATAATTTAGTTGGGATCAAGTAATTACTGTCAGGGGGCCTATCGGCTCCCAAAGGGAGTAGTATGGACCAAGGAAGAAGCCAGGAACAAGAGTCCAAGATCGAGGTATCCGAAGGGTTAAACAAGAGAATAGTCCGGTCACAGGCAAAGTTCTTCAGGCAGGCAGCGAAGGGTCAAAGTCCAGAACAAACAGGGATCAAGATCAGGGAACAAACAGGAAATCTTCACAGGAAACACCCAGGTACAATGCAGGCAAGAATACCTATAATTGGGCAGGGTTTCAGTGTCCAGGACGCCCTTTTATGACAAAATCCCGGGACCAGTGATGACATCATCATGCAGAGACGCTGCACCCATGTGTTCAACATGGGCGCCACCATCTTGGATTTTCATTGGCACCAGTGATGACGTCATCATGCAGCAACGCTGCACCCATGTGTTCAATCTTGGATTTTCACTGCGACCGCCGGGAAGGTGAGCTGCGCCGTCGGGTGCTTCTGGCAGTCCTGACAATTACAGAGGAAAGAGAAACATGTTTTAAACTTTTGAATTATTTGATTATGGAGTTTAATGGAGTTTATGGTAGATGGCCTTCCCTTAATTCAGTGCCTTCTTGATAATGGGTTTACAGATAATCGATCCTATACTTGTATAACATTTCCTTCCACTTGTACAGGTACAATTATCAACAAACATCTTTTAGTTACAGTAGCTCTGTTAGAACAATGTGCAGTTTACTTTGTTCAAAGCCACCTTAGTGAGCATTTTCCTATTAGCTTCCATGCACACAGGCCAGATTCAGTAGCTATACACAGTGTCAGGCCTGTATCTTTACTTTGAATGGAAATGATGGATCTGTCAGTGGATGAAGGCCAGGAGGAGGCAGAATGGATTAATAGGTTAAACCATGTCTACAGCTGACTAAGTGTAGCCTAGGTCTAGATTAGGTGCCTAAATGATGTGTATCTGTAAATTTCGCTGTGATCCCTGAAAGTAAAGTACTTTGAAATTTTGCCCTTTTAGAGGTTTATGGAGAGCATGCCCATGATCTTTGCATGCTCTCTGCAATCTGCATCATAAAATAAATAGCACAGTGATGCACAGTAGAAAATGGTAGTCCCACCGCATAAAATAGTACAGGGCCCACAGCTGTAAATGGCACAATAATTCCCAGCAGTAAATGGCAGTGACCCAAAGCATAAAATGTACAATGAGCCATAGCAGTAAGGGACACAGTAAGCCAAAAAATTAAATTGTGCCTTTATTCACAACAGTAAATGGTACGATGACCCGCAGCAGTAAACACTATGGGGTATATTTATCAAAGAGTGAAGTTAAGAGTGAAGTTCCGCCACTAGAGTGAAATTCCGCCACTCTCCATTCATATCTATGGGATTTTTATAGGCGTATTTATCAAAGGGTGAACTTTCACTTTCACCCATTGATAAATACGCCTTTCAAAATCCCATAGAAATGAATTGAGAGCTGCGGAATTTCACTCTAGTGGTGGAACTTCACTCTTTGATAAATTTACCCCTATATCACCCGTACAGTACAATACTCCATGGAATATCCCCATGGAATTTGACTGTGTCTTTACCCACATCAGAGACTCATGGCAGTAAATGGTACAGTACAAATCCCCCAGTGTAAAATAGCACAGTAATACACAGCAGGACAATGCCATAGTGACCTGCATCACTAAATGGTTTAAGAATCTTAAATTGAGATGGAACGTGTCAGTCAGTGGTTACTAAATTAAATGTCTTGTCTTGTGTTGTCTTGCATAAAAAGGGCTTTAACAACAGACATTTTACCTCTTTATAGGTCCCTCCGAAGGCCTGACCTTGAGTATGAAGTGCAGATTTGGGCTCCAGGGATACTGTCATGGGAGAAAAAAAAATTCTAAAATCAATCAGTGAATAGTGGTGATCCAGCAGAATTCTGCACTGAAATCCATTTATCAAAGAGCAAACAGATTTTTTTACATTCAATTTTGAAATCTGACATGGGGCTAGACATATTGTCAATATTCCAGCTGCCCCAAGTCATGTGCTCTGATAAACTTCTATCACTCTTTACTGCTGTACTACAAGTTGGAGTGATATCACCTCCTCCCCTCCCCCCCCAGCAGCCAAACAAAAGAACAATGGGAAGGTAACCAGATAGCAGCTCCCTAACACAAGATAACAACTGCCTGGTAGATCTAAGAACAACACTTAATAGTAAAAACCCATGTCTCACTGAGACACATTCAGTTACATTGAGAAGGAAAAACAGAAGCCTGCCAAAAAGCATTTCTCTCCTAAAGTGCAGGCACAAGTCACATGACTGGGGGCAGCTGGGAAATTGACAAAATGTCTAGCCCCATGTCAGATTTCAAAATTGAATATAAAAAAATCTGTTTGCTCTTTTGAGAAATGGATTTCAGTGCAGAAGTCTGCTGGAGTATTAACTAATGTGTTGAGAAAAAAACATGTTTTCTGATGACAGGATCCCTTTAAGAAGGACGGAATATTTAAATTATAAGGGTAGACTTTCAAGTTTGGGGTTGTTTTCTCTCAAGAAAAGGTTCTTGCGAAGAGGCCACCCCTTTAGACTGGAAAAGAAAAGAAATTCCATTTAAAGAAATACAAATGGCTTTTCATGGTAAGGGTAGCAAGGTTGTGGAATGCCTTACTGGGTTATGTTGTGATAGCAAATTCTAATAATGCCTTTAAGAGTGGGATGAATGTCTTTTTGGATAGGCATAATATCCAAAGCTATTTTGAGCTCAAGTTCTACAGTTAGTTAGTTTATAATAGGTATTTATATATGGTTTCATATACAGGTATGGGATCCGTTATGCAGAAAGCTCCGAATTACAGGAAGGCTGTCATCCATTTCATCCAAATAATTACAATTTTTAAACAATTTTTAAACATTATTTCCTTTTCCTCTGTAATAATAAAACTGTATCTTGTACTTGATCCCAACTAAGATATAATTAATCCTTATTGGAGGCAAACCATACCTATTGGGTTTATTTAATGTTTAGATGATTTTTTAGTAGGCTTAATGTATGAAGATCCAAATTACAGAAAGATCTGTTATCAGGAAAACCTTAGGTCCCAAACATTCTGGATAATAGGTCCCATATATGTTTAAATAAATTGGGTGTGCCTTTTCAACCCAATTATGTAGCCCTGCTGTAAATGGAAACCCACATTTGCAAACGTAGGATTTTCATTTGGCCTGTTTTAATAGAAAGGCCTGGAGCTCCAACACCTTCAGCCCTTGCATATTAATTTGACACAGTGTAACAACTTGTATAAGATATACATGTGACACAGTGTAACCACATAGTAGGCCCAAGACGTAATCAAAAGGTACAGACTGCAATATTCTAGAAATGTTAGGAGGCTTTTTATATATACTGTATATATACTGATTGTACTTAATGGCATCTAAACATACAGCAACTCCAAAAATATCACAAATACTATATATCTATGCCAGGGAACATATGGGTGTACTAAGAGTACAGAGAAAATGGCTTGAATATGGTATGCCATATTTGACCCATATAGCTATTAAAAGCCCTGCCAAAGACTGGGCCACTTTAACCTTTCCCCAATATCTCTATAATCTATGTCTGTTGCATCACTCCACCCCATTTTGTCATGACACCACCCCTTTGCATTATGGTCCCATTCCCTTGTGGCATTACCCCCCTTTACATCACATCCAGCCCATTCTCACTGACACCCACTGGCTGGTAAAATGTTTTTAAAAGGTGGCAACCCTACTAGAAAGCTAGGCTTGGGCAAGGAATATTTAGCCATACTGGGGTACATCATAGAGAAAAAAAACAGTTATAGTAATGGGGTTAAGGTGTAGGTTTCCCATAAATAATAATAAGGTCTATCAAAGACTAGCTGGTCTAACACAATTTGTTCCTTTTGATTGTCTTTTCCTGCTGCAGCACAAGATTTAGGACATATTTCTGTTTGAAAAAGAAGGCAGTATTGGGTCCCTCATATTTGTGATGAATTGCACATCCGCTCAGGGATAAACTTGGCAAAGCATAAGATCAGGGAGATTTGAACTCCAGTGCAATAACATGAAGTGCTTCTTGAATTCACAGCCTTTAATAGTGTGCACAGTGGTTTCCTGAAGGTGGTGCTAAAATACCAAAGAACTAGTTTTAAAAATATATTTTGATTATTTGAGTTATCAATAGAGGTTAGTGACAGTAGGGTAATTATTCTAGTATATTCTGTGCTTCTGGGCTGGTTTCACAAGCCCGAGTTCTGCATGCAGCTATGAGATTCAAGTGTTTACAATAAGGTAAAATACACAAACAACTGATTATTTGAATGCTAGAGCCCTTAAGGTGGCCATACACAGGCAGATTTAAGCTGCCAATTCAGGTCCTTTAGACAGATTTGGCAGTTTATCTGCACATGTATGGGGCCTGCCAACAGGCCTCCCCAATCGATATTTGGCCAACAATAGGTGAGATCTCAATCAGGGAGGCTTGCTTTCTCTGTCAGATCAAGGACCGCATCAGCTCATTCATGTGGTCCTCTCTCTGACTTTCCTTATCCCCTTCATTGTAATGCAATTGTTTGGCCCTAGGCCAAACAATCGCATTACCTCAATATCGCCCACCCAAGGTCTGTCGGAGGGAAGATTCACTTGTTTGGCGACCTAGCCAAACAAGCTCCTTTTACAATTACCTTTATTGTGGATTGAGTTCCTTCAAACAATGGGGCAAATTCACTAACCTCCATAAATTCGCCAGCGACAGCTTTGCTCACATCGCCACACTTCGCCAGGCGAAAATTCGCCGGACAACCCTAATTCACTAGATTTTGTGATGGGGTGATGGTAATTTAAATTGAGTGCAGATGCAGCACTGGACTTCTTTGTTTTCTTTTCTATGCATTGTCTACATGGTGAGGGTGACAAGAGGCTACACGTCCCCTTCAGGGCCCGCTATGTAACAGTGAATGCTTTTGTAGTTGCCAGTCCCTGGCAATTCTAAAATCGTCCAAAAAGTGATGAGAACTTCCAAATCAAAGTCTAGATTTTGGTAAAGGTGTAAATAGAGTAAAGGTATTTGGGATAGAAGGGATAAAATTAAAAAACTTTTAGCCATTAAGGCCATTAAGATGTTTCTATTTACAGTCCATGGGCCTCAAGCTGTACATAAATCTCATATTGTAAATAGAAATAACCTGCTATCTAAAGATAATTGTCTTTCTGTATGTGCCCATTGCTGAATTTTAGAGAGAAACATTCTATATAATATATAAATAAATTGTTTTAGGTTAAAAACAAAATCTGTATTTGGCTTTATACATTAATAACACAAAATAAACTTTTAACTGAGGTCATCAGGCACCTTGCAACTCGGTAAGCATAAAGAGATTTGACAGGGCCAATAAGGTGTTTGGAAGCATAAATACCACAGAAGGGCATTACTAGCAGAATAAGCTGCATGATGATCATCTGTATATCTTGCTAAATCTTTCTTGGCAGGATATGTTAGCGAGGTGGGGGTAATAATCGCCCTTCATTACAGTCCCTGGTCTCACTGGAAGTGACAAGCTTGGTCCCAGCTGGAACAGCCTCAAGGGTAATAAAGTTAATTTTTAGCCAAAAGATCATCAGCTTCACTGGCACCTCCATACAATCCATCCGTTTCTTCATTTTCTCGATTTCTACCTTACTGATAGTGTATTATTGTGCCAATTTAAAACAAAGGGATTTGACTATAATGGCACATAAATAAATAGAATTAAATAGATTTTTATTGCTGTTCAGGGAAATCTTAACTTTTGTTTATAAATATGATGCACATGGGTGGCGGCACTAAATAAAATAAGGTAAATACAATTCATAAGTCATGAATTTGAGATGCTTCATTTGTTGTTAGAGTCTTACCAGCCTGTGCTCTATGTCAACCAGACACATGTCTCTGCATATGGCAGCTAATGAACTCATTAATATGTATACCAGTAACCAGAGACATTTGCAAGCATAAATATTGGACAAATAAACTACCTGCTTGCCCATGTGAGCCATTAATTAAAAGGCAGTGAATAAGGACAATTTACTTGTGCAAACTTGAGATTGTAAAAAAAAATCTGACTGGCTAGTGCAAATTAGATGTGAATGTGCACACAGGAGCTGATTAACATGGGTGCCATATTGTACTGGTGCAGTTACCCGGAGCAGTCAAGAAGCTTTTTAATTTTTTAAACAGCCCCATGCTTTGAAAATAATCTGAATTGGCATCCTAACATACGTGTAACAGTGTTTAAGGTTGAACAAAAATATGTCTGTCAAGTTCAAGTACTTTTGCCTTGCAGCACTGGCGGCCTGATTTTCATTCCAGTTTAGGCATTATCTGCCACGAGTTTGTTTGTTTTTTCTGTGTCTAGGTGGGTTTTTGTGGACAAACAAGTTGATTCCTGATAAAACTGACCCTAGTGTGTGTGAATGCGATAGGGGACTTAAATTGAATCTGGAGTGAAAACTCCAGATTACAGAAATGCCATCTTTCATAGATTCCATTTTATCCAAATAATCCAAATTTTTTAAAAATGATTTCCCTTTTCTCTGTAATAATAAAACACTAACTTGTACTTGATCCCAACTAAGATTTAATTAATCCTTATTGGAAGCAAAAGCAGCCTATTGATTTTCTAGTTGATTTAAGGTATGAGGATCCAAATTTTTTTATATTTATTTATTTATTTATTTTGAGCATTTATTGTACATTGTTAAGTCATCTCCAGAACAAGACAACTATCATCATATCGGCATCATTAAAATAGTTTTGATCATATCAGTATAGTACACACAATAAAATGATGGTCTTGCAATCATTACTTTCGGGTCTGTACATGCCACATACAAAGTAACATAGTAACATAGTAAGATAAGTTGAAAAAAGACACACGTCCATCAAGTTCAGCATTTTAACTTTTTTTTTTTTTAACCTGCCTAACTGCTAGTTGATCCAGAGGAAGGCAAAAAAAAAACCATCTGAAGCCTCTCCAATTTGCCTCAGAGGGGGAAAAAATTCCTTCCTGACTCCAAACTGGCTATCGGTCTATTCCCTGGATCAACTTGTACTATGAGCTATCTCCCATAACCCTGTATTCCCTCACTTGTTAAAAAGCCATCCAACCCCTTCTTAAAGCTATCTAATGTATCAGCCTGAACCACTGATTCAGGGAGAGAATTCCACATATTCACAGTTCTCACTGTAAAAAACGTTAGAGTTAGGCGGAAACTCTTTTCTTCTAATAGGAATGGGTGACCTTGTGTTAGCTGGAAAGAACTACTGGTAAATAAAGCAGTAGAGAGATTATTATATGATCCCCTTATATATTCATACAAAGTTATCATATCTCCCCTTAAGCACCTCTTCTCCAGCATGAACATCCCCAATTTGGTCAGTCTTTCTTCATACCTAAGATTTTCCATACCTTTTACCAGCTTAGTTGCCCTTCTCTGGACCTTCTCTAATACAAATGTCCTGTTTGAAAGATGTAGACCAATTTCTAGATGGGGTATTACCAGTGCTCTATAAAGTGGAAGAATGACCGCTTCCTGCCGTAAATCAATGCCCCTTTTAATACAGCTCAATACCTTATTTGCCCTTGATGGCATTGCTTGCTACAGCCAAGTTTATCATCTACAAGGACTCCAAGGTCCTTTTCCATAATGTATTTGCCTAGTGCAGTCCCATTAAGGGTATAAGTGGCTTGGATATTTTTACATCCCAGGTGCATGACTTTCCATTTATCAACATTGAATCTCATTTGCCACTTAGCTACCAGATTGCCAGTTTGTCAGGATCCTTTTGCAAGGATGCCACATCCTGGATGGAATTAATTGGGCTGGATAGCTTTGTGTCATCTGCAAACACTGATACATTACTTACAATACCCTCCCCATAGTCATTGATAAACAAGTTAAATAAAAGTGGACCCAATACTGAGCCCTGAGGGACCCCACTAAGAACCTTACTCCAAGTAAAGAATGGACCATTAATAACCACCCTATGTACCCGATCCTATAGCCAGTTACCGATCCATGTGCAAACGACTTCATTAAGCGCAACAGACAGGCCTATAATTGCCAGGCTGAGATCGTAATCCCTTTTTAAATATTGGAATGACATCAGCTTTTCTCCAATCCATAGGTACCATACCAGATGAAAGTGAATCTGAGAAAATCAGAAATAGGGGCTTGGTCTAAAACTGAACTAAGCTCTCTTAGAAATGGGGGGTCTATGTCATCAGGCCCTGGATCCTTTTTTACATACATTTTTATTAAAGCTTTATGGATCATATCCGGAGTCAGCCACTGACTAGATTGAGCTGAGCCATCAGTACAGCTATAAAGTGAGCCTGGGAAGTCAGACTCCTCTATTGTATACACTGAAGAAAAGAACTGATTTAGCACATATGCCTTTTCTGTACTTTGGTAAATCTATGCATATTGGGCATCAAACTATTCAGTAGACCTGTGACGTCCATAATTAGGGTGATTTTTCTTTGTTCGTAAAACATTGTGAGAGAAATGCGGCAAATTGCTACATTTTTAGGAGATTTAATGTCGTAAAAACCTCTATGTTTACAAAGCTTTGCAGTTTGGCAGTTTGGTGTATAAAGACGTCTTTATCTTTGTTGGATTCATCAGAATGTTTACTTTCCAAAAATATATAGTTTTGGGGGTCTTTGTGCAAGGATGGTCTTGTGGCACATAAAACCTTTGTTTATAGGCCAATCGGCAGCCAAGAAAATTCATATACGCTATTTTTATTTGGGGTCTGCTCATGCCAGCTGCTTTGGTATATCTATGCATAGTGGGCATCAAACTGTTCAGTAGACCCTTGGTGTCAATATTTAGGGTGTTTTCCAGTTGTATGTAAGAAATTGGGTGAGATAAATGTGGCCAATTGCAATATTTTACACAATTTTCAGAAATGTAAAAACCGCTGCCTTTATCACCAAATTTAGGAGAGGTTTGCGGTTTGGTGCTTTTGAGTAGAAAGATGTGGATTCGGGGAAATGTGTACTTTCCAAAAATATATGGTTTTCTGGGGTGAATGTACTTTTTTCTATCTTTGCCCCCCCCCCCAAACTATGTAAATGTGTTGATTTTGCAGTACCTGAAATGACAGACCAAATGGGGTGTCTTCATTTTGGGGCCCCTTTATGCCACCTGCTTAGGTAAACCTATACACATTAGGCATAAAACTGTTCAGAGGACCCCACACTTTCATATTTGGGGTGAATTGTCATGATACCTAAAAGTATTTGTGGAAATAAGATGCTGCAGGTGGAAATTTTGAGGTACATTTTTGAGATGTCGAAAAAAATCACCAAATTTAGGAATGGTTTGCGGCTTGGTGCTTTGGAGTAGAAAGACATGCATACCCAATTTGGATTCGGGGGAATGTGTATTTTCTGAAAATATAACGTTTTCTGGGGTGAATGTACTTTTTTCTACCTTTGTATACCCCAAACTATGTAAATGTGTTGATTTGCAGTATCTGGAATTATATTTTGGGGCCCCTATATGCCACATACTTAGGTAAACCTATACATAGTGGGCATCAAACTGTTCAGTGGATTCCTGGCAATCATATTTAGGGTGTTTTACATTAGTACCTAATGATGTGTGGGGAATATGATGCTGTAGTTTGGAAGCTTTGAGGTAATTTTTCAAAAAATTCACCAATTTCTTTAAAAAATTATAACTTTAGGAAAGAATTGCAACTTGGTAGTTTGGCGTACATAGATATATTTACCCATTTATAATTTGCCAGATTCTGCTCTTTCTAATAATGCATTGTTTTATAAGGTAAACCTACTGTTAGTGGAGTGTTTGGTCTTGACATCAGAAGTATGCTGTTTTGTGGAGCGGTGCTTTAGAAATTTGGTAGTGTACTGCTTAGAGATTTTGATCTATACGAGGGAGAAATCTCCAAAAAACTATATATATTTGGTATTGGTGCGTTCAGGAGACATATACCTTTCTAAATCTGCTGTGTTCTCATACATTAAATTAGTTATGTTTCAGATATATGTGATTGTAATATGTGAAAAATGTTTTTTTTTCATTTTATTAGGCTCTTCACTTCACTTAACCTATATTTTTTTTACAAAGGAAATACCCCAAATTTTAAGCATATTTTTAAAGTTCAAGTTGTCCTGAAAAAAACAATATTGTTTTCCTGGGTAAACTAATAGACACCCCCAGGAAAGGTCTTTAAAGGGAAAGAGTACAAAATGTCTAAAAACTGCTTGGCAGTAGATGTTCGCATTTATGACAAATCAGCTGGCAGGGAAAGGGTTAATGTTTCAATAATTTTCTAATAGACTTAAGGTCGAAATTACGGAAAGATCCACTATCCGGAAAGCACCAGGTCCCAAGCATTCTGGATGACAGGTCCCATACCTGTGTAAACCATAAATAACATCAATAATTACAAAGACAAAAACAATTGCAATAAATTCTCTGGGGCTCATTAAAATTTCCTGTCTTGGTATTGGAGGTCTTCCCTAGCTAAGTTACAGTGGACACACTGCATTTATCCAATATGCAAGGATATTGTTGTGTCTGTAGTATGTACTAGGCAGTTGATAGAAAGCATGCATGAACTTTATTTTTCATTGTCTGTGGAATAATATCAGTACACGTTTCCCACATTTCAAAAAATAAGATGCCTCCGCCCAGTTCATGTTGAACACCTTAACCAATTTCTACAAAAGAGTCAGTTTTTTTTGGCTACAGGTAGGGGAAGATTTACTAAGCTCGAGTGAAGAAATCGAATGAAAAAAAAAATCGAATTTCGAAGTATTTTTTTGGGTACTTCGACTATCAAAATTGGTCAAATTCGATCAAATTCAATCGAATAGAATGATTAGAACGATTCGAAGTAAAAATCGTTCGACTATTCGACCATTCGATAGTCGAAGTTAAAAAATACTGTCTCTTTAAAAAATACTTCGACTTCATACTTCGCCACTTTAAACCTACCGAGCTGTAATGTTAGCCTACGGGGACCTTCCAAAGCACTTTTGTAACCTTTTTTTGATCGAATAAAAAATCGATCGCTTAAAATCGTTTGATTCTAAGGATTTTATCATTTTATTCGATCGTACGATCAAAGTAGCGCTAAATCCTTCGATATTCGAATTCAAAGGATTTAACTTCGAGGGTCGAATTCGAGGGTTTTTTAACCCTCGAAATTCGACCCTTGATAAATCTGCCCCTTAATATTAGTACCTTTTAGTTCCCTTTGTCATTCTAGCATTAATACCAGGGGTCATCTCCAAATTGCCCACTTAAGTATGCTTTTGTTTGTTCACATTTTGGGCAGTTGCTGCCATTGTTTTGCATTTTAAAAATGAATTTGTGGTGTTAGTTAAGTTCTGTGAAATAGATTTTGAAATATTTGCCTATAAATGCTATAGGGTAGGATGTGTTAATGCTGTATGCTTTTAACAACACTTCTATGTCCAATTCTTTAGTTATGAGATATTGCTCACTTTATTGGATTTTTGTTTAATAGAAAATTATCTAGAGTGTTGTTCCACTCCAGGGTGAGACTGGCTCCCCAGGGCACCAGGAAGAAATCTGGTGACCCCCAGTTTTGTTGGGCTCCATGGGCCCAGGCACATGGGCAGGCAGTGGAGTGCAGTGCCATGGACTGTGGAAATACGCCTGTAATTATTGGCACTTGTGGCAGAGGTAATCATGGGGGGTGGGCAGTGTCCTAGAGTTGTGACCCTTTAGCTGGGGGGTGGGCAGTGGGCCTTTTATCTGGGGTAATGGGGCAGTGGGGCCATTAACACAGTTGTCTGGTTGGCCTGCCTCCCTCATTCCAACACTGTTCCACTTGACACTGGATAGATGTCTAATGGTTGTACTGGTGTATATTTGGGCTTGTAGGTAGGCAAATATATATAAATTGATAAAGATGTATACTTATACCAGCTTTTGTGTCCTTGTAATTAGTTTGTAGTCTGATGTTTGTTTTATTTCACTTATAAATAACTAGTCCAAGTCCAAGCAACCTTACTATAATACTCTTTGCACAAGTCATATATCATGTGGAGAATCACTTGTATGTGGAGAATCACTTGTATACTGTCATGCAGCCTGTCATTCATGTTACTGGAGACCAACATTTGAGCCTTTTGGGGCTTTTGTCACCATGTTTGCCCTAGGCCAAAATGGCAAAGATTGTATCAAAGATTGGCTACTTGTGCTAAGCCTTCTGTACTACTACAGGTGAAGTAACTACTCTGTGGGGTCTATGCTCTATAGCAGTGATCCCCAACCAGTAGCTCGTGAGCAACATGTTGCTCTCCAACCCATTGGATGTTGCTCCCAGTGGCCTCAAAGCAGGTGATTATTTTTGAATGCCAGCCTTGGAGGCAAGTTTTGGTAGTATAAAAACCAGGTGTACTGCCCAACAGAGTCTCAATCTAGGTTGACAATCCACATAGGGGCTACCAAATGGCCAATCACAGCACTTCTTTGGCACCCCAAGAACATTTTTCATGCTAGTGTTGCTCCCCAACTACTTTTACTTCTGAATGTTGCTCACAGGTTACATTCTGTGCATGTATGAGACTTTTCAACTTGGAAACTAAATTGCTAAATCTTAAAGGGTCGTAACAATTTATGTAGCAATTTATTTTAGAAAATAGCTCATAGTACAAATTGATCCAAATTGATCCAGGGACTAGTCCGATTGCCATCTTGGAGTCAGGAAGGATTTTTTTCCTTCTCTGAGGCAAATTGGAGAGGCTTCAAATGGGTTTTTTTTTACCTTCTTTTGGATCAACTAGTAGTTAGGCAGGTTATAGAGTTTAAAAGTTTGAACTTGATGGACGTGTGTCTTTTTTTCAACCTAACTTACTATGTTAATGTTGTACCTTACAATTCAGTTAAGCTACATCGGCAGGGACTTTATGTTCTATATCTCTTTCCTAAGGGAATACATTCACAGCTGTAATAGTTTAATGGAGCTATGTTGCATTTTTCATGAAAAGTGTTATATTAAATCCTTTTAACTGATTAAAACTCCAATTTCTGAGAGGAATGTATTCCATTTCAAACCTTAATGCTTTATCTGAAGCCAAAAGATACGGTTCTATTATTGCCCTTTGGGAAAGAAGTGGGCAGTTGCTTGGTGTGGTGAAAAATTGGAAATTTCATATTCTTTTAAGCTATTTTCAATAGTGTATTTTAATCAGCTGAAAGAACTCTACAACATCTTCAGTTTGAGAAGCAAATTTATTTTTATAAGAGGTGATACAACCCTTCTTACAGCTTCTATTTAGGAAATATAATTTCATTTTGCTTTTGGGAAGGTTAATATCTAATTAGTTTTTTATACCTACATACCCAGATGTTTCTTTACTGGATTTATGAAATTAATTCAAGCTTTAAAGATTAAAAAATGTTTATAACAAAACAAAACGACTAGTACATATAGCAAAAAAAACATTTGAAACCATTAGACAGGGGTGCAATGAAGCTGTGACCACCAAATTCATATAAAGACAAGAAATCCTTGGCACTCACCCATTATCAATATATCAAGGGCATATTTTATGCATTAGTTTACCAAAAATACAGAGATTGTTTTGGACATTTTTACTGAGGTTTTACCATAAACATTCAAAAGCAAAGTATGATAATCAATGGAGTAGATATGTAATAATAAAACAAACAGATTAATCTCAAATATTACATAAGGCTGAATACAACATTGTAATACAGCAAAGTGTAGAATATGAAATAGTTTCTATTATTTGTGGTTTCTGAATTATTTAGCTTTTTATTCAGCAGCTCTCCAGTTTGCAATTTCAGCAATCTGGTTGCTAAGGTCCAAATTACCCTAGCAACCATGCACTGATTTGAATCAGAGGCTGGAATATGACTAGGAGAGGCCTGAATTGAAAGATGAGTAGTAAAAAGTAGCAATATCAATACATTTGTAGCTTTATAGAGCATTTGTTTTTTAGATTGGGTCAGTACCCCCAATTTGAAAGGTGGAAACAGTCAGAAGAAGAAGGCAAATAATTCAAAAACTAAAAAACATAAATAAATAATGAAGACCAATCCAAAAGTTGGGTTATTCTGTAACATACTAAATGTTAACTTATAGGTGAACTTCCCCTTTAAGAATTCTGCCTATATTATACATTGTATACAAAAATCTACATGCAACTTGCTTTCCAAAGTTATACAACAATATGTGGAGCAGGATTTTTAAACTGTTGGATCTCAGGGGAACCTTATACATGTAGGTTAAAACTCCCATATGGAGTTGCCCTTTATATTGGCCACCACTGGTATCACTTGATTGAGTGATCGGAGCTACAACATGGATCTGGCCCCTGCTCCTGTATATATGATAGCACACGAACACCTATGACTAGTACAAAACCACTTTACCAGTGCTATACCAACTTAGAGAAACAATATAAAGCCACTCTTAAGCCCAACTTGAGCAGGTCTAATCACTGTGCAATGCTTATGCCTTTTATAGAGTCCAGTCTATAAAAGGCATCTGAAGTCAGCATTGTCCCAAACCAGGATAGTATAAAAGTGGACACACAGTGCTATTGATCAGTCCACGGAATGGTCCATGTTTGAAGACACAGCTGACAATATTCACCAATATGCAGACACTGTTAGCTGTAACATTAACGGGTGTACTTCCATCTGTGTTCCCTGTACAGAAATTACAGCTTGCCTCAACCAAAAACCGTGGTTCAACAGTGAAATATGGAAAAAATTTAGAGAATGTGGATTCTTGATTTTCTTACTTACAGATGACAGTTTGTAAAGGTTTCATGCTGACTTAGTCCCAAGCTTTTTTCACTATACACTTCTGACTATTCATCTCCTGTAGAAAACTGAAGAAGACTGCAGAAGTCTTCAAATTTGCAGATGACACAACAGTGCTCGGCCTCCAGAACGATGATGAAACAGGGTACAGACAGCTTGTATGTGTGAAATTTTTAAGTACAGCAGAAAACATGACCTGGTTCATAATACAGCAAAAACTGAAGAGATAATCATAGATTTCAGAAAACGACTATGTCAACATGAACCTCTACAAATTGAAGATTTCAAAATTGAGCAGGTTTAGGGCATCAAATTCCATGTCTACCCATCACAAATACATTAAAATGGTTTAACAACACCAAAGTCATAATCCAAAAAGCTCATCAGCGTCTTCATTTCCTTTGAAGATTGAAGAAGCGGTGTGGAGTCAACCAGAAGGTACGAATAACGTTTAATAGAGCTACAATTGAAAGCATTTTAACTGGCATTTTATCAGTGTGTGGATGTTTCCACTATGTTACCCCATTTCGCAAGAGTCTGCTGGTTATAGCTGGTGAACTGATAAAATGAAGCTACATCCTCCTCAACTTATGTCAGTGACATCATATCCTGTATGCTGAAAAGATATAAAAAAAAGACAAAACGCTGGTGTTTTTTATATTTTAAAGTGGTATTATGTTTAAAAGTTGTAACTGTTAAATATATATATATAGATATAATATACATTTTTTCAATTTTTTTAACCATTTGAAGGTCATGCCACATTTGTTTTAGGGTGGGCTCATGTCTAGAACAATACAGCATCTCTTTTGTCTTTATTTTGCTTCCTTGAACATTTTTAATAATAAGTGGCTCCTTCAAGCAATTTCGCCAACATCACTTATAATGACATACTGTATATGTGTACCCACCCTATTCAAATTGACCTAAGCGTAAGCGTGTTAATGAAGTTTCGCTAGGCAGAAAGTTACAATATCGATAGTTCTCTATGAAATGACAACATTTTCGCTGGTGACGATTCACCAGCGTTCGTCTGGCGAGATGTAACTTTGCATTTTGATAAATAAACGTATGTGCTGCGTGAAGTGTGGCATTGCCTTCCAAAGCAAAAATTTGCCCTTTAGTAAATTTCCCCCATGGATTGTAGAGTTAGATTTGGGGGAAATGTTTATTTACTGTCTCAGCAGAGTGATTTTATTTTCTTACATCTATTATATTATATATAATACACAAAAGCCATGAATATCCTGTAAATTATATCCTTATAAACGGTGAGTAGTGATGTCATCAGTTATAAACGGTGAGTAGTGATGTCATTTCTGTCATATGACTCACTAAAATTTGTGTATTATAATAAATAAAGTACCCCCAGTTGTAAAATATGAGGATATTAGAAGTTACCTCGGAGTTCCATGACCTGTATAAAAACACTCGGCCTTCGGCCTCGTGTTTTTATATGGTCATGAAACTCCTCGGTAACTAATAATATCCTTATATTTTACAAGAGGGGGTACTTTATTCACTATATCATTAGCCAAGAAAATAATAAAAAATATTATTCCAGCCAGGTTTTATTCTGGATCAATCACAGTGTTATAATCAGACATAATCTTGAAAAACAGTATGTTTCCATGCAACTGTTTAATAAATTCTTACATTGATTAATATAATCAGCTTTTGTAGCCTGTCTGTGCAAGGAATTCCCCAACTTTAGTTATCTATTTGCAAACAGCCCTTACTTTGCTGCTGCTGAAACTTGCTCACCTCTAGTTACTAGACACAGCCATGCGGTAATTGCATGATCGTGGGAAGAAATAGTTCCCATGAGAATTTGTTCTGCTGACCTTGGATGTGTTTTTATAAAGTATTTATGCACCGGAACAATCAGTCACTTCCTTTCAAACGAAAACAAAGCAAGTTTGGTGATTTTGCTAATGTCTGATAACAAATTACTATACGAAACTTATTGACCCTGAGACTTGTTTACTAAACTCGAATTTATCTCATCTTTTTATTAAACCAAGCTCTCCCAAACCAAGATTTTATCTTATTTATCAATAAAATAACTCGATAAAGTTGTGTCGGGAATAGACTCGATAAAATAAAACAAAAACTCATAACCTCGGGTTTGACACTCAATCCCTCAATCTTTTTGGGTTATTTTTGGGTAATTTTTCGGATTATCGAATGAAACCCAGCGCAGATCACAATATGTTCAAATTGTAAAAGGTGCATCTACTGTCTACATGGCCTCGGCAGATTTTCAGATTTGGACTTTTAGCAGCATCAGGGTATAATAAATCTTTAAAGATTACTAGTTTTTTTCCCTTTAAAAATGTGAGTTTTGCCCAAAAAAACCCCAACCAGAAAAAATCGAGGTTTAGTAAATAACCCCCTTAATGTTGTTACTTTGTTATAATAATTAATGACTTATTAATAATAAGTTATAATAAAACTGTACACGTATGAGATCCATTATTCAGAACTCATAATCCAGAAAGCTCAGAATTACGGGAAAGCCAACTTTTCATAGCCAATTTTAATCAAATAATTCACATTTTTTTAAAATGATTTTGAATTTTTTAAAATTGTAATTATTTAAAGTTTAAATTATTTTTTAGTAGACTTATGGTATGTATGGTATGAAAACCTCAGGTGCTCAGCATTTTGAATAACAGGTCCCATGCCTGTACTATTATGTAATTATGTATATGCTGAATTAGGGCTGCAGGCTCTACAAGAGAAGCATGCCTTTCTTGAACTGACAACCTTTGTCCTTTCCTGGTTAAATGTATGCATGCAATTATATAGTTACTTGCAGCCATGCATTTTATTGCTTCCTTGCATTTGCTGCATATTGTTAATAAAAAAAAAAGTATTAATAGACACTGAATCTTCAGAACCAATGTGACTGTCTAACATCTCTTTTTACATTTTTATTTCAGTAAATACTGTGATTACAGGCTTAAAGTGTACCTATCGCCTAAAAGTTGGTTCCCCTACCAGAGGTGCAGGCTAACAGATCATGTGCAGAAGATCTTTTATATTTTTCTATAAAGAACAAGCAATCTGGCCTCTACACCTAGAGGAAGCTCCATCTGTGGGTGGCCATCTTCAGGCATCCTGCCCCATCCTACGCCAACCTTTATATGGGTTAGTGGGAGGAGTCCCGCATCTCTGCAGGTATGAGAGATTGCTTAAAAATGCACCTACGGTACATTGATTACCTACTTTTCATTTGGCAGGGAGATGAGACAAGCTTTGTGGCTTTTGTTCACTAGTTAAACCATAATGAACTGAACTTGAAATTCCTGTAGTGGGAATACCCTTTTACATGCATCATCAAGGTTTGATTGGTGTAATACCTGTAGGACAGTTCCTGAGGCTCCGTAGGAACTGTTCAACGGATAAAGCCTTTCATGAGCAGGCGGACGACATGAAAAGGAGATTCCTAGATTGAGGATATAGACGTGGCAAAAGCCTATCATAGGGCAGAAAAAACTCAGAGGAGGGAACTACTGAATGTTAAAAAACTAGATGGGAAAAAGATAGAGAAATTTGATAAGGTCCCTTTTGTAACTAGATATAGTGAGCAATTGTATGCAATTTTCGATATTATTAAGATATATGCAGATGACAATTTCTATAATTTGTTGAAGTCAGGTATAAATAGTGTTCCTAGAAGGGCTCATACATTGAAGGATTTACTATCACCAAGTATGTTTAGGGAAGAAGGAAGAGGTGAAAAAGGAGGAGAGATGTACCCATTGGCACTTACGTGTAGCTATAAATGTGGTAGCCGGAGTTGTGTAACATGCCAGCATATAACAGTGTCAACGGAATTTAAGTTGACAGTGACAAATACAAGTTACAAGATAAGGAACGATATAAACTGCAATACGCCTACAGTGATCTATCTTGCGACATGCCTCAAGTGTCAAAAGCAATATGTGGGGAGACATTTTGCACAATGTTATGGAAGCAATACACTCTTTTTCTCTGTACAAGGGATTGAAAGAATGAGGTTAGGCATGAGAGGAGGTGATCTGGTAGGCCTTCTGCTTACCACTTGGTCTTAATTACGAATTTGACGTGACATGTTTTCATAAATCAAAGATATTTTAGTAATTTGCTCAAAAGAATATGTGGATTAGATCTGTATTGGAGAGTAGCTGAACAATGTGAGTAGATTTAATTATTATGGAGATGACTACTAGTGAAGCAATTTACCCTGATTTATACTTGCATTTTATGGTACTGGCCATTTTAAATGTTTTAACCAGAGATCACTTATATTGCTTATAAAAAGAATTTCTTTTGATAGACTTCTTTTTATGTTATAATTTATGCTGATTATAGGCATACTGAAAAAGAGAACCTTAACTATGTATATGTATAACTTTGCTCTGAGAGAGAGGCAATTTGCGATTGGTTTTAAATATTAAGGGAGGGATTTTTATGGGTTTAAATACCGTGGTTGAATTGGGTATTATTAATGCCTGTGATTAATTACCAGAAGGTATGAAATACATAAAAATTCAAAAATGTAATGGATTCTGCTACCTATTAAAACCCATTCTGAACCCCAGTCATTCTGTGCTCTTGGACTGGGTCTTAGCACAGCAAATGTTTATCCCTTGAAAAATGCAAATGTTTATCCCTTCCAAATTGCCTTTTACCATACTTTGTGGTACAGTACTACAGTGTGTACAGTATGTAACTATGTAACTCCCACACACTGAACTACACATACAAGCCCAACCCTATTCAATATAAAACACAAAACTTCACGTGACATCACTGGGGAGGGACCATGGCAATGATTTTATGAGGGCTGAGGGGTTGAAGAGCAAGCAACCCCATTTTGTGTCCCAAACATGCCTGTCCCACTGCTGACCCCACACATCACTTCAGAGGATCTCATAGACAGTTCCCATCAGGCTTTTCTTATTTCCACCACTGTCCTATATAATATCTATAAAGTCTGGAATACAGTGGCACTATAATTGAGTACCTTGGCCTTGGATGTTGGATGCAAATAAAAGGAACAGTAACAAAAAATTAAATTGTTTTAAAGTAATACAAATATAATACAGTGTTGCCCTGCACTGGTAAAACTGCTGTTTGCTTCAGAAACAATACAGATAGCAGATGTAGCTCTGTAGAACATAATGTTATCTGTTATCCATATTTATCCTGTGCCATATAGCGTTTTTTTTAATTTCCGCCATTGTTATTCAGCAGCTTATTTATATGAACTATAGTAATGTTTCTGAAGCAAGCAGGTCTATTTTACCAGTGCAGGGCAAGAATACATGATATTTTAATTACTTTAAAAACACTTTAGTAATTATATCCGCAGTAGCTAAGAAAACGATCCTTCAGGTCTGGATATTGAATACACCGCCCACTGTCAAGATATTTCTGGAGAAATTAGTCAGAGTTTTTTATATGGACTGGGTAGAATCGTCCTTAAATAAAAACACAATAGTTCAACGATTTTTCGAAACGTGGGAGACGTTTATTGACATCATTCCACAGGCAATAAAGGTTAGGCTACAAGAATGCTTCCAACACACAGAATGGTTTTCCTTGAGAACTATAAGTGGGGATCCTCCTATTAGCTTGTGACGAACATCCACAACGTGGGTAACTGGCACCTCCGGCACTGCGACACCTAGCACTTCTGAGACATAGCGACAAACATAGAGATCCGGTACTGGTCATCACTTCCACACTGGTTGTTAAAATGGTTTAGATGTTATATATGTTGAACAGTCCATGAATACTTGCGGTGACCATTCGCATGGCTTCATGTCATGTACCACTGCCTACATCTCCATTTCTACTTGACGTTTTGGTAACTTTATTTGTACAAGATAGTAACTACCATCAATGTCAATGCATAATGCTTCCTGTGTTTCTATTTGTCGTATGACACTGTTATTCTCTACACCTATATTATGCCAACTGTTGTAACGAAAATATCATTGTGCACTTTCGGAGCTGTAGAAAATGTATCTAACTTTTGCTCGAATAAAAATTGTTTTCTTAAAAAAAAAAAAACACTTTAGTTTTTTGGTGTTACTGTTCCTTTAACTGACTTATTTCGGAATGAGGGCTGCTGACTCTTCTACATAATTTCCAGTCCATTACACGTGTTTTACAGGCCACTCAGTAGTTGATGTATTACATTGAATACTGCTATGTTTATGTGCCCATGGTCAAAAGTTTCAATATGGAAAGCCAGCCTCTCTTGAAATGATCTCTAGTAGTGATGTGGGGGCTGGCCTGATTGGGTCGAATTCAATACACCCTTTACACAGCTGCTTCCTGCTTTTGCCACTCTCTTTTATACCTTCTTGCTCGCCCTGTCCCGTTTGTGAGGACATTGGCGGGACGGCACAAGTCTATATATAGCGGGGAGGAGGGGGGTGCAGGTCGCGTTTTTCGCGACCTGCACATCACTAATCTCTAGTACTTCTGATAAGCCTCTAATAGACAATTTGCTCATACTAATTATAGAACCCACAAACCACCCTTAAGAAATTCTTCATCTTTAGGTTTTTGCACTTGTGGAAATTGCAAGTCTTTTCTACCAACCAGCAGGCAGGTAGCAAAATGCTCGAAATCGCCTTCCTCCTTTGCCTAGAATGGTAACTTCCTGTGCCCAAGCCATGCACTTATAGGTAAGGCAAATATTTCTCGCAAACATAGAAGTGAGTGTTTCCAGATGATAATTACCCAATCCACTTCTGCACCAGCAGGGTCCAAATGATTCCAATTCAAGGCTATTATAAGCAGTTTGCCGCCCACTGATCTGGAAATGTAGCAGCCACAAAATGCTCACAATCAAATGCTACAATATAGTTGCCTATGGGTGCTCTTCCATTTAGAATCAAATTGCGTTAGCTGTCATTACCTGTGTCACGTAATACCTTTCTATAATCATTAATGACAGTACTGCTCACTATGTAGGCTTATACTGTGTCTCTTTATGCACGTTCTCCATTATAGATTCCACGCTGCTAATTACCAGCTGCAAATGTGACTGCTTCTTTAATATTCACAGTGCAGTGGCTTTACAGGAGTCACAAGGTCTTGAATCTGTAGCAATGGCATCAATAAAGATTACAAATAATGATCTGGCTAATAATGAACTTAGTTATGTACCATATATATCCTGCAATAAACCTCATTTATGCCTTTTATCAATGTAAGTGATCCCTGATTGCCTTTACATCTTAGATTGGTTTGGGGAATCCGCACTCTGACTCACTTGTGATAACAGCTTAGACATTAATGTTTTTCTAAGCCAGATACTAAAGCGCAAGGTATAAAGTATATGAAATATGGGAGATACCAAGCCATTATTGACTAATAAGGAATTAAGATCTTTGTAGTTTTCACCTTGATAAATGCTCTAATGGGCCAAAACATTGGATTAACAAGTTTGTTAAATAAATGATGTAATCCACAAGAAATGTTGTGCTGTTCCTTCTGAATAAGTTCTATGTTATACTTTATTGCAGAAAGGCTGTCTTCCATAGACTCCATTTTATCCAAATAATCCTCATTTTTAAAAATGATTTCCTTTTGGATCAAGAACCTTGTACTTGATCCAAACTAAGATATAATTAATCCTTACTGGAAGCAAAACCAGCCTGTTGGGTTTATTTAGGGGCCCATTTATTAAACCTCAATTTTTTCTGGTCATGGTTTAAAGGGGGAAAACTAGAATTTTTCATGGGCAAACATTTTGAGAGATGTATCATACACCAAAGCTGCTAAAAATTGGAATCCGAAAATACGCAATTTCAAACCTGTCGAGGTCATGTAAAGTCATTGACAGAAGTCCCTGAAGTTGTTTCCTGACATCATGATCTGCACTGGACAATCCGAAGAATTTTGGGTTTTTGCTTTTGCAGTAAAAACTCTATGAAATCAAGTTTTCAGAAACTCATGGATGAGATTCAATTTGAGATGCAATTCAATTCAGAAAAATTTATCTCACTATTTATCACGTGAAAACTCTATTGAAGTCTATGGAAAAAACTGAAACTGAATTTGGAGAAAAGTTTTCTCTCCTCGAATTAAATCTTATCCATGAGTTTTCACGTGAGAAACCACGAGATGAATCTGGCCACAAGTCTGAAGTTCCAAATTATGGAAAGACCCCCTTATCCAGAAAAAAATATTTTCCAAGCATTTGGATTAAAGGTCCAATATCTGTACACTTAGGGGCACATTTACTTAGGGTCGAATATCGAGGGTTAATTGACCCTCGATATTCGACTGTCGAAGTTAAATCCTTCGAATATCGAAGTCGAAGGATTTAGCACAATCGAACAAAGGATTTTAGGATTTTAATCCATCAATCCAACGAAATTCCTTTATCAAAAAAAGCTTGCATGGGACCTTTCCCATAGGCTAACATTGATGCTCGGTAGGTTTTAGGTGGCGAAGTGGGGGGTCGAAGTTTTTTTTAAAGAGACAGTTCTTCGACTATCGAATGGTCAAATAGTCAAACGATTTTTAGTTTGAATCGTTCGAATCGAAGTCGTAGTCGAAGGTCGAAGTAGCTGGTCATCATAATGCTCTTCCATTTAGAATTAAACCATTTGAGATATACACTGCACTGACCCATTTATTAAAATACTTTCCAGTAAATAAACATACCCTGCCCGTTAATCCTGTTCCAGGCACTTCGAGATATGGATTTTCAGAGGTTACTGATTTACCGGCTGTAAACTCAATGGCTTATTTAACGCTCACAGAGCAGTGGCTTTGGCAATAAAGATTACAAATAAACTGGCTTATAGTGAAGTTAGTTCCATAAGTTCCATATATATATATATATATATATATATATATATATATATATATATATATATATATATATATATATATATATAATGTAGGACTGCCAATGTATGCCTTTTATCAATGTGAATGATTCCTGATTGCCGGTACATCTGTCATTGTGTGGGGGAATCTGTACTCTGACTCACTTATAATATAACAGCTTATACATTCATGTTTTTCTTAGAAAGATAGTAAAGTGCGAGGTATATATGCATTCAATAGATACATTAAATAGATACTGTATGTGATTGTCCCTAACCTGTGAAGTTTCTCCAGTTGGCTTCATGATTCCCAGTGACACAGTTATCCCAACTGAGTAGCCCACCTGTCTTTAAGAGTGGGAGTCAAAAGAACTAGTAGAGAAACAGTGCCATAGAATCTTACAACTTGCTGCAAAATAAAGACAAAAGAGCTCCTCTATTGTCCTAGACATGAGCCCACCCTGAATGTGGCATGACCTTCAAATGGTTAAAAAAAATATGTTGAACAGTTACAACTTTTAAACATAATCTCACTTTAGAATATGAAAAAAAAAAGCGTTTTGTCTTTTCTTTTACTTTTCGGCATGCAGGATATGATGTCACTGACATAATGTTGAGGATGTAGTTCAATCTTATGAAAAGGGTAACGTAGTGGAAAGTCCACATTTTGATGAATTTGCAGAGTAACAATCATCCGTGTGCGCAAAAATTAGCGCTGAGCTCTTTCACTAGCGAATTGTCCTCTACGCCTTTTAGTATATTGGCGATGTCCCTGTGAAGTATCATTTTGGTGAATTTTCACTAGTGAAGGCCACTTCACCCTTTAGTAAAAGTGCCCCTTAGTCTGTTAGCATCTTATATCAGCCCATGTATGTCCAGCTTTACTCTTAGATTTACACTCCCCCACCAGCCATATATAATTTACAGTCGCCCTGGATTCTCCTGCTTATTGTGGCAATACATTTGGTTTCAATACATTTGGAGTAAACAAAACAATAACAATACATTTGTAGCCCTACAAATTTGTTTTTTAGAGTCAGAAGAAGGCAAATAATTCAAAAACTATAAAAAATAAATAATGAAGACCAGATGAAAATTTGCTTAGAATTAGTCTTTCTATAACTAAATTACTAAAAGTCATCTTAAAGGTAAATCACCACTTTAATTATTCTTCTAATTGTTTAGAGAGCAAAAGGAGGGTGTTGTCATAGTGATTCAAATGCATTGATGAGAACTCTTTGTATTATTTGAGGACACAGAATTGCTAATTCCTCCTATCCAAATGCATTTTGAACCCCAGTCATAGCCAATTTCAGCTGGCAATACAGCAAATATTTGCCACTTCTAGAATGTTTTCTGCAATATTTTGTGATGTATTACTACAGTATGTACAGTTTCAAACTGACCTGCCAGAATACTGCAGGCTTAGTTTGAGGACCCCATCCTAGGATAGTTCCCTTCTGCTATTTCTTATCTCTACCACAGCCATAACACCTATAATGCTGGCACTGCTATAATGCTGGCACTGCCTTGGTCTTGTTGTGAGGGATGCCCTCTATGTCAAGTTTGCTGAAGGGCCCTAAGAGGCCCATTTCTAACAAAGAACATGAGCAAACATATTACCCCTTTTCATTGAACAAATTAAATAATATGGTAACATGCTGATTTGTGAATCTAAAGCAGCCACATGAAATGGCTTGCACCATAGATTCTATATACAATCTATGGTGCAAGCCATTTTATGTGGCTGCTTTAGATTCACAAATCTGCATTAGATTCACAAACTATTCCATGCATTGCCTTGTAAATCATATGATTTACATGGCAATGCATGGAATATCTGGACTTTTTGGATAAAATGGAGTTACGGGAGATGACCTTTCCATAATTTGGAGCTTTTTGATTAACGGGTTGCCGGTTAACGGATCCCATACCTGTAAACATTTACACTGCATCTACGCTTTCTCCTAATGGAAATCTAATAGCCCTTGTAATTGAAGGTATAATGAGGAATGGATTTTCTACATGTTCACAATGATACAAAATAGTTGTTGGTCCTCAAAATGCTCTTTCTATCTAGCATCTTTTAAAACAAATTAACCAGCCAATATTTTATGTTATTTTTAACAATGTAAGTTGTTACTTTCATTTCAATAATATACTTTTCATTTACATTTCAAATATCTTATTTAGGGATATTATGACTTGTCAATTGTTGTTGCATTTATCTAAAAATGCTTGTTCACCTCTCAATTAACTTTTAGTATGATGTAGAACACGATATTCTGAGACAATCTGCAATTTTTTTTTAGTTTTTTAGCTTTTTATTTAGCAGCTCTACAGTTTGCAACTCCAGAATGGGGCCAAATAACCCTAGCAACCATGCATTGATTTGAATAATAATAAGACTGGAATATGAATAGGAAGGAACCTGACTAGAACGCTTAGCAGTAAGTATACATTTGTAGCCTTACAGAGCAAATATTTTTTTTAGATGGGGTCAGTGACCCCCATTTGAAAGTTGGGGAAGAGTCAGTAGAAGAAGACAGAGAATTTAAAAACTATACAAAAGAAAGAATGAAGGCCCATTGAAAAGTTGCTTAGAATTGGCGATTCTAAACATACTAAAAGTTAACTTACAGATGAACCACCCCTTTTATGTGTTTTGACACCATTCACCTAATACCTTGCACTGACCACTTAATTATGTTACAGGGAGTCCTCAGCTTACATACACCTGACTTACATCAAACTCATACTTACAAACAGAGGCTATTACAGTAACATACTATGATTTGTTTGGCCTTTATTGGGATTTAGTTTTAATAAATCAATCAGTGACTGGCTTCTGTCTGCTAAGTGCAGGTTGAACAATGAAAGCATAGTTTTGATTGGCTTGCTTGGGTTACTGCCCAGGTGAAAATTTGCCCACTGTTTATAAATGAACCCCTCTTTGGTAATACAGATTTCAAATAACGAGGAGTCTTTGGCAATGCAAATTACAAATAATGCTCTGGCAGTAGTGAACTTTGATCCATATGCTCAATACCTATATATCCTGCCTTTTATCAGTTTAAATGATCCCTGATTGCCTTTATATCTCATGTTTTTCAGGAATCCCCATTCTAACTCACTTGTGATAAGAAAAACAGCTTAGACATTCAGAAAGTAAGGTGCAGGATATATATATATATATATATATATATATATATATATATATATATATATATATACATGAGTGATGTTTTAATAAATCATTTACATTTTGGAGATTATATCATGAATAAAGTACCCCCTCTTGTAAATTATAAGGATATTATAAGTTACTTAGCAGTTTCATGACCATATAAAAACACGAGGCCGAAGGCCGAGTGTTTTTATACAGGTCATGGAACTCTGAGGTAACATCTAATATCCTCATATTTTGCAACTGGGGGTACTTTATTTATTATAATACACAAATTTCAGTGAGCCATGTGACAGAAATTACATCAGAACTCACCGTTTATAACTGATGACATCAGAACTCACCATTTATAAGGATATCATTTACAAGATATTCATGGCTTTTGTGTATCATATATACACCATCAATAAAGCATACATAATCAGTCTTGTCTGTGTCATTAATTCATTTCTATGCGTGATGCCAATCATCTACCCCGTGTATTGTACACAAAACTCTGTTGGTCAAGTGCTCAATTCATATACTAGTCACCGTGCAAAGTGAACAGTAAAAATGCCCTGATAATAGTTATTAAAACGCAGCCAACACCTCGACAGAGGGAATTCGTAACAAGTTAAGCCTCTGGTGGCGGTATTGCACATGGTTTCTGTTGCCACGAAACCCAGTATAACACTTGCTGTAACAGTGCCCCTTAATTTAAACTATTTAAACTTCCTGATAAAAATTATCAGGAAGCCTTTGTCAGGTTAATTGAGATTTGCAGGACCAAAAATTATCAGGAGGCCATCGTCCGGGCAACTGAAAATTGCAGGGCCAAAAATGATCAGGAGTCCTTCGTCAGGGGCACTTAAAATTGAAGGCCAGCTTTATCCAGAGACTACAACAAAGTTTTCATAAACTTTTCTTACTGAATTGCATCTGGCACTATAGAACAATCTGGAATTTATATCGGGTTTCCCTCCCAAGATTACTTTTCCTGTACTTTTAAATACAATCGTTTAAGAAATAGCAGTTTGGTGTTCTTTTTAACATTTTATGAGGTACTTGGCACATTAAAGAGTGCCAATAAGAAAAATCTAGATAAATACTGTTTTGTAGAACTTATGACTAATGTGTACCTACTGTTTAGTGTTTCATTTGAAGAAGTAAGACAGGAGTCAATTTATTTTTCACATAAAACCTGTGCCAGGTTCATAGCACTTAGTGGGATTGGTTATGGAAAGAATTTGCACTTTTATCATGTTTGTACTCAGAAAGGACCCTTGCACGACATTTTCATGACTGAATTATCATGTGAAACATTCAAAGGGCAGTGATCTTGTTTATCGCACGACCTTGATGAGTTGAGTATTACATATTATTGTGCATCTGTATCATTTGTATATTGTTTTATTGTGTTGATTTCCCTGCTTTCCTGTTTCTGTTTAGATTTTGTACTTTGAAACAGTCTTTTATCAACTCCTGTGTTTATGCCACTTAGATATTTGTGTATATATATATATATATATATATATATATATATATATATATATATATATATATATATATATATATAGATATATATAGATATATATATATATATATGGAAACATCCTAATTAGAATATTAGAGCACGTGCTCTATGCTGCTGGCACTTACTGAGATTAGGGCCCGACACACAAGATGACTGAATATATATTTAATATACATGTCACAATATAAATCTGATCAGTAAATAATTCAGATTATTGGTACATGGCAGCTCAGAAACCAGCACAGTTAATACAAGTGCAATAATCAGCCCTGTAGCATCTGCTTATATATTTTCTGCTTGATGATTTCTGACCATCCCTAAACTGAGCTTCTTAACAGCTGCTGAATGCACACTGAGCATGTGCGTGTCGCAGACACTCCTAACAAAATCCAATATGGGAAACTCCTGTGACAACTTTGAAGGCCTGGATCATTACTACTATACAGATGCTGAACCGTTTGCATTTTATTCTTATTTAGGGTTTGGTTCTCCTTTAAAGGGTTGTATTTAAATTAACTTTAAGTAAGATGCAAAGAGTGATATTCTGAGACAAATTGCAATTTGTTTTCATTTTTTATTATTTGTTGTTATTGAGTTATTTCGCTTTTTATTCAGTGATTTTAGCAATCTGGTTGCTAGGGTCCAAATTCCCCTAGCAACCCTGCATTGATTTGAATAAGAGACTGGAATATGAAGAGGAGAGGGCCTGAATAGAAAGATGAGCAATAAAAAAAACCACTACATCTGTAATCTTAGAGTATTCGTTTTATAGATTGGGTCAGTGACCCCCATTTGAAAGCAGGGAAGAGTCAGAAGAAGGCGAATAATTCAACAATTATCAAAACAAAAAATGAAGGCCAATTGAAAAGTTGCCTAGCATTAGCCATTCTATAACATAATAGGGGTTATTTGCTAAACTCTGGTTGGGCTTTTTGAAGCAAAACACTAATGTTTTGGGTTTTTTATTAGAGCACGATGCTGCAAAAAGTCTGAATTTAAGAAAATCCGCCATCTCAGACCTTCTGAGGTTGTATATAAGTCAATGGGAGAGTTCCCTATCCTAATTAGAAGTTAAAGCGGTCTGCGATGGGTTTAGCCTGAAAATCCGATCATTTGGGGTTTTTTAGGCAAAAACCTGAAAAAATCATACGATTCGGGGGGGAAAGCCCGCAAAAAACTTACAATATGATTTTTATGGGTTTCCCTCAAACCAATTAATTTGAGCTTTTTAAATAATAAATACGGTCAAATCGTGGATTCTAGTTTGGTCTGAGTTTTTTTATTTAAAAAATCTGAAAAATTCAGATTTTGATAAATAACGCCTAAAAGTTAACTTAAAACTTAACCCCTTTAAAGCCGCAGCTCAACGTCAGTACCTGTGCTGTTCTGAATATCATAAAAGGCGATATATGTGGCGTATTCACCTTTGTTATGATCTGCCTGAGTGAACAGAACATTATCAATTTATCAATACTGTGTCCCCATATATGTGATTTATCTAATTAGCCCAAAGGCCAAAAGTTAGGCTACTGTACAGGTTCAGTGTATGGTTGCCTGATGGTACTGGTTACTAGATCTGCAGAGATTTTTCACCTATTATCCCATACTCGAACTTTAAACTTTGATAAAATAATGGCTATATTTTTTCCATTAACTGCACCATGAACTTGGAAACTAACTGAAAATGCAGAGAACCTGTCAGAAGAAAGGAAAGCTTAGAATGGTGTGGTGTGGAGACCCAAGTTCGGGCACTGTTATGTATCACACTGATATGGGACAATATGTGTATATTGTGACAGATAATGGTCGATGGCCCATTCATCTATACATTTACATACCCACATCACTGATTGTACTAATAAACACTTAGAATAGCTTTACATTGTCTCAATTGCTTTTTATATAGTTGTAGAAGCTTATAAAGGTATGAGACCTGTTATTCAGAATGCTCGGGATTTAGGGTTTTCTGGATAACAGGTTTTTCCGCAATTTGGATCTTCATACTTTAAGTCTACCAGAAAATCATGTAAATATTAAATAAACCCCAATAGGCTGGTTTTGCTTCCAATAAGGATCAATTATATCTTAGTTTGGAACAAGTCCAAGCTACTGTTTTATTATTACAGAGAAATAGGAAATCATTTTTAAAAATTTGGATTACTTGGCTAAAATGGAGTCTATGGGAGACAGCCTTTCCACAATTCTGAGCTTTCTGGGTAACGGGTTTCCTGATAACAGATCCCATACCTGTATTAATAATGTTAAAAATGTTTTTTTTAGAATCTATTTCACTTATGTTGAAACCTGGTCTACCCCCTTGACCAATTTTCCATTCACCTGCTTGTGGAATGCAGCAAACTTAATGGGCTGGGGAGGGGGAATAACATACAGCAGACCCCACTCTCCAAGTCCCCCCTACAGTCACTCAATCTGCTGTATATGTAGTATTTATCTAGAAAGCTATGTAGTTATCGTGGTTAGAACCCAAACTTAGATCTGCATACCCTATTTAGGGTGAATATATTGTACTAATATGGACTAGGATTATCTTTCTATGACCTCTAAATTAGCATGGCCTGCCCTAACCCTGTTTAGCAGCCAGCATCCACACATCCAAATCAGATATATCCTGGGTGAGGCAGGCATGGGTCTATAAACACACATGGCTTGCCGGGTCAGTTGTGGGTTTATTAACGGTTAGGGTCAGGTGTTGACCTGCACATTATGTATTTTGTCTCTAACAATGTATTGTTGTTTTTATTTCTATTTTTATTCTATTTATTTTTATGAAGTGGAAAAAACACAAAAAATGCAGAAGTCGAGGTCCGTGCTAATCCTATTGGATTATCCATTCAGACTTTTAGAAGTTTTTGTATTTTTTTCTCAGATCGTTCAGCATATTTGGATATTTGAATAACCTTCATGGCAAAGCTCTAATACCACTAACATTCGACCTTCAATAAATGGGCCTCCGTTTATTCTTGGTTTTTGTGTTTTTATTGCAGCTTATATACAGTATCGGAATCAGTTGTGCTAAATGCCAATAGCTCTCTGCTCATTCTCTACTCATTATCACATGTTATCATTTAAAATACTTGAGGCCATCTTCACCCCATGCACATGCTCACTATGGGGCAAATTCACTAAGATTCGTAGTTGCGCCAGGCGTAACTTCGCCGCACTTCGCCACACTTCGCCAGGTGTAGTTTCGCCAGCGCTCCGCAAATTCACTAAAATCCGAAGTTGTGCTCAGGGGTAGCGTAAGGTTGCGAAGTTGCGCTAGCATTGATTCGCTAAGCGAAGCGAAGTTACGCTAGCGATGGTTAATTTGCATACGGCACCAAATTCAAATTTCAATGGAGGAATATGTAGCAGCACTACAAATGCCTGGGAAACCTTCAAAACATCAAATAAAATTTTTATTTTGCCCTACACATGTGCCCACTGTATAGTTAAGTTGCCATGAGTTAGGAAATGTAGGGGGGAAGGAGGGGAGCCCCAGAAAAAATTTCGATCTTTTTCAGCCTATCACCCATAATAAAACGCCAGCGTTTTTTGGGACTTAGAAAAAATTTTAACTTTTTTTGAAGCAATCCCTATCTACTCTATTGCGCTTCGCCTGGTCTGAGATGGCGAAGGAAGTCTAGCGTAAAAGGTAGCGTTCAGTACAATGCGCGTGTTAGTGAGTTTGCGTAGTTATGTCCATTGCGCAAATTCGCCAGGCGTAAGGGTGCGAAGTAACACTAGCGAAGTTACACCAGCGTTCGTTAGTGAATTTGCGAAGTAACGATGCCTAACGCTAGCGAATTGACGCTAGCGTTAGACACTTCGGCGCTTAGTGAATTTGCCCCTATATATTGTGTCAGCCCATGTAATGCTCTCTTAAAATACGCAAAATCATTCCCTGCACAGTTTACTGTTTCACACATTCTTCTCTCAAAACTCTTCCTATACAAATACAAGAGGTCTGCACTCAACCCATTATGAATATATTTAAGACATTGAGACATTTTGTGCATACATCTACTAAAAAATGCCTTACTCTTTAAAGAAAACAGGGATTGTTTGTCCATATATTGCAATTTATTTAAGCTGGCCAACTACGTCAAAGTCATCCCATATCTGGCCAGTCCTACACTCAATTTTCATCTGATTCATTAATAATGTTATTGTTTCATTATATATTTTACACAGGGACTAGGTTTTACCTGGAACTTACTTGCTGCTTTCAAGGTTAAAACTCCCAAACATGGTTGCCCTTTTATTGGCCACCACTGGGATCACCTGACTATACCTGGGAAGGGTGGGGGCTACAACATGGAGCTGGCCACTGCTACTGTATAAACTATAACAAACAAGGGAAAGTTGTGCTTGCCACTCATTTTTAAAAACCATTAGGTGGGGGTGCAATAAGGCTGTGACCACAAAATACATATATACAAATACAAGAGGTCCTCTGCACTCAACCTATTATCAATATATGTAAGACATTGAGACATTTTGTGCATACTGCTACTAAAAAATTACTTACCCTTGAAACAAAGGGTGATCCCAGTGGTGGCCAATAAAAGGGCCACCATGTTTGGGAGTTTCAACCTTGAAAGCAGCAAGTAATTTGCAGGTAAAACTTAGTCCCAGTGTAAAATGTATAATGAAACAAAAGCATTCTTAATGAATCAGATGAAAATTGAGGACTGGCCAGATATGGGATGACCTTGACGTTGTTAGTGTCACGGTCGGCACCCTAAATTCAGAAACAGTGCTAAGCACCCTGTTCTCAGTTCTAGCGAAGTTGCACGCCGAAGGTCCCCGCCGAGGGGGGCTGCAGGGTGAGTTATGACAGTTAGTCAGCTTAAATATATTGCAATATATGGACAAACAATCCCTCTTTTGTTTAAAGGGTAAGGCATTTTTTAGTAGCTGTATGCACACAATGTCTCAATGTCTTAAATATATTAATAATTAGTGGTGAGCACAAGGTGTAAAGGTTTTTCTGTTAATTTGAATTTCCCCAGGACTTAATAGTGTGCATAATTTTCCTCTGAATGATGGAGAATGGCTTTATAAATCAGAGCACATTTTCCATTTATTATGTTCTTGCACAGTAGGCCTGCTCACAGGTTTGTGTTTTTCTTTTTCCTTTATACAGTGCTGAATAGTGAATGCTGCAATAATCTCCTTACTTATTATCTCAGGTTTCTTCCATTCACTGAATTCAACTAAAGCAAGTTTCATGAGGACTAAATGGTGCCCTTAAAAGAATAATAGAAACTTTAACCTGATCTGCAGGACATGTATTGAAATATGTTCTATTGCTTTAATTACAGTTAATTATTTACAGTATTCTATTAAATAAGGCTTGGCAATCTGCAGCCTGCCAGATATTGTTTAACAACAGCCCCCAGTCATTTTTGAAAGATTTCAGCTCTTTTTGCAGATGTGAAATGACAGCCATGACAACTGATTCTAGTTGGATAATCTATTAATTTTTCTACTGTCTAATATCCTTTATTAAGGAAGCATCTGATCGGTTACTATATCAGGGCATACTTTGCACCTTTTATTACATTATTATAGTCAACAGTTTTAAATTCATATCCACTTGGATTAGCCCAGTATTATCTGCAGTACTATCATCTTCTAGGCTACTGCTTTTGTGGCCCCAGCTTGTGTAGTAATACTCAAAAAAAGGAACCAGCTATATCATTGTTCTATGCAACATGTCCCCCAATAATCCACCTGTTTCAGTTGTCCTACCAGGGATTTAGAGTGCCTCCCAAACAGCCTAGCACAATCCCCCTGCCCCACATGTATACACTGTGATGGGTGGACACCTGCAGGAGGCCCTTGCCACTTTACCCTCTCTCACCATCCCTTCCAGTCATAGCGTGTTTTATGCTGACTAAGGCATTGCTGAACACTGCTATTCTCTTGCTTGGGAAGTGTAGTACCACCATGTAACTTATATGTTATATTTTGCCTGCCTTATCCTTGTGAGCTGCCACAACAGATTCTGTTCAGGCACACTGCTTGAGGCTCCGAATAAATGGAATTGCATCTAAACAAAGCCACACGTTCACAGTTCCTGTCATGCTAATTCACTCTCTTACCATGGCACATTCATGGAAAGGCACTGTACCGTGTATGAGACTAAAGGTCCCCATAGATGCAAAGATTTCTCTTGCCGAACGACCGGTTTTAGGGAAGCCCGACCAATCCTTCAAAATTATCGTGCGGTTAGTGGGATTCGAATGATCGTACATCTTACGATTTTTCGGCCGACATCTGTCAGGAAATTGATCGGCCAGGTCAAAAAATCTTTGTCGGTCCCAGTGCAATCTATCTATGTTTGCAGGGCCAAGCAGGCAGCTCCCCTTCGTTTTCCTGGCAAATTGGTCTTTTTAGTTGATGGTAAAAGATCCTGGTCTCACGGTCAGGATCTGATCTTTTAAAAATCTCAACATCTATGGCCAGCTTTAAGCAGGGCTTCAAGGCAGCTTAAAGCAAGCTTTTATAAGCAACTATTGCCATTATTATTTTTTATTATTATTAACATAAATTGGTTATCCAGTGTATTTTTGTATGTAACCTGTATATTTCATCTATATACAAATATTTGTACACAAAGAAAAAGAGAAAATGGGGTGTAAGTACCACACTTTGGCCAAATGACTTATTTTCTCTTATGTACAAATATTGGCTTTTTATTGTTTATAGCAGCTGGTCAACTCCAGAATGCGGGTTAGACCGAACGCTGGCACAATGGTTTTTATAGCAGCTGGTCAACACCACAATGTGACTGAGCGCCAGCGATTTTTTTTCTGTTTCCTGTATGCACTACAAATATGCCTTTTACAAGTGGTAAAAAGAGGACCATGCTCAATAGAGTGTATAATCTAAAAGTATCGACCTTTAAGCTGCATTACTGAAGTATCCAGGGCTGCTCCTGCCATGAGGCAGGGTAAGAATCTTGCCTCAGGCGGCAGTAAACGGCCAGTTACAAGATGCGGCAAAAACCTGACAATTAGTCTCTGCTATTGCAGAGAGAGCATTGCAATTGCACTAGCAATGACCCTTTGACCTGCTCCATCTCTGAAGACTTTAACTGCCTACTGGGAGAGGGGTCGGCAATAGGGCTGCTGCCTCCGGCCGCAGCAGCCCCAGGATCAGGGCTGGAACTAGGGGTAGGCAGAGTAGGCACATGCCTGGGAGCAAATTTGGGGGGGGGGCAAGCACGAACCTTCTCTGCCTCCTGCCCCCAGTCTAGTCCCCTTTCTTCCATCTGGCTGTCATGTATTTGCGCATGCGTGCCTATCGAGTGGCCCGGTGCTGCCCAGGATCACCCCTGGAAGTATCTGCTGCATACAGTGGTATAAAAATTCGCAAATTTCTCGAAACAGCGAAAAATTTTCGAAACGGCACAGCCGTCTCATTTTTTTTTACGCAGGCATCCGTTTTTTTTATGCCGGCGTCTGTTTTTTGACGAAAATGCGCCTGCGTCCAAAAAATGGATGCCAGCGTCCATTTTTTTTAAGCCAGCAAACTTACACCAGCAAATTTTCGCGGCTGTTTCGTGAATTTATCTGCCGGCGGTGAATCGCGCAAATTCGCCACAAATTTGTGCCTGACGAATAAATTCGCCCGTCACTAATCCTATGTTTAATGTTAATAAAAAGAAAATTGTAACATAAAAGAAAAAAAAATAAATAAATACAATAAAGAACATTTTCAACCATCAAATTGTTAAGGTTGTATCCATTGGGGTAACAGCAGTATAAATAAGGGTACACTCTGATATATTTCTGTGCAGACCTGGTTTCGTGGCAAGGCCTAGGGCAGCACATTTGTAGGGGCGGCATTCCACCCAGCTGCATTTATATTTCCGGGTTGCAGCAGGACACCCGGAGTGGATTTACAGTGGGAATCAGCAGGAGATGAGCTATCATTGTGAGCTGGGGTAGGAGGAATGTGCGAGCGTGCAGTGATGCGTGTCGGGGTAGTGTGTGATTTCGCATCAGTTGTAGTGTGAGTGTGTTGGGGGCACAAGAGTCGCCCAACTTAGGGGTGCCTTTTTTGCAAATCCGTCGCTGTTTCTGTGGGTTGGGCGAAGCCATTACGGGCAATCAAGAGTAATAGTGTTGGCCATTGAAATGTGGTTCATTAAAGGGGCCCATCACCCAAAAAAAATATTCAAAATCCTATTTTGTCACATTAGTCAAGCAAAATGAACTTTAATTAAACTATATGATATATTTGAATCTTGTTTCCTTCAGTCTGGGAATTCATAATTACAGCAAGCAGGCAGGAGCTATTTTGTGGACACTGTCATTAAGGCAAGCCTTGCATCATCTCAAAATCTTGTTTGTGCGCCAGAATGGGGGACCCGATGTTCAACCCCATGCACTGGTTACACAAGAAAACAGGGGTATATGTGAAGAGCAGTGACATCTAGGAAATGCTGAATGGAAAGTGACTGCTCTGCCTCTATGCCTAAGGCTTATTATAGTCAAGAGTGATCTGGACACCCAGATTTGTGTGTCTGGGTGACAGGTCCACTTTAATGATTTATCACATTGTTAAACCTCTATAATGAGTCCAAAATTCCAGGTCTTATGGAAGATGTCAAGTTCTCTCCTAGTTACATAAGCAAGTTTTTCCATCACCAGGTAATTATCAAGTCTACTTGTTGGAAATCAAGTAAAGGTGTTTTCCAAGCCTTACCTATGGTCTGCTTGGCGCTTGAGAAAATATGGCCTATTAACCTCCTACCATATTTGTTGCTTCCTGACACTCTACCATGAAGCAGTGTTTCTGGGGTGATTTCTTTAAATTTAACCCTGTAATACTTGTAATCATTGTGTAGATTCTGGTCCAGAATCTAACTGCCTTAGGACAGGACCACCACATATGAAGTTGAGAACCAATCTGACCACAACCCCCGAAAGCAAGTGGAAGGCGCTGATGGGTACCATTTAGAGATTCTTTCAGGAACCAGATACCACCTTGTCATTACTTTCTGGAATGTTTCTTGTATTTAAATACTCGGGGAGCACTTACTCATATCCTGGAACCTATCAAGCACACTTTCTTCCTCTAGGTAGTATGTAACGCTTGTTTATATTCTGTAACAAAATATAATTCTTTCAGCGGCTGCTGGTTAACTAGTATATCATAAATTCTAGAAACACCACCTTTGTATGGGAGGGTATGCGAGCATAAGCGTTCAGAAATAGTGGGAGAAGGTAGACCTTGGGATCTGTTCCCTGTAATTGTCAGGAAATAATTACGTATCTGGGCATATCTGAAAGTTTCTGAGGTGGGCATATGATACCTTTCAATGAGGGTTTGGACAGTAATGAAACTTTGTTCTTATGTTAATCGATGTATAGTATGAAAGTAGTTCTGTTGCCACCATTTGAAGGCACCCTTCTCTCGTCCTGGGGGAAATTCTGGGTTATTTAACAGGGAAAGTACTGGGTGATGAAGAGAGATCAATGGATGTGTGTTTCTGGTATTTTTCCATATTTGCAATGAATGATTCACCATAGGAGAGAAAGAAGCATATGAGTTAGCCTTGGACCACAAGAAGTTGCTAAGGAGAATATTTCCCACCGAGAATTGTTCTAATTCTGTCCAGAGAGGTGAACTGTCTATGACATGTCATTCTACCATCTGAGCTAGTTTCCCAAGCCACCTCTATTTATTTTCCTGTGATTCACACTTGCTTTCAATCTTGCTTGCTTACCTCCCCCAAAAATTTTTGACACTGTGATTGTAGCTTGGATAGCGTATTCATAGGAGGATTAAATGGGAGTGTCCGAAATCGGCATAAGAGAAGTGTGAGGATGGACATTATCAAGGCATGGACTTTACCCAGCCAAGATAATTTCAGATTCTCCCAGGAGCAAAGCTTACCAAATATTATTTTAAAAGTCTTTGGGTAATTGGCTGCAGATAGATTATTATAGTCAGGAGTGATCTGGACACCCAGGTATTTTATACTTTTAGGCTGCCACTGAAACTCAAAATGTATTTCTAGCAGTTTTTGGACATGTATTGGTAAATTAATATTTAATGCTTCTGACTTTTGAGAGTTAACCTTCAGGCTTGAAATAACACCAAAATCCGTAAATCATCCACGTATAGCACACATTTGTGGTGTGTATTCCTGACTGGGAGGCCATATACTTACTTGTTCTGACGAATATGGGTTGCCAGTGGTTCTATTATTAAGGCGAACAAAAGGGGAGAGAGAGGCACTCCTGACGGGTGCCTGTCTTGATCTGAAATTTTTTGGATAGAAATAGCATATCACATTTAGGAAGAAGGTGGGGGTACTTTAGTATAGTTTGCGTCAGGTATTGCCAGGAGACTGTGTCGAAGGCCTTTTCCAGGTCCAGCGACAAAAGCATGGATGGAATGTTCTTTTTTTTTCTGAGGTGTATCAAATTGATAACTCTGCAGATGTTATCCGTAACTTGCTTATTAGGGTAAGTGCACACCTGGCGATTCGGGGAGATTTAGTCGACTGGTGACTAATCCCCTCTTATGTGGGGCGACTAATCTCCTCGGACAGCTTCCCCCTGTCTTCCACTGGCTATAATGAAAAATTGCCTTCGGCATGGTACACGAGGTGCTTCGTATTCCAAAGATGCCGAAGTTTCCTCGTGAGGCGACTTTGGAAAATGAAGCATCGTGTGTGCCATGCCTCAGGCGATTTTTCATTATAGACAGCAGAAGACAGGGGAAAGCTGTTCGGGGAGATTAGTCGCCCCAAAGAAGAGGCAATTAGTCCCCAGGCGACTAAATCTCCCTGAATCGCCAGGTGTGCCCTTACCCTTAGGGATGAAGCCTGCTTGGTCTTTATGTATCAGGTCACTGATAAAAACATTCAGTCTGCCTTCTTGAATTTTGGTTAGCAGTTTAAGATCAATGTTGAGTACCGATATGGGGCGGAAATTCTTACATTGTGTCTTATCTCTATTAGGCTTAGGTATTACTGCTATATGGGCTAGTTGAGGTCTTGATCAAAGCTATCTTTACCCTGCATTATATTAATGAATAAGGATACTAAGATTGGGGCAATTGTAGAGGTATATAGTTTAATATTTGGCAGTGAACCCATCAGGGCCGGAACCTTAGCCAATTTGAGTTCCTTGATAGCCTCTGTTATTTGTCTGCCTCAATTGGTTTGGAAATACTATCCTGTTGGGATTGTGTTAACTTAGGGAGAGGAATTCTGTTAAGGAAGTTATTAATAACTTGCGGGGTTGGGTTTGTTTTTTTCTCGTACAGTGTTTTAGAAAAAGAAGCAAATTCAGATACAATTTTGTCAGGATTGGCCGTTAAGGCACCTTCTCCAGTTCTAATTTGTGTGAATGGGGTTTGATAACATGTATTATTTAATTTCCGAGCTAACATTGTATCTGCTTCGTTAGCCTTGTAAAAGTATTTCTGCTTCACCCATAGTAACTTTTTATATTCCTGTACAGTCATTAATAAATTAAATTCCGTTCTTATTTTCTTAATCTCTCGCTTGATCATGGTAGTGGATCGAGTTTTATTTGCTGTTTCAAGTTGTGTCAGCTGAGACATCAAGGATGACATTTTTTCTTTGTTGGTTCTTTTACGTTTTGCAGAGGCTTGTATTAGTAGGCCTCGGTGTAAGCCTTATGGGTAGCCCAGAGTGTACAGTAGATGTCTTGATATCAGGAGTTTTATTTATTTGAAAAAAGGACTGATTTTTTTCTTTACTAGTTGGGGGTGAGATAATAAGGTATCATCCAACCTCCATGTGTATTGCTGTGGTCTTAGTGTCATACCTTTTAGCTGAAGCTTAACTATAGAACGGTCAGACCAAGGGCAAACATGTATGGAGGTATAAGATATAGCAGAGGCCAAGTTTATTAACAAGGATCATATCTATTCTCGAGTAGGATTTATGGGGATGGGAAAAGAAAGTAAAGTCTCTTTTAAATGTTTCCCTCCATACGTCCACCAAAGATAAATTTTGTATTAGTACAGAGAAGTAATTGGGGTGGCGTTGCTGACTGTTTGGGTTGGGGCCTTGTCTATCCATTGTTGGGTTGACCACTTCATTAAAGTCACCTCCTAATATGAGATGAACTATATGATGTTTCTCAAGAATAGCGAAAAGACTTTTTGGTGATCATTCGGGCCATAAACCACTGCTAGAGTTACAACAGTATCCTGCAATAAACCAGTTATGATTAGGTATCTCCCTTTTTTATCACCTACAGTTGATTGAATTTGATTGTTCAATCTTTTATGCAAGCATATTGCTATCCCACAATGTTTTTTATTGCATTAGCTGTATACACTCAAGGTAAAAAATTTTGGTTCTGAATTTTGAGAGAAATGTATCTCTTGCATTAGAATGATATTGGCGGAAGGCCTTTGCCCATTTGAGAAGAGAATTAAGCCCTTTAGTATTGTGAGATGCACATGTCAATGCCATAGTACCAATAGAAAACAAAGCTTAAACCAGTCACATTTTCTAGATAACATTCACATGAGTGAATATACCCCTTGGATTCATAAAAAATTAAAAACAATTCACAACATGAAAACAAACCATAAAGTAAGCTACTTCTTGGTGGTGTAATAATGCAAGCGGGCAATTACATCTTTTGGGGGTCCTCCGTCACGTTTAGGTCCCAGAGCCTAATTCACTCACTGTCTAGTAGCAGCTTGTCTCGTGGTATGTCCCGAACCAATTCTGCCAGCATGGGATCTCATCCTGTAGATTTAGAATAGTCTCCGGTAGGCCCCATATACGGATATTATTCCTACGGGACCTATTCTCTGCATCCTCCATTCGGTCTTGGAGACCTTTAATTTGCTGTTGGAGGTCTGAGAGCAGGTCCGCGTGTGCTGTTGTTTCAGTGACCAGTTTGTCTACTTTGTCCTCTATAGAAGCGTGTGGGTGCCTTAAGCTGGCCATAGACGCAAAGATCCGATCGTTCCCATCTTCCGACCTGCCACTAACCATTCAGATCAAATAAAGTAGTAAAAGAACAGATCAGCCGATGTTCTGCCCCTGAGAGCAATTCTACGAAAGTTATGTCTGACCAAAGCTAGTGTCTCCCTCTGATAATTGTACTATCGGCAATACATGCAGAGATATAATCGGCAGCCGACAGAAATCTTTTAACCTGTCCCATCGACCAAACGGCCGATCTCCGCCAGACGAAAAATGTTGGGACTCTCCACACACTGTCCGAAAATCATACAAATCCTTGATTCGTACGATCAAATCTTTGTGTCTATGGTGGTATCCGCTACCTCCCGCAGTTCCATTTGAAGCATTTGTTTAAATCTGCTGATAAGTGTGGCATCACCCGAATATTGCTGTACTTCCACGGGCTCTAGCTCTTCTTCGCCCAGATCTGTGTTGTGTTCAGAGCGTGGAGTGCCTTGGGACGGCGAGGAGCTCACACTGGTAGCCATCTTGGGTGAGGCCGCATGTTGAGAAGATGAGGGTGGTGAGAACACAAACCGATTGGGAGCCGCTTGTTTTTTGTGCTTCCCACTTTTAGGCATCGTGTTGGTTAGCTATGACGTGAAATCCCCAGTGGCTGATTAATTATCAGCCGAAATCAGGCTATGTCCCCCCTGTGTTACGGAGCTGAGATGGAACACATCTTTTCAGTTCAGCATTGTTGGCCACGCTGGTACTTTTTATTACTCTTCTTTCTATTCCAGTCACTTATTCAAACCGATGCATGTTTTTTTCCAGATTGCTGAAATTGTAAACTAGAGAGCTGCTGAATAAAAATCGAAATAACACAAAAACCTCAAATAATAAAAAATGAAAAACAATTGCAAATTGTCTCATAATATCACTCTCTACATCATACTAACAGATAACTCAAAGGTGAACAACTCCTTTAAGCAGATACCTATGCAAATATTGTGCAGTTCTGAGGTTTCAAGAAATCCAGGTCCATTAAAGTCGTCTTCTGCATCAAATATACATTCCATTTTTTTTTAATAGCATTTGGGGGGCCATTTGCTCTGCCTGTAAGCTACTGTATGTCCTCTTCTTACTGCTTTTTTTTTCTCACAGCTACCACTGAGCAAAAAAAAAGTCTCTTCTATCTTAAAGTTTTTCTGCATTATTTGAAAGAAGTCCCTCGGGGGGCTGCAAAGCATCCAAACACAAATTTCATTCATTATGCAACAGACAAATCCCAGATAATAAACAAGTTGATTAGCAGGAATCTCAAATACTCGTCCCAGAAAATAATTTAGCTACTAAAGACTAGGGGGGAAATAAATGGATTTTGTTAGACAAAAGGTCTAATACACAAGGTGACCTAACACTGCAAGGGCTTGCCTAAAATATAAATGTGTGTGTGTGTGTGTGTGTGTGTGTGTGTGTGTGTGTGTGTGTGTGTGTGTGTGTGGATCAGCACTCACAGGACTTAAAAATGTGAAGTAAGTTTATTTGTAGAACAGCATAAGACTAACGTTTCGGCTCCATCAGAAGCCTTTCTCAAAGGATTTCTTGGGGATGGAAGGGGGATGTATGGTGATAATGGAGCCAAATAACTAATTTCTGTATGTGAGAAACTTGCTCAACTGGAATTGGGCAATTTGTTTTTTTTTTCGCTCTACATCTAATCAGTTGGGAGGTGAACTGTGGAGGCAGCCTGGGGGGAGACAGAGCCATGTGACGGGAAGCCTTTTGCGTGTAAAGAGAGCAGGAGCTGGCCAGACTGGAATGAGGGGAGCAAGAACCAACAGATGACCAGAAAGAAACTATGATGGGCCTAGTGGTAATAATGTAGACTTATATAATCATATGTAACTGTAAATGATTGTAATTGTAATTTTTAAATTGTCATAACAATCCATTGATTTACTATTCAATACATTTGGTGTGGATACTTTGTGTGCTTGTGTTTAAAAGAACTGTAAACCCTAGGGGTGATGTTATATATTATTATTAATATATTATAAAATCTTACAGAGTGACATGTGGATATGGATTCTAGTGTGAGAGCAGAGGAGCAAATAAGACATTGCCACTACTTATGAGATGCTGGTCTGGGGATGCTGAGACTATTTCAGTAATACTTGACAGCTGCAAGTTGAATATAGAATAATGGAAACAGATCTTATTTTTCTCCAGGTTCTACCTCCACTCAGAGACACGTGGAGATTTGGGGATATTTAGTCGCCCACCAACAAATCGCTTCTTTGGGCTACTAAACTCCCCGAACTGCCTTCCTGTCTGCTAGACTGGAAAACTCACGAGGAAACTTCTGGCGACTTCGGCAATTTAGATTCTAATTGGCGGGAAGGCAGTTTGGGTATATTATTCGCCTGAATCTCCCCGAATCTCCACATGTGTTTCTGCCCTTAGTAGTTTGGGATCAGCAGTAAATCAGCCCCCCATTGTGGTTGTCAGGTGATTGTCTCTTGTAAACACAGCAACTTCCTCAAACATAATCCAGAGATTACCATAGCAGGCAATGTGGGCAATTTTGGGTGATTTAGCACCCACCCTTGCTACTAAAAGTTGCTTAAGAACATCCCGTGTGCCATTGCCCTTGGAGGTATGGAAAGAACAGGGGCATTGCTTTATAAAAGTGTAGTGTAATCAGTTGATTCAGTGATTAAGAGCAGATAGAGAATGCAATGTTCCCTTTACTCTGGCTTGGCAAGGAAGATATATAACTGCTATAAAGTCTGATAAAGGAAGTGAAATTGAGGATAACATTTATTTTGATGTGTTTTTGAGATGAGTGTGCCAGTGTTTTCCAGGATCAGTAAGTTCATTCTCTGATATGATTTCCTTATTGTACCAGGCAATAAAAGTAAATGAATTATGGCATGAGCTTTGAATTGTTTTTTTTCCTTCTGAATATATGTGTGGGGAAAGAACATGGAATATGCATAGTTAAAGGGTTCCAATAACATCCCAAAGCTTCCCTATTAATAAATGTAACAAATGTAAAATATTACACCACAGAACTTACTTACAGTAGTAGTGCACAATTTCCACAATGAAGTTCCTTAGGAAAAGTGTAGCAAATGGCATCTCTTCTGGTTTGCTGATGTGCACTGCTGCAAAACTGTCATTCGGGTGCAATTCACTAGGTGCACGTCATCTGCCTGTGTGGGTGCAACATGCAAAGGGCACCTTGAAAGTTTCACCTCCTCAAGCTGGGTGTTAATTCCAGGGCTCTTTTGTTCTCTGCGGTTGTGCACAATTCATCAAAACAAGCTAAACTGGTGCAAAGGTGCAAGGCACAAATTGCAAGGACAACTTTGTACTTTGAACTTGTGCTTGTGTTTTTAAAGGAGTGTTAAAAATGTTTAGAAACAACTAATGTAAGTTACAAAAAATTATACTCCAAAATGTTCTATTCAGTATCAAAAATCAATATTTATTCCATACAAAATTTAAAAAAGTAGGCATACAGACCCATTGATGCTCCGCCTTACGCATTTCATACCCACTGGTACTTAATCATAGGCACTAGTAATGCTACATTTGGCTCCAAAATTTAAACCCATGGAGATCCCTCCCCCAAAACTTAAAACCAATCACATGTTGCCACATCACTTTCTGATGTTAAAGCAACATTACATATAAGATCAATTAGGTCACATTTCCTTTTCGTATGCCCTTACTTTAAACATATTAGCAAAAAAATCCCTTTCAAGTTTGTAGAGAATATTCATATAAAGGAGATAGAGTAGGGAACATGGGCCTCTTAAGGGTGGAGGAGTGCTATAAGTGTGGCAGCCGTAGATGTATAACATGTCAACATATAAAAATATCAAAGGAGTTTAAGTCAACTGTAACTAATAAGAACTTTAGGATTAGAGACTATATAAATTGCAATACATCTATGGTGATATATTTGGTGACATGCCTAAAATGTCAAAAACAATATGTGGGCTGCAGAAATAGAACACTAAAAGAGCATATACGTGAACACCTGAGCAAGATTAAAAATTCAAAAGCAGTGGAAAAAAGGAATATAACAAGACATTTTGCACAATGTAACAGAAGTGATGTAGGTTATTTCTCTGCACAGGGCATTGAAAAAGTGAGGTTAGGAAGCAGTGGAGGAGATCTGCCTTTTAATGAAGAGGGAATTATTTTGGATTTTTTATCTGCATACCAGATTGCCACTTGGTTTAAACTATGAGTTTGACGTAACATGTTTTACTTAAAGGGATCCTGTCATCGGAAAACATGTTTTTTTCAAAATGCATCAGTTAATAGTGCTACTCCAGCAGAATTCTGCACTGAAATCTATTTCTCAAAAGAGCAAACAGATTTTTTTATATTCAATTTGGAAATCTGACATGGAGCTAGACATTTTGTCAATTTCCCAGCTGCCCCTGGTTATGTGACTTGTGCCTGCACTTTAGGAGAGAAATGCTTTCTGGCAGGCTGCTGTTTTTCCTTCTCAATGTAACTGAATGTGTCTCAGTGAGACATGGGTTTTTACTATTGAGTGTTGTTCTTAGATCTACCAGGCAGCTGTTATCTTGTGTTAGGGAGCTGCTATCTGGTTACCTTCCCATTGTTCTTTTGTTTGGCTGCTGGGGGGGGGGAAGGGAGGGGGGTGATCTCACTCCAACTTGCAGTACAGCAGTAAAGAGTGACTGAAGTTTATCAGAGCACAAGTCACATGACTTGGGGCAGCTGGGAAATTGACAATATGTCTAGCCCCATGTTAGATTTCAAAACTGAATTTAAAAAAATCTGTTTTCTCTTTTGGGTTTCAGTGCAGAATTCTGCTGGAGCAGCACTATTAACTGATTCATTTTGAAAAAAAAAAATTTTCCCATGACATTATCCCTTTAATATATGATCACAGAGGATACAGGGTCAACTGTAACTAATAAGAACTTTAGGATTACAATACAATCATCTATGGTGATATATTTGGTGACATGCCTAAAATGTCAAAAACAATATGTGGGCTGCAGAAATAGAACACTAAAAAAGCGTATACGTGAGCACCTGAGCCAGATTAAAAATGCAAAAGCAGTGGAAAAAAGGAATATAACAAGACATTTTGCACAATGTAACAGTAGTGATGTAGGTTATTGCTCTGCACAGGGCATTGAAAAAGCAAGGTTAGGAAGCAGTGGAGGAGATCTGCCTTTTAATGAAGAGGGAATTATTTTGGATTTTTTTATCTGCATACCAGATTGCCACTTGGTTTAAACTATGAGTTTGACGTAACATGTTTTACTTAATATATGATCACAGAGGATACAGGGTTAAAATATTCAAAAAATTTTATTGTACTACTAGTCTTTCTTCATTGTTAATTAATGACATTGGATATGTATGATATACTCTACTGTTCTTATTGGCACTGATATGTAATATGAATATTCTCTACAAACTTGAAAGGGATTTTTTTGCTAATGTGTTTAAAGTAAGGGCATACGAAAAGGAAATGTGACCTAATTGATCTTATATGTAATGTTGCTTTAACATGAGAGAGTGATGTGGCAACATGTGATTGGTTTTGGGGGAGGGATCTCCGTGGGTTTAAATTTTGGAGCCAAATGTAGCATTACTAGAGCCTATGATTAAGTACCAGTGGGTATGAAACGCATAAGGCGGAGCATCAATGGGTCTGTATGCCTACTTTTTTAAATTTTGTATGGAATAAATATTGATTTTTAATACTGAATAGAACATTTTGGAGTATAATTTTTTGTAACTTACATTTGTGCCCTTTTGGGCTGGGGGCTGTATTCCAATAACTTTTGGTCCTTAGGACTGGCCTAATAGACTGCAGCGTGTGAGCGTTATTAGTGTTAGAAACAACTAATGCCTAGATATGAAGTTATAAATGATATGCCATAGTTTGTTCAGAAGTGGCCAAGGGAAGGGTTAGCAACATGTATTCCCTGTTTCTCATGGCTCAAAGCAAACTTCTTCTGGGCCTAAAATACCTTTGAATACACTTTGTTGATCAATTTACCATAATATTGGTTTGAGTTAAGGGGCAACAACATAACCAGTGTGCATTCTACTGTAAGTACTGCCCCGTATACACAAATAAATGGCTGATTGGCAACCTCTCACAGATACTTTTAGCCTTGGCACATACTACCAACAGAGAAAACACATGTGACATTAACCTTTGTTGCTTAGTGGCTGTCAGGGGATGCTGGGAGTAATAATTAAGTAAGGCCTTGAGCGCTACAGGTTGAATTTTGAATACTGGATACCCCATAATTTAATTTATCAAGTCTCACTACCACATATCTGCAGGATTTAAATAAATATTGGTCATTTACCAGAATCTCATCAGGCAAAACTCTTGATCACCCACAATGTTTAGCTCTAGGGTGAATGGCAAACCTCCAGGAATTGCCACCATTGCCATACCTGAAAGTACTTGTACAAATACTTGTCAATTATGCCTTGGAATCATTTCCAAGCAACAATCTTAGACGTCATACCCATATTTTTCAGGATTTACTCTGATTTAACACCCCCTCACCCAGGTACCCACTCTAAGTAATCCCCACTTACTCCTGCTTTTGAAATGCATAGATGTGTCACCCCAATCTTCAGAAACAGTTGGAGTGCAGTCAGAGGTTTGTGGCTAGGCAAAGAATAGGGCATTGCCTGAATGTGATGGCAGGGATCTGGGTTGTTTTCATGTAATTGCTATAGCAGGTAGTGTTAAAGCAGGAATGACTTGGATGTCATGGGTCACTGTCTCTAACTATAGATGGATAGAAGAATGAATTACCTTGCAAGCTAATGACAGCTCTACCTAAAGTTGGTACTAAGTGTCCAGACAAATCACACCGACTGGTCTTACCAGATACAATCAATACTGGCACGTGCAGGGTTGGACCATCGGGATACCAGGAAAAAAAACAAAAAAAACCCTGCCCTTGTCGGTCCACCCGACCCAGACCGGCTCCCTGGGCACTGCACCCTTACCTACCCCCGGCCCCGATAGCAGCTGCAACAAGATAAACAAAGGTACACAGGGGGTATGACATAGGGCAGAGGGGGGTTGTGGCTGGGGCTGGTGGCCGTGGGGTGTGCAGGACTCGAAGCGGCAGTAACAATTTGGGGATCCCAGCTATAAGGTGATAGTAGCTCAATGGTTCCGTAGCTGCAATTGCTACATTTTTGATGTAATTGGTACCTGAATGCCATCAATTTGCAAAACAACTGCTCAAATTTTAGCATGTATTTTTACGACTGGATTTCAACTGAATTTGGAAAATCCTATGAATCCCGGTGCCTTGCAAAAACCAGATACAACCTTTTTTCTTTTTCACATATTTAGAGCCCCTACCATATATCCTGTCACCTGTAACCCTGGCCCCAAGAAAGGCATTTTCCATTGAGATTGAAGAAAGTCACACACCCAGATTAAAGGTCCTGAGTGCAAGAATACACACTGGCCTTGCCAAGAGGCAACAGTTCATATCCAATATCTTCATCTGTTTGTTATTTGTACCACAGCAAACTAAAGAGATCTAAAGAACACGCATACTGTATCTTGCAGGGGGCACTGAACACTTGGAACCTGAATCGATTTATTCAGGATAAATAAGTCCTTGATGGACCTCTCTCTCTCTCTCTATATATATATCTATATCTCAAAAAGGTGTGGCTTCAAAATATTTTTTTATCAAAAAAGCCATAACAAGGGCAGCATTCTCATTCCTTTATGTCTTGGTCACATGAATGGTAAATTACTTAGATTATTATTATCATCTAAGCGCCAACTCATTCCACAGTGCTAGGTGTACAATGCGTGTATGTATTGATTGTAGATTGTAGTTGGTATGTTTCAAATGCACACATTCTGCTTCATCTGGTAACACTTGTTCCTCTGTAGAAGTCAATTTTGCTTCAGGAGTATAAAGGAAACTGAAGTTCTAACAACATTACGCTGACCATTTTCTTATTTCAGAAAATTTGTGCACTGCTGAGTATAGGCAGGGAGGATTTGTTCGGCCACAGTGTGAATAGTGATGAGGTTATGTGGTGAGAGTAGTTGTAAGGTTGCAATAAAAAACTAATAATAGATAAATGGGATATATTTAGGCCAATCAGAGATAGAAAAGGCATTACTTGGTAGCGGCACTTAGATCCTGATAGCTGCTGTAAAAGCTAATAAAGTCTTTGAATGGATAAAAAATGAGAATATAATCAGAGGACAAAGTGCCAATTCTGTATGTTATAGAAAGCACAGCAGGTTCTCCCTTCTGCTTCTAGTAATCACAGTCTACTTCTTTATTGTCTGCCTTAATATATTTAGCTTACCTGCTTGAGGGCAGTCTGGGGTAGAATGAGAATCTCCTCATTTATATTTGGTGAGGTCCAAAAGCAACCACTACTTTGTACAACTGGCCATTCCAAGTAGTGTAAAAGATCAGATGGCACAGTGGCACATGACAGTCTGCACTTGCCCCCCTTGAAATTTTGAATTATTTTTGAATAATGGGGCCGAAGTCCCTGCTCACTAGCTGTCTTACTAGGCAGCTGACAGCCCACTCCCTACCTCTATTATGACCCTGTTGTGACACGCTGCCTGTTTCTTCTTACAAGATGAAAAAATGGAAAGATTCCACTGTGGAACGCACGGTCATCTTTAATCACTATGTGGTAGTTTCAGCTATGTAGGGACAAAGCTGGGCAAGCCGCACATTAACACTAAGAAAGAATAAAGATTGTGCCATTGTGCCAGGTAATGCTTTCAATCTATACATTTTCTTCAGTGATCTTCCTGACATATCTGGGGTTACTGTGTTTATTGCTCATTCTTTGCTGTGATCTTACTGCCATGTCTGGTTGTAGTTAATTTGCTCATAATCCATTTCTGCAGGAATCCTACTGCCATGTCTGAGGTAAATATGTTCACTATTCATTCTGCAGTGATCTTACTCATGTGTCTAGGGTTGATGTGCTTGTTATTTATTTTCTGTCTTGATCACTACTGGGCATGCGTCGGCCACTGGATTTTGAAGAAAAAAGAACAGAGGAAGGGTATTAATCACTCGCAAGTGCCAGTATAGTTTACAATCCTTGTGGGGTGCCCTAACATTTGGCACTTCCCTTAGATTGGAGTTTTCCTTTGCCATTTAAAATTTCAGTTATTATGCAGTATTTCCAAGCATTGTTAATGTATTGTCTCTTATACATCTCTCGTGTGTATTTCATGAAATTTTTAAAAAGTGCATTTGTTCAGTGTATTCATTAGTAAGGACAAAAGTATGAATCTTTTATATTATAATAAATTCCATTCCCCATATTTTAACATATTTTACACTATAAGGATATATAGAAGGAATTACATAGTTCTGTGATGTATATACAGACACTCACACTCTTTTGCCTTTGAGAAAGCTAACTAGCGAAAAAGCGCGTCGGCAGCTTCCTTACATAGACGGTTTATACCATTTTATTGAATTCCTTTGGGGGTGTTTTAGTGAAATTCTTTTTAAACGGTTTCCTTTTTATTCTGCTAAAAAAATCCTTTACCTAATATGGGAATTTTCTGGATTAATTGGGATTTTATTAAGCACTTCATCACTTTATATTTGTAAATAATTTTTTACACAATTGAATACAACAGATAGAATGAATTTTTAATCAATTTGAAAAATCCTTATGGATTGATCAAGCAACAAGTCACTTTATAATTCTTGGCACTTATGCACTTTAGGTGCGTATAAAGACATAATTTAACTCACAATATCAGTACACCAGCACTTTATTGATTATAGGAAATTTAATTTCACCTACAATGTATCTCATTTGTTATTAATTATAATAGAACGTTAATTTATAGAAAGTACAAGCATCCAGTTGTTTTATAGAAACCGTGTTAGTGAATTAACGTGATTGGTAAATAAGGGATACTTTTCTTTCTCCTTTTATAACAGACACTCACACTGTCACCCTATTCCTTTATATGATCTCCAAACTCCACAGTTACTTTTAATATCCATTTGATGGAAAGTTGGCCTGTATACCTCTGTTCAACAGTATTGTTAAGTATCAATTACAAATGTGTTCAGGGCCCATTTTAAGTCAGTTGAACCTACTGGGCCCCTCATACTGGCATATCTTCCAGGGCTGGCTGCTCATGCTGCTTTGTCTGTCCAGCCCAGTGGCCTGCTAGCCAGTGACATCCAGTCTAGTAGGAGACCCATCCAGCATCATATTGGTGGTATGGGGCTCACTGGGCTGCTATATCCCCCCACACACACCTGCCAGGCTGCGAGGATGAGGAGTGGGTCTGGGCCAGCGGGGCCCAGATTAAAGGCCTAACTTATCACAAAGTTATTGAAGGGTGGGGAATTGCAAAATGAAATGTAAGGTAAAGCAACAAAGACCACCTTGTGGCCAGTTGTTATAAGCATGTAATGCTGAGTACGCAATACAGGGAGAGAAACAGAACAGAGTGGTTGCTGAGTGTTCAGATACCGATGAATGAATTTATGATCCATATTGTGATGCCGAGTTTCTGTGCAGCAAATTAATTTATTATGAGCTGTAAAATGATAAATAATTAGCCCAGGTATTGGCGACATCAGGTACTGCAGAACTATACTGATTACCCACCACTAAACTAGATATCTACAATAGGGACATGCAAGTTGAGGCTTGTGATCCAAAAGCCACCACCCAGAATTGTATTACCCCAAGTCTAACCAAGGGCTCCAAAGATTTCGATGTATGTTGATTTAAGTATATTTTTCCACAAATCTGTGTTTTATTGTATACAGCACTGTACTCTGGAGGGCATAATCACCTTCCAACCTGCACATTATTCAGACATGCTGACTAGGAAACACTTGTGCCCACAAGGACTAGGAGAACCCTGTAATTACCATGCCAAGTATAAAGTATTGGACTCCCCTGCTCCTGAACAGCACATTAAGCCCCATTTTTATTTAACCAAAGTGCAGAGAACAACCTGCACAGACAATTGCCCCTGGCACAACTGCTACATGCATGGTTTGTTCCACTCGTGCTAGCCACATTGTCTTTTCATTAGAACCTTATACAGCTATTATGTTAAAAAAATGTTTATGTACTCGTTTCATATATATTTATTAGTATAGGTATTATTATTATTGTTATCATTATTAATAAACACATTTTTCTAAAGTGCTAGCCTATTCTGCAGAAAATGTAAAATTGTAAAATAAATGGGTGTATACAATAAACATACAGATTATATAAATTTTTAATTGCTCATTCTGTATTTCTTGCCCCATGACTCCATCCATCCATACCTCTCCCCTTTTGCTAACCTGTGTCATTGATCTGAGGGCTACAACTACTCTCTCTCTCTCTGCTCAATGACTGTGCTAAGGAAGTTATCCAATTTTTAAAATGCAGATTAAGGGGCAGATTTATTAAGAATCGAGTTGCGTTTTCCACAAAAAATTGAGTTTCCAAGCTTATTTTTTTGGTCAAAAAGAAATTTTTCAGGGTTAAAAAAACTTGAATTTTTCGAGATTTATTATACCCTGACCCTGGAGATAGCTTGAATCTGAAAATACACCATCTAAAACCTGTCGAGATCATGTAGAAGTCAATGGCAGAGGTCCCTTGATCCATTTGAAGATGTTGATAGCCTTCATGATGCCCGAGTTTTATTGCGGATTTTGCCCGAAAACTCAATCAATTTACGCAATTCAAGTTTTTCCCACCAATCAATTTGAGTTTTTGGGTTGTTAACCCTGAACTCGCTGATTCAAGTTTTTTCCATTCATGTTTTTTCTTAAATTAGAAACCATTTGAGTTATGAGTTAATTTGTGGTATAAAAAAACTCTAAAATTCAACAAATTGGTGCTTAGATGGATTGTACCATTTCAAAAAGTCACATTTTGGAATATATTTTAGCTTTTTTTTATGGACAGTTTTTATTTAATATATTTAGTTTCCATTAAATTGTATGCCTATGAACTACTGTAGACTTGTTTTCTTTGACTTGCTGTGCTTCCTTATCTAATAGGTGTTAGGTAAAGGTCTAAAGGTAGTCATAGATGCAAAGATCCGCTCATTTGGCTACATCGCCAAATGAGCTGATCTTTCCCCGATATGCCATTAACGAGCATGGCTATATGGGGGGTAATCTGAACGTTGGGCCTTATGGCCGAATGATCCGATTACGATGCGCAATCGGCTCCGTCAGGATCAGTCGGGTCAAAATCAAACCTGTCCAACCGACCAAACTACGGATATCTGCCGGACGAAAGATGTCGGCACTCTCCACACACGATCCGAAAATCGTACGAATCCTCGATTCTCAGGTCTATCATCATCATTTATTTATATAGCGCTGTCAAGATACGCAGTGCTTTAATTCTAAGCTTTATGTCCCTGTAGCAATTACCTAGTTCTCTAGACAAGGATACAAGCTTAAATTACCCTTCATTCACTTGTATGGCTTCTCATGTCAATGGAAAAGCTGCAGACAGCTTTCAAGTATTTTAGCCCTTATCCCCATAGCTACTAAACACATAGTTGACACAGAATTTGGAATCACCCTGTGGCATTGCCCTAAAGCATTATCTACCTCCATGTAGAAATTTATAGAAAAAAAAATCAGATTTCATTTTTTTTTCAAGAATCTCTAAAAATGTGTGTTTTTTTTTCATTTTTTTAAAAAGAAAAAAGCTAAAAATTTGAGATTTAGGAACTGTAAAAACCACCAAAACCTCTAACTTCTCCAGGTAAAATTTGTCAAGGTCCTATAGAAGTCAATGGGAGCTGCGCTGATCCTATTGGACTGCTTCAAATCAATTTTTTTTAAATAAAATTGTCAACATTATTTGTTACATGTTTCACATTGCATCAATAAACAAGAGTTCAATAAATGCAAAAGCTGTCGATGGTATACATTTCAATATAAAGAAGTAAAATACAGGACAGAAAAGTAAAAATATAGAAAGAATGAATATTAAAAAACAAAAAACAAAGAAAATAACTAAATGAGTAAGGCAAGGCAATATGTCTATATAAAATAGTGAAAAATATATAGCAACACTTTCAAGCTACATCGTGTCAATGAGTACTTGTTTCTACTTTATTTTCTATAAATTGCATCCACAAGAACCAGTTGGCCGCAAATTTCTCATGGGTATTATTTATATACTAGACATTAAGCCCGTGCGCCCGGGCGCTAGAACATATGTAGTCAAACATTTATAAAAACCCATTTTAGAGTTTAAATTCGCCAGAGACGGTCCGTGGGGCACATGCGCAGTAGTGCAATCCCACGGACACAGGGACTGGACGCAGAGACACTTCAACTTTATTATATAGGATGCCGTCAATTCCTCCATTCGATATATTTCACTCACAACTTTATACCACTCCTCTCTAGTAGGTGGCAGTAAGCTCCGCCAATGTATTGGAATTAAGGACTTAGCTGCCAGCAGGAGCTGTATTAATAATTTTGTCCTTGAAGGGTCAAAAGAATCAATATTATGTAACAATAGTAGGGTCGACGGAGATTTAGATAGTTGAATTCCAGTTATTCTTTTACAGTCTGATAATACATGTACCCAAAAAGAGTTTAACACGAGCAATTAAGCCAGATATGTGATAAAGTTCCTGTTTCCATCCTACACCTCCAACATAGATCGTCTGGACACAGACCCATTTGTTTCAGCCTCACAGGGGTTCTATACCACCTGGATAGTAATTTAAAGAAGTATTCCTTGTATGTATTACTAATAGAACAGCGGGAATTAGTTTGGTAAATATGGGCCCACTCAGAATCAGTAAAAGTCGTATCCAATTCAACCTCCCATTGATGTGCATAAGTTGGTCTTTGCATTTCAAGCTATTTATTAACTTATAAAATATAGAGACTTGGTGTGGAATATTCCCTTCTCTAGCACACACTTCAAATCAATGTATTCATTTTTTAGTGCATTGTTCAGTGTAATTTTCCGTTCTTACTTTATTGATTCAGATTTTTTACAAAATCTCATGACGTTCGTAGTTTTAGAGTTTGGTTGTGGTAAAATCCAACCTTTGATAAATAGGCCACTTAAAGTTTGCCAAGGTCTAGTAACACCTAGAAACCAATCAGATGTTTGAAAACAACTGAAAGTAAATGGTACATGCAGGTTGGTTGCTATGGGTTGCTATGGGTTATTAGACCAGTATCAAACATTGCACCCTTTTGTTACATTACTACAATACTGTATTATGTACATAAAGTGATAATGACACTAAAAAACTACTCTTCACAATATTAATGTACATTAAAAATTGCCTATAGGTCATGTTGATCGTTTTTTTCCAATAGACTTGCTTTTGTAAGTATTTGCTACTTGAAGTTCCTAAACCTGACTGTTTTGACTACCTGACTGTCCCTTCTCAGCCTGTTAGTTATAGAGTCTAATGCTAACAGACTACTGCTGCACATATATGGAAGAACATGGGGGTAAGATAAGTAATGTAAAAGCATCAGGCAAATACTTTTATGGCCAAATTATAAATAGCATGCAGAGACAATGCTAGGATAGATGTAAGAAAAGACTGCATTTCTGGTCTGTATCTCTATAATATGTAGAAAAATAAGAGTAGTGGGAAAAAACAGGCCACGCAGCAAAGAAGGTCTGATTTGCACACACATTGTCTTGTCCGTCCTGTATCTATAGTTATATCCCTGATTAGCAAATATTTTGTGCAAAATCTTGCCAGTAGTTGTAAGTTGACTAGGTTTACCTTAACTGAGGAAGCAGTATGGGCTCTTCTAGTTCTAAAGTTCTACGTCATTAAACAGTGCAGCATAACCATTACCTGTCTTCGTCACTCACTATTTCAGTACTTGAAAGAAGAGATATATATATATATAGAGTACATATTTCCCTAAAAAAAGAACGCACGCACTATTAAAGGAAACTATGTCCTAAATTATTTTTGTGAATGGTGTATATACAGTAATATAAAAAAGTTTGGGCACCCCTCTCAGCCTGCATAATAATTGACTCCACTTTCAACGAAAAAGATAACAGTGGTATGTCTTTCATTTCCCAGGAGCATCTGAGTACGGGAGTGCTTTCTAAACAAAGATTTTTAGTGAAGCAATATTCAGTTGTATGAAATTATATCAAATGTGAAAAACTGGCTGTGCAAATATTTTGCTAATTTAAATGCATTTAACTGCTCAATACTGATTAGTCTTGAACTTCATAGGCAAGTGTGTCCAATCATGAGAAAATGTATTTAAGGTGGCCAATTGCAAGTTGTGCTTCTGTTTGACGCTCCTCTGAAGCATGGGATCCTCAAAGCAAAGATTGTTCAGTATCATGGTTTAGGGGAAGGCTACAAAAAGCTATTTCAGAGGTTTAAACTGTTAGTTTCAACTGTAAGGAATGCCATCAGGAAATAGAAGGCCACAAGAACAGTTGCTGTAAAGCCAAGGTCTGGCAGGCCAAGAAAAATACAGGAGCTGCATATGCGGAGAATTGTGAGAATGGTTACAGACAACCCAAATATCACCTCCAAAGACCTGCAAGAACATCTTGTTGTAGATGGTGTATCTGTAAATCTTTCTACAGTTCAGTGCAATTTGCACAAAGAACATCTGTATGGCAGGGTGATGAGAAAGAAGACAGAGTCACTTGTATGCAAAAGCTCATTTAGACAAGCCACAGTCATTTTGGAACAAAGTGCTTTGGATGGATGAGACAAAAATTTAGTTATTTGGTCATACCAAAAAATATTAAATAGCAAGTTGCTACATTGAAAGCTCAGCTAATGATAAACAAAACTCCAAAGAAATAAGCGGGGTTCCCAAACTTTTTCATATGACTGTATATGTATGTACTGTATGTATACAGGTATGGGACCTGTTATCCCGAATGCCTGGGACCTGGGGTTTTCTGGATATCTTGGATCGTCATACCTTAAGTCTACTAGAAAATCATGCAAACAAGAAATAGACTGGTTTTGCCTACAATACAGATGAATTATATCTTAGTTTGGATCATGGACAAGCTACTACTGTAGTATTACAGAGATAAAAGGAAATCATTTTTAAAGTTTTGAATTATTTGGAGTCTATGGGAGACAGTCTTCCCGTAATTCACAGCTTTCTGGATAACAGGTTTACAGAAAACGGATCCCATACCTTTATGTATCTATATATACTGTATATATATATATATATATATATATATATATATATATATATATATATATATATATATATATATATATATATCCATCGATGACGTCACACCATAATCAATCAAACTGAACAAATCATTAAGTCTTTTTTAGGTTTATTGGTGGACCAACGTTTCAATTCCGCACAGGGTGAGAACAGTGCCAAAACACAGCCAGTTTAAACTGAGAAAATGGCGCCAAATACTCGTTGCTAGGGTGCCTAGCAACCCATGTGTCAGAAAAAAGAGGTGTAAGGTGCTAAAGAGAGATAAAACACGCAAGTTCCTAAAGTGCCCCCTTACCTTATAGTGTATGCGCATCGTGTCAAAAGAGATTTAGGTGATAAGACCTGTCGGGAGGTTGGTAATGCCCAGTCCAGCCTGGTTTTGCCGGTTCACAGCTGCTATGCCCTAGCACAGGCTGGACTGGGAATTACCGACCTCCCGACAGGTCTTATCACCTAAATCTCTTTGATGAGTGCCGTCATCGATGGAGATATTTATAAAAGTTTACAGACTGGCACCCAGCATTTGGACTACTCTTTTGGTTGTGCGTTCCTAATTCAGTTGTATATATGAATATATATATATATATATATATATATATATATATATATATATATATATATAGCATTCCCTAAATGGCAAAGTGACTAACGCTAGCGAAAATTCACTAGAGTGACGTCATTTCGGAACTTCTCCAACTCCTGGCGAATTGGCGCAGGCATCACCTCGCTAGCGAAGGAGATTCACTAAGATGTGGATTTTACTGAATGTTACCTCATTCGCCAGACTTGCCTTTGCCAGCTTAGACCAGGCGAAGTGCAATGGAGTGCATAGGACTTCCTAAATTTTTTGTCCCAAAAACTTTTTTCTGAGTGATAGCCTACAAAGGTCCGTTAATTTTTTTTTTTTTGGATAACCAGGTTCCCCCCTCCATTTTCTAACATATGGAACATAAACTATACACTGGGCTCATGTGTAGGGCATTATAACAACTCTATTTTATTTATTATGGTTCCCTGGACTTGTGTAATGTAATGTAATTGCTACAACATATATGTCCATGTAACTTTATCATTTCCCGCCGTATGCAAATTAGGCAACGCTATCGCTTATTCGCTTTGATAGCCGAAGTAACACTAGCGAAAATTCACCAGCGTTTGGCGCCCTGGACTCAACTTCGCACTTAGTGAATTGCCGTTGTCCTAGCGAATTTACGCATGGCGAAGTGTTGTGATGGCTGCGAAGCCACCGTTAGTGAATTTTCGCCGGTTGGGGAATTTGCCCCTTGGAGTGCTATGATATGTGTGACATAAAAGGGAGATCAAAGACCTGCTACTGACTCGGGAAATAACCAGTGTCACTGGGAATTTTTTATATTTTTGAAATTAAACATTCATCTCTTAATTCCTCTGCATAAATAGTAAACAGAATAATTAAATATAGATAGAATGTCTGCCCATTAATATGCATATTATATGAAAACGTTCTTTCATCCAAGTCATGATATACAACAGAAATCAGAAAGTCCAGCTGCTTTAAGCAAAGAGCAGATGAAGCATTGGCTATGCTGCTGTATGCCTGCTTATTTCTTTCAGGCTGAGAGAAGCGGATCCGCTCCAAGACCCATCTCCATTCATTTGAATGACGTCCACTTGTGCACAGACAGATTCAGCATAAGCAGACATTTTAGGCCTGCTTTTGCTCCGCTCTGCTGAGGATGACTGCATGCAAGAGGAAACGGTTCAAATGAATGGAGATGGGGCACAGAGTGGATTTGCTTCTTTCAGTCTGAAAAAATAAGCACACTGAGAACTGCAGAGCCAATACTCCATCTGCTCTTGCCCCTAGCCTTATTTATACTAGATACTTTGTACATATTAAACACACTGCTTGCTTTAAAACAGACCTTATCATTAGAGAGGCTAGAGCTTGTTCTGTTGAGGTATACAATGAATGCAAAGCATTAAGTAATTAGGCAGTTCACAATACTATGTATATGTACCTATACTGTATGTATATAGGGGATAAATGCAAATATAATGAGAGGGAATGTTTTTTTGCTCTCAATGTTCTTATACTGGAAATTCCCAAACAGTGGGGCAGGACCCTCTTAGAAACTTAGAGAAATGGAAAGAGGGGCAGCTTGCATGGCAATTGGGATGAAATTTGAAGTATATTCCTTACTGAATGCCCTTGGGCAGCACGCGATGAGCTTGCAGCTGTTGGTTAGATTTTAAAACTATGCACCTATGTCTGTAGCGGCATTTCTGAGGCATGGGCCTCCCCCCCTCGCTCACTTATCTGTTTGGGGGGAGGTCACAACACTAGTGCAGAGAACGCAATTGTGCTCTCGCACTGGTAAAGCCAGTTAAAAATCCACAAATTCAGCTCTTAAAGGTACCAGGAGTGTTTTTTTGTTGCCCCTGGTAACCTATCTGGCGCTGCCGCCGAAGGAAAGTTTTTCAATTCGTCTGCAAGAGATTGCTGAAGCTATACTTTTTCTATTTTTTATATTTAAAGAAACATAAATATTGTTATGTATTCCCCATTATTGTACATTCTCTGATCTAAAATGGTGATGTGATTAAATAGAAAATACTTTGTGCTTTTACATTGTATAAGAGGCAACATTTTACAGAGCCTAACGACACCCAAGCGGTAGCAGACTATTATTTAAACCTCAGGTAAGATTTAAGTGTGAAAGGAGGAATGTGAGAAAGAGAGAAGGAAAAAAAGAGTGCTCTGCATTACCAGAAATCATCCGTCATTACTTTATAATGAAGACAATATTCTATTACCAATCCTATAACAAATGCACCATGCTGTTTAATGATAATGAGTATTTATATTGTGATATGAAAGAATGAGCTGATTGTACTTATTTAGATTAATCAGTTTTATTGTGCCATTAAGTCTGACATTATATATACACTGCAGAGTAAAATGGAATACAGGGAGGCTGCCTAGTTAACAGTTTCCTTGACTGGAGTTTGACACTCACAACCTGCAGATAGAATTCCATCCATACATGTTATAGTTCAGGAATGCAGTATTTCATGGTGCTCCAAATAAGTAATTGTTGCATGTTACGCATAGAATCTGCCAATTGCACTCTAGCTGGCACTATACATTACAAAAATCTATCTTATTTCCATATAATCTGCAAATACACACAAGAATATCAGTTAGGGACCCAAACCATTTTGAGGTTGCACTTAATAATCTATAATAAAGACATAACCGTACATATAAATTACCTTAACTATAAATCTCTGATATCTTTAAATCAGGTTCAATTTAATTCCACCCCTAGCCGCCTTCCCCCCTCCCTCCCCCCCCAGCTCCCCACAACCTTTAGTTTTGGAGCCTGTATTTGTATCAGTGCATTCTTCACAAATGTTTCTCTAGCACAAGGAGTAGTCCAGCAGTACAATGGGGTAAAAGTTTCTTGCATATTCTGTTCATATGGCATATATGATCCTGGAAAGAAGATGTCAGTGTGAGCAAGGATAATGCCTTTCCATTTTACTAACCTCCTATACATAACCCGTAAGATTGTATCCACTCTGTTCACGCTTGGAGGTCTCTGTTATGACAGTAGTATTTAGTCCCTTGTTGGCTACTAGAGGTTTCCTCTGGTACCTGCTGTAAAACCCCTGATTCTCTTCTCTCGGGGGACATGAAGTACAGAGAATGGTGCCGCCAAGCACTGAGACAATTGAGGATATAATCCCCAGATAGAGAGCAGGTCCAATTTCATACCTCATTGAATCAGCGATGATAGGGTTGTAGAAGTCTCTGAGGATAGAATGTAGATTCCAGCAAATTGGCACCAAGCATAGAATACCTCCGAGGATAAATAAAACCCCTCCAACAATGGCTATTTTATCCTTCCCAGGGGTATCCTGAGAGAAGATGGTGCATTTCATGCCAAAGATTGAGAAGAAGCTGGCTAGTGAGGACAGAACACAAGATGTGATCATGAGAGCTTGAGCAGCCTGGGTATCAGATGGTAACCCCAGCATGGAGTTGTATATGTCACATTGCGTGATGCCTGTGCTATAGGAAGCACATTCCATCCACAGCCCTTTGGAGAAGCCCACAGCTGTTACAATACTGGCACCAACATAGGAGCTCACCTTCCAGGTGGGTAGAAGTGTGGCCACAACAGTGCCAATCAGTCCCAGGATGCCCATGAAGTAACCCATCATCTGAAGGCCTACAGACGCCATGTTGCTGTTGCTTCTTGTACAAAACACCCCTTTTTTTATTTTGATAACGTCAGTCTCTTGAGTGTCTTAGTGGTATAACTCAGTGTCAGCAAATAACATATTTCTTCTTCTGTAGCCTTTAGCTCATGGTCATTGTGTGCTCCGTTTAGCCACTTCAAACTAAACATTTGCTGTGGCTTTTCCACTCGGTACCTTCTCCTGGGGTTCTTCTCTGATTTTCCAATCTCTGAATCTAATATTAGGCTGTCCTCTTTATAGTCCTACAATCAAATAAGTAAGGTAAAAATGTGAGAGGGAAGGGGGAGAGGGTAGAGGTTGGGGGGGGGGGTTAAATATTCACTAACAAATTGATTAGCCAAATGCTCCTTGACCGCCTTATCTCTGAAAAATAGAAATCAAACATACCCCCCTACTCAGCCATTTGTCAGGGAAAACCTACCTATGTTGTGCAACCCATCTCCTCTCTTTTACTATCCCCATGCAGCTTATCATTGCTTTATTGCCGTTATAACACCTCCACACTGTGTGACAGCTTCTGATTAACCTGTCACCTATATGACGTTATTGAAATGAGTCCCAACACTGTACTGCCTGTCTGTTAGTGCCTCTATAATGTTGCTTGTAGCTATTTACCTGTCCCAGGTACCTCCCGCTCTTGTGACATCTTTATGAAGCAACAGATCACCGGTGTGTATTGTTTCCCCTGATGCATCTTGGAGATACACAGATTCGGAGATTACTTTATTGCACCCTGCACTATTTCATTCCATCAGTCCATATCCTGGGTGCTCTATTGCAACTTTCAAACCACTTTGCCCATAGAAAGTAAAGCAGTGTAATCGCTGCACGTCATTCACATTAAATATAATTCCCCCTGGAATTTGGGCACTTTAATCTAACCCCTTCCTTCTGTATTGCTTTTGCTGGCAGCAGAATGTTAAATCCACAAAGTAATTAACCCTTGCTCCAGCATATAGACATGTGAGACAACGTTTAAAAAAGTTATTATAAAGTTATTAAAAACTGCTAAAAGGTTGTGTTTAAAGAACATTATAATGAGTAATTACAGCTTTATGTTTGTATTTTCCTGCTGAGCAAAACGATTGTATGCCCATGCTTGAAATATATTAGTGATTGGTAATTTAAGCAAGAATTTTCAAGCAACTAGAGGTCACTGTTTCACACCACATGTGGTTCCCAAACTGTGGGCTGGCACACCTTGCATGATCTTGTCAGTGGGTATTCCTGGGATCCTATATTGAAGGCCAATTAAACCGTGATTCAGAGTTGAACTGGGCCATTGGCACACCATAAGAAAACCTGGTGGGCCCCAACCTTCATAGGCCCCGCACACCCAGAACTGCTGCCTTCCCAGGCTCTGCGGGGCCCCAACCCGATAATTTTATAGTTAGCCTAAGATACAACTTTGGGGTGGTTGAGAGGGTAGGGGAGTTCCTTAGTGTGTTTTAGTATTGTACCTGCAGCAAACTGATGAAAAATAATTGTTGCTTGGTTGCCATAAGTAACTGCATTGAGACTAATTTGGCAATTGTTCCTATATGAGCCACATAGTCTACTGAAGTGGCTTCCAACTATGGAACAGCCCTCCCTGTGGGAACTTGAAGTAGTGGAATGGCTTCCCAGCCTGATGTAAGTTTGCCGGACATTTGGAGAGGATGTTACTTTGCTTGCCTAGATGCACCTGAAAGAACAGCTTGAAGGTCTGTTCGGGTTGGTTGGCCTTGGTTTGTAGTAGGAATCCAAAGTGCCAAGATGTTTCTTTTTGGAGCAAATGAGGTATTAAGCTGTATTACAAGGGGCATAGATTTGTACGAGGAGGGGTTTATTTCTCCACTTTACAGAGCACTGGTAAGGCCCTAGCTACAATATGCCATACAGTTTTGGTCTCTAGTGCTCAAACAGGACATTATTGAATTAGAGAGGGTCCATAGAATGGCATCTAAGCTGGTAAAAAGAATGGAAAATCTCAGCCATGAGGAAAGACTGGCCAAGTTGGTGTTGTTGAAGCTGGAGAAGAGGTGCTTAAGAGGTGATATGATAACTATATATAAATATATCAGGGGGGGGAAGGGGTTTTTTACAGTGAGAGCTGTAAAGATGTGGAATTCTCTCCCTGATTCAGTCATACAGCCTGATACATTAGATAGCTTTAAAGGAACTGTTCGGTGTAAAAATAAAAACTGAGTAAATAGATGGACAATGCAAAATAAAAAATGCTTCTAATATAGTTAGTTAGCCAAAAAAGTAATGTATAAAGGCTGGAGTGACTGGATGTGTAACATAATAGCCAGAACAATACATCCTGCTTGGTTTCCACTGATTGGTTACCAGGGAGTAACCAGTGACTTGAGGTGGAGGCACATGGGCCATAACTGTTGCTTTTGAATCTGAGCTGAATGCTATGGATCAATTGCAATCTCACTGAACAGTTATGTCCCATGTGGGCCCCCTTATAGTCACTGACTGAAAAGCGGGTTATATGAACAGTGTCGGACTGGGATGCCAGGGCCCACTGGAAAACCTTAGACCAAGGACCACTTTCCAAACTATTAATCCTCCTCTCCTCACGCAACCTCTTTATTCTCCTAGTATTTTACATCTACTTTATTTAATTTATGTTCTTCCATTATTGTGCTTTTTTCCCCCCATAAAGAAATTGGAAATGACCATGAAATAGGCTAAATGGTTAGAGGCAAGAGGGCCCACTGACACCTGGGCCCACTGGGAGTTTTCCTGGTATCCCGGTGGGCCAGTCTGACACTGTATATGAATGTTAGCTAAATACTTGAATTTTGCAGCAAAGCAAGGTGAGAGCTTATGGTATACTATAATGGTTGATCATAAAAAATGAGCCGGCACACTTCAGTTTTAAAGGCGTTTTAAAGCAGAATACGATAAAATTAATTTAGACTCATTCATAATTTAGAAGCTTTGGAGCTCACATTCCTATAAGGCTTAAAAACATTCCATCTGACTTTCACTGTGATCTGCAGGAGGTAAGAATTTAATACCTGGAGTTGTTACTTTTTGGTAATTACCTTTTATGGTTTCCAAATCTATATCAGTCCTTCCATTAAGTATACTGTATTTAGCATTTTTTTTAGTTATGAAATTAATATGCCATTTTTATATTATCTTTATTTTTATTTGCATGGAAGTTTTAACTTAAAATATAAGTACACCTTTACATAAACATTTAGTACGGTATATATGGCCTGTTATAAGCAACTTTTCAGTTGGTCTTAACTCTTTACTTTTCATGTTTTTTTAATTATTTCTGTTTGCAATTGCAATAATACTATCCTGTTGTCAGGGACACCGAACCCAGAAACAAAGGATTTCATTTTATTGATATTTTTATTTTTCATAACTTATTTACCTGTTCAAGCATATCTTCCATTTGACTTCTGATCTGCTGCCTAGTTACTAGGGTACTTACGCAATAGCAACCAGATAGCTGTTAAAATTCCAAGCTTCACATCAAAAAATTTAAATAATTCATAAACATACAAAAAAGAAACAAAGACCAATTCCAGATTGTTCTACAGTGGCAATATGTAATGGATAATAAGAAATTCATTTTAAGGTGAACTACACCTTATGAAGGGGCTGTGTGTGTGTCCCACAATAGATTTTCAGCTGGCTCATGGGCTATAACATTTTTGGCTGGCCAAAGAATTAATATTAAGTGTATCTGTTTATTAAAGGCTTGTCCAGTTAGAGTCATACATAATAGAACTGACCCTGGAGGGCCTCATTGTAAAGTGTACTATAGGGTATAATCAGATAAACACAAAAGAAAACCCCATTAATAGTAAAATCTCACCAGTGTAAACTTTGGGTTTGGGTACCAAGCTCCAAACCATCAGCCAAGGGAAGCAGATTAGCGCATAACTATATGGGAACAAAAATCTCCAAACGTTAAAAAAAAAATTATTTGAAAAACATGTACAAAAAGCAGACTTGCCCTTGTTACAAAGGGCTCTTCTTATACAGCTATTTTAAAGGGGTTGTTCACCTTCTTTCTTTATAATTAACATGGTTATGTTACTTTATTACTATATCAGTTAATTTTTTTAAAGGGGTTGTTCACCTTTGAGTTAACTTTTAGTATGATGGAGAGAGTGATATTCTGAGACAATTTTCAATTAGTTTTAATTTTTTGTGGTTTTTGAGTTATTTAGCAGCTCTCCAGTTTTTAATTTTAGCAAGTCGGTTGCTAGGGTCCAGATTACCCTAGCAACAATGCATTGATTTGAATAAGAGACTGAAATATTAATCAGAGAGGAACTAAATAGAAAAATGAATAAGAAGAAGTAGTGATAACAATAAATGTGCATCCTTACAGAGCATTTGTTTTTAGATGGGGGTCAGTGACCGCCATTTTAAAGCTGGAATGAGTCAAAAGAAAAACTATAAAGAATAAATAATGAAGACCAATTGAAAAAATGCCAATTCTATAACATACTTAAAATTAACTTAAAAACCACCCCTTTAAATTAATTAAAATTAAATAAAAATATCTTTTAGTATGATGTAGAGAGTGATATTCTAAGAAAATTTGCAATTGGTTTTATTTTTTATTATTTGTAGTTTTTGAGTTGTTTAGCTTTTTCTTTAGCAGCTCTCTGCACTGATTTGTATAAGAGACTGGAATATGAATAGGAGAGGACCTGAATAGAAAGATGAGTAATAAAAAGCAATAACAATAAATGTGTAGCCTTATAGAGGATTTGTTTTTAGAAATATAATAAATAATCATAACGAAAGTTGCTTATAACTGGCCTTTCAATAACATACTATTAATTAATAAACATTTGCATTTTTTTACTTTTGGCCTGTACATTTGAATATTTTTATTGCATGAAAGCCCATATGTGTTTTTATGGCATAATCAGCCCTCTGCACTATGAAGAAGGGAGGGGCAGAAGCAAGGTATTGTGGATTCAAGGCTGGGGAGAAATGGAATTGCAGACATGGGTGAATTTAGGGTTAAATGATTTTAATGATTCAGAAAAAGAAGAAAAGCAGCAAATCAATTTTCAGTTAATAAATTAGGACTTCATCAATATGGCTGTAGCACTCATTTTAAAGGATGTTGCAGAGGATTCCTTGTACTGAATTCCTTGTGTATTTCTACTGGAAGTAATGCTCATGTTTTACTAGATGAAATGACCGATTCCTGGGGTATCAGAGCAGTTATTCGTGGAAGTCAGGATCTCGCACAAAATAACATGGTTGGCGGCATAGCTGTGAATTTGTTTGATTATTTTTACATATATATGTTTAATTTGCTATAGAAAATGCCAATTCATATACAGGTATGGAATGCATTATCTGGAAACCTGTTATCCAGAAAGCTCAGAATTGCAGAAAGGCTGTATCCCATAAACTCAATTTTATCCAAATAATCCAGATTTTTAAAAGATATTTACTTTTTTGTCTGTTATAATAAAACAGTACCTTGTATTTGATCCAAACTAAGATATAATTAATCCTTATTGGAAGCAAAACCATCTTATTGGGTTTATTTAATGCTTACATGGTTTTTTGTAGACCTAAAGGTGAATTCAACCGTTTTGGTTTTTTTTAAAAAAAACCCTACCCCCCACCCCACACAGACCCCCTTCCTTCCGATGCCTGACTCTGCGCCGAGGGGTATGTATAAAGTTAGGGGGATTTCCCCGGGGACAGCTATGCTGGGGGGGGGAAGTGGGGTCTACATGGTGTGGGGGTAGGGTGTTTTTTTTTTTTTAAATGTTTGAATTCTCCATTAAGGCATGAAGATCCATATTACGGAAAGATCCGTTATCCGGAAAGCCCCAGGTCCCGAGCATTCTGGATAACAGGTCCCATACCTGTACTAGCTTCCTATATATTTATGAAACTCTTGACTCTAACCTATAGAGTAGAACCCTGCCAATGGAATTCATTATCACACAGGGTAGGACTGAGAGTTAGGTTAATGGGGTAATTTATCTCACAAGCAACAAAATTCCAGTGAATACCTTTTTATATGACAGCATTGTAATGGTGCATCCCTGCTGGTGCACTCGCAGTATTATTCAAACAGTTGCAGTGAGCATTTTTTAGCAATAGCACTAACAGAACAGAACTCTACCCCAAACCAGCAAGTGTGTTGTTTCCCATTTATTCATTGAAGGGGATCATTGTACTCCCAGTCTTACATGTACGTCTAGACTCCCAAAAAAAGGTTCACATTTTTTGATTCAAGCCTTCTTTTGTACTCTAATAATTGTTCAAGCCCACCAAAGCCCATAACAAGAATAAATATATGCAGTTATCCTGTATTGTATAAGTTTCCTGGACCCCAGATTAAAAATAATATTCATGCTTGGCACCGTCTGGAGTAATATTCTAGATGCCAGCCCTCAAATTTGGGGTTGTATGTTTTTCTTTGGTGCAAAACATGTTGTTCTCTATATAAACCTCTTTACATGAAAATTGCTCTCCCACTTGCTGTTCCATGTCACATGTTTGTAATGTCACCACATATCTACTGCTCATGTTTGCATGATCTGTGTTCATCATAAATAAAATATCATACAATTATAAAGAGTAGTTGGCAGGTACAAATGCGGTGTGTACATTTAGTTATCTATTGGAGCTCCCTATTGATCTGCTACAATCAGAGTTCAAATGAGGGGTGGGCCTGTCCTAATGGTCTCAGTAAGAGGGGGGCTAGCCAATCACAGCCCTGCACTCACACAAGCAAATGCAGACTTCAGTTCCCTGTCAGGCCCACATACTGTAGTTGCTAATGGAGTCTGCTTTTCCCTATTTTGGTCCCACCACACAGTAACTCCTGTCTTGAAGAGTTAGTGGCAGAGACAATCCAGCTTGGCTATTGAACAGCTGCTCAGATAGGGATATTTTCTGGAATAGTTCACTCTCCCCTTAATGGTGAGACTTGGGCAGGTGTCTCTGCTTCCTATTTTAGTTCTGACCCTGGTGTGAAAGCACACAGCAGGTCAGGTTCTAAAATCCTTGTCAGCAACTAACGTAAAACAGGCTTTGGTTAAACTGGCAGAACTGCTGTAGCAAGTACATCATTCTGTAAATATTACAGTCTGAAGCATGAACATGTGGGTGGTTTCCCACAGATATGATGATCTTAAAGGGGTAGTTCATCTTTAAGTTAACTTTTAGTATGTCATAGAATGGCTCATTCTAAGCAATGTTTCAATTGGCGTTCATTATTATTTTTTATCGTTTTTGAATGATTTGCCTTCTTCTGACTCTTTCCAGCTTTCACATGGGGTCACTGACCCCATCTAAAACTCAAATACTCTGTGAGGCTTCATATTTATTGTTATTGCTACTTTTTAGTACTCATCTTTCTATTCAGGGTCTCGAATATATATGTATATATGTATACACCTAAATATATATGGGCAACATACACATACAATTGCTAAAATGCGCACTATAAATATGACATGTGCTGAAGTTATATTCTGTCTATAGTTTTAATTTTAAAACATCCATATTTTCCTATTGTTTGCACTCATTTGAAAGTTGGGCTATTTTCACTGAATTCAATTCTCCTTTCCTTTATAAACAGGCCAATTTGTTCATGGCGGACCATCTACCTTTAACGAACAAACCCCTCCCTTCTCTAAGCAAGAGCCAGGGGCGTAACTATAGAGGAAGCAGACCCTGCGGCTGCAGGGGGCCCAGGAGGGATAGGGGCTCCACGAGGCCCTAATTTATATACAATTTCAATAAATATTGGAGAAACAAGTCAGCCTCTAAACATTTTGGGGGCCTGAAAAATAATTTGCTGTGGGGCCCAGTAATATCTAATTACGCCACTGGCAAGAGCCTTTTAGACACTCATTATCAGGGGCTTCTTAGAGGACCAGTATTACATTTTATTAACTACAGTGCTGGCTTTATATTCTCATTCTTATCAAGTATGTTTGGTTCATGTTGAAAAGGTGTGTATAAGTTTAAATATAGCTCTATATTTACAGAAGCTTTGAGAAGGAGCCAGCACTGGAACTGCTTTGAGACAGCTAGTGTTTCTCCCCTTCCCATTGTATTATACCACAACATGGGTCGTGCTCCCTAAGCACCAAAGCAGGCAAGCAATTTTGGCAATGCAAACAAATCCTTCAGCAGAGGTGTCAGATAGCTGTTATCTGGTTAGCAGCACTATTAACTTTTGCATTTTGAAAAAAAAACATTATTGTCTACAAGATTAGGGGAATTTTTGTTTATTTTATTGGCTTCTTTAAAGAAAATGTTGACTAGTAAATAACATTGTCTAATGAAAGAATATAACTTTCAAAAATACATGCCTTCATTTGTGTGAGATTTAAAAGTTATTTGTAAATATAATTGCAATTGACAGCAGTGTTTTCTGTCCCTTGCTGCACTTGCTGGTTCTGTTTATTGTAACAGAAATCACATTTGTCACACTTCATAGGCCTGATACTCAGATGGCTTCTGCTACATAAAGGCTCATTTACTACATGTCCATTGTGCAAAGTGCAATTACAGATGCAATTTGCCATTTTTTTACGTTGAATGCAGTGCTTTCCCCCATTATTTCCAAATAGACAAATCTGACTAAATTGTGCACGATTGCATCAAAATGCATGCAACTGTGAAAGCTTGTTTAGATGAACTTGACCCATTTGCACCATTTCTGGCATTTAAAATTGTACCTGCACATGATTCTTTATGTCTGGTGTACTTACTGACAGAACCCGCAGTGGGAAAGCTGGGATTACCTGGACTTTGTACCTGAGGCCCACCATAGAACATGACCTAGTGACTATCCAGGCTGCGGCAACCCTCTGTAAACTTTCCTTTTCTATACTACATACCCTCTTTTTCCATCTGCCAGTTTCTATGTGTTTATCCCAGGCATATGCCATCCTCTCCACATCTCACATTTGCACCACCTTCTAGCTCCCAAATGTGACCTTCTCCTAATCTTTTGCCATACCCTTTGTGCTATTATCCACTCCATCATCTCTTTCCACCACCCATTCTTCATTTACCCCATTCTTCTTTGACACCAGCTTCCCCCATTATTCTCTTTCACTCCATACTTCAACCCCCACCCAAAACCTTTCCAAAAATAACCCTGGCTCTGGTTTGATTATGAAGAGCAGCACCCTTCATTCTGTTGGATTACCATGCTCATAAGTATTACTATAGAGATCTTCACCCTGAACTGCTGCACTGGCACCAACAGGTGATCCCCTTTTCCACTGTAACTAACTAGGCTCCTGCTCCATAAACAAATAGTGTTAGGGCAGTGGTTCAATATGAATATTCTAAGGTAAAATTTAAGAGGAGGCATCTATAGGAGACAGAGTGCACTGCTCTTTACAATAAAACACAAGATGCCAAGGTACCCTGCTATCAAGCAAAGAGAGGCAGCAGGGCCTGCCAGAACAATGTGTCAACACTGTCCCCCTGCTGCAACCCACCCCGGACAGTGAGCAGGGCCCACCAGGAGAACTGCACTGCTTTCAACCCTGCCCCCTAATGCTGCACACCTTAAACCGGCAGTGGGCTCACCACAACAACGTATGCTGCCACCCCCAACTGCATGATCTGCAGCGGGGTCCAACAGAACTGGGGGTACCAGTCTGACTCTGTCCAGGGCTCCCTTGCATCGACATGTGCACTTTTGTGTGATTAAGAATATGAGGTGGGACTGATGAACTGGCTACAAGCACAATTTAAGGAGAGTGCAAGGAGTGTCTTTTGACACAAGTACCTTTAATGAATAGCGGTAATGCAAGCAACGGCTGTGTCCATTTTTGCTTGACCACAACTGAAGTAAAATGAGTTCTATAACTTCAAATGTCAGAAGCACCAGGCCAGAGAATAAAAAAGATGCTGCTTTTATATACAGTTATATTCACAGATACATTTCATACCATGAGACAACATTTCTTGGGGGCTTTAAACCCCCTTAATTGACACATACCCCCATGCAAATAGTGGGGGTTTAATTAGGTATTTAATTAGGGACTGGGAAATTTGCTGGAGGGCAGTGATGTTGGGGGGCAGTGATATTGGGGGCAGGGTTGAGACTTTGGGAGAAAGGTTATGGTCAGATGCATTTGGATGGATTTAATGGACAGTCTTGTTTTCAAGGGGCTGGCTGGTTCAAAAGCAGATGGGAAAGTGAAACATAAAAAAGCAGATGGGAGGCACCCTAGGTGCATACGTTCCACCTTCCTCAGATGTTACAAAAGTGAAACATAAAAAAGCAGATGGGAGGCACCCTAGGTGCATACGTTCCACCTTCCTCAGGTGTTACAAAAGTGAAACATAAAAAAGAGAAAAAATAGAGAGGGAAATAGAGTCTAGATATAAAAATGGCTGATTATTTTGAAAGAATTTGAAAGTTTTTATTATGACAGTTGCTGTAATCTATATGCCATAACATGTATTTTTTTTTTTAGTTTTGACTAAAAAGGAAGGTTTTTCCCCTCAAAAGGAGTTTAATTAATTCACATCTTGCTTAATGACATTTTTTTAATTTCAACAGGACTATAAATTTTCCAGCAGCAATCATGGCTGATTTAAGCACTTGTTATCCGCTCCATGACGTCAATGTAAAAGCAAGATCTTGCTGTTAGTGCATTGTTTATCACACTAACAGTACATAAACTTGATACAAACTTCCTGTTTGTATATATTGGTTTCTTGACAAAACGGAATTAATCCTAAATGAAGCATGGCAGTCATAGCTAGAGAAGTGATTTTAGCGTGGGACGTGTGGGCCTCTTGTGGCCCGCTGAGTTATTGCAGGAAAACAATCGGCAACTGAATTTAAAATAGCAACCATGTAATTTAGGTTATTACACCTATACCTGTCAGTTATAATGGGAAGGCTCTGCCACAGTCCTATCAAACAGAAACTTTGGGAATTATTTCAGTAAATACATTTCACTCCTTGCCATATTTTCTACTATGTCTGCTACTATAATGACACTCTGCCAGTCGGTCGAATTGGCACATGGTTATCCATGTGAGCAGTGACGCCATGTCAAGGCTTCAACCATGTCACTGTCCATTCACACACCGATTGCAGCAAATGGCCCATAGGTCCCTGTGTGGCCAGGTAGTGGCTGATACAGTAAGCCGTCATGGGACCCCTTTTCCTCAGATCAGGCTGGGAGGTATAAGGAACAAAAGTTCCCCAATGGAATATCTGCAATAACACACAAACATGTCCACATATCCACATACTCTCACTCATTCACTCACTATATTCTCTGTCCCTGTGGCAAATCCCATTGTCAGTAGGACTGGGATTCCACTCCCCACTGCTTTACTAACTATATACATTCCGCAAGTACTGTTCCCCCTGTTCGGTAAGAATTTGATGGGTTCTATCAATAGATTTTGCTTCAGATGGGGGAAAATTCCTTCCTGACTCCAAAACGGCAATCAGACCAGTCCCTGGATCAACAGTGTACTGACTGTTAAAACCAGTAGCATTTTATTATCTAAAATGCCTGGTTATGAGAGATGAGGATTATGATGGGCCTACTGTATTTATCTTTCCTAAAATATGATTCATTAGGGGGAGGGGAAGGAGGGAGTTGTGGCTAGGCAGAATTTGGGGAGCCAATTAATCCAATGTAAATGCATTACATCTAATACAAATGTATATGAGCAAATGAGTGAAAAAGTCATAGGTACTTTTAACGAACGTGTTACAAACACTTATGATTAAGTGTTTGTAACACGAAACACGTAAGGCGGAGGACAAAATAAATCTTTTCTACTTGATTTCTACAATTTGCTGGAAGATTGCCTTCATTTGAGTGCCTGCCACCAGATTCATTCACGGTTGTCCACTCCCCAAGCTGAGGGCCCAGGGCGGTGCACCTTGGCCACTTCCTATATGTGGAGAGTAAATACTTCACTTATTAAATAACCCCTTCTCGGTTTCATTACAATATCCTGAGAAGTTGTTACTTAAGTCTAAGTGTCAGATTGATCATATTCCACGAAAGGAACTATCGAAGTGCAATAAAAAAAAAACAATTTCAGCAGAATTCCCTTTGTAACCACCTAGACTGCCACTCGAAGGAGGTCATTAGGAAATATTGGCCGATTGTGGTGAATTATCCAAGTACCTCGAGGATATTTACTGACTATCTCCTGTTTGCCTATCAACGTGGTAGGAATTTAGGGGACCAGTTAGTGCATAGTGATGTGAACCCAAGTCAATTAAAGAAAACACAAAGATTTATAGGAAAGCCGGTAATAGGTACTTTTCCTAGTCTATTGTGCCAAAACTGTAATGGTATTATCAAAGGGGCTAATGTATCGCATCTTACATCAAGACACAGATTAAAATAAAAGGGTGTCATACATGCATGTCCACCAATGTCATGTACCTATTGAAAATACCTATTGAAATGTCCACGTGGGCTGGCTTATGTGGGTAAAACCAATAGGATGGTTAGGGTAAGAATAAATAAACTTAATAGTGAATGGAGGGCACACCAAAACTTTCAAAAAGTAATAAGAGGTGCAGGAACAAATGTTACCCCTACTGAAGGTAACCTATACCAATGAATTTTATCCGTATGTTCGCACACTCAAAACAGACACAATTTAGAGAAAGAGTGGTTCAAAAAAATAGTTTTTACTTTTATGCAGAGAAAAGTATTTTACATGAACAACGCCATACAACACATGGCATAATTTATCAAGGGAATCCCCTTGACAAAAGCCTTGGTGCCGAAGCGTTGGGGCCATTCTCATTTTTCTGGTAGGTGTATCCGCTCCTTGTTGATATCTTGCTTGCTATGTATAATCAATGGGTGGTTGATATTGTATGCTATTTTTAATATTGTATAAATTATGCCATGTGTTACTCTGCATAAAAGTAAAAACTATTTTTTTGAACCACTCTTTTTCTAAATTGTGTCTGTTTTGAGTGTGCGAACATACGGATAAAATTCATAAGACTAAATAAATATTGAGGTGCCATACAGAACGTTAAAACTAAACCCACATCCATAAGCCGGCATTGTGCCGAATGTAACAATTCAATTGCACAATTACGTTGGATGGTACTAAAGGAAGTGTTGACTAAGTCAGGCAATGTAGACCAGAAACCTCTTCAGAGGGAAACATACTCAATATGGAAATTGAACGCTTTGGCACCTAGGGGCCTTAATGAAGCAATTAATTCTACCTGCTTCTTGTGAATTGTTATCTAATTTTTGCCTTCCATTTCTTACAGTGAAGAGAACACGATTGAAAAATATATGATTGAAAGGTATAAGATAGAATCTTTCCTTCTCTGCAGCTAGTAAGTATTATGATTTACTACTAATTCAGACGTTGATTGAAAATAATTAAAATAATAAAAAAAAGGCTATATGTGTATCACATCTGTTTTCACTATAAACCATTTGTGATGGACGCAAGTGAATTGACCTACAGTATATATATTTTTTTGACTTATTGGTTACACAGGCATTATGTCATCATTATAGGAATTTATGTATGTTAATAGTATGCATTGTATCATTGCTTGCAATATGGGGGTTGCACACTAGATGGTACTATAAATATTGGTATATAAGCAATGACGGGATCTATGGTGGGTTATCACTTGAGGAAGGGCAGTTGTTGTCCCGAAACGTTTGATCATGAGCTGCTTGTCTTGAACACTTCAATAAACCTGGGAACACCACACTTTTGATACAGGTATTGGCATTCCAATTTTCTTTCAGCATTTGAGGACATACTGCTCTGCCTAGTCTATTCTTATTGCTTTGAGCCTAAACCCTGAGCCTCCCTAAACTCTATTCAAATTACATTCATACCACTGATGGGCTTAATTTTATGTTTTAAAAAGGGACCTACAGCTGCAGCTCCATCTGCGGCATTGTTACTCCCTCCTACTGGGTTCAAGAAGCACAAGTCTGATAGAGATTTTTCTACATTTTAATAATGATCTAAATTAAACTTGCAACCAGTTAGAAGGTGAGGTATGTTTACCTTCTATATTGGTGCAATGGGGATCCCTATTTGCATTCACACACCATTTCATACAATTCACACTAAAGAATGACAGAGGCAAGACAAGAAATACCACCAAGATGTTCTCTGGCTTGAGATCACTGCAACATACATATTGGGAACAATTAACATAGATTATACCCAGGGCCGGATTTACATAGTGGGCGCCCCTAGGCCCACTGCCGTTCATCGCCCCTGTCCCCTCCCCCAGGGCCGGCCTTAGGCCAATTGGACCAATTGGGCCCAATTGGGCCCCGCACCTCTGGGGGGCCCCGCACCACAGGGCAGCACAGATAATATTTCCCTCAGCACATGATGCTGCCTGGCCTGCCCCCAACTTTGAGAGTCCAGCCCATCCCCAAATCCATAGGTCTAGCCTGCCCCCCAACTCTCATAGGCCCAGCTTTCCTCCAACCTTGATAGGCCCTGCCTGCCCCCAATCCAACCAAGCCTGCTCCCAAGCTGAATCGGCCCAGCCCCAAACTAATTGGCCCAGTCCACTCTCCTATTTCCTCCCTCTCTCTCTTACCCTGTGTGCCCCTATTATGTTACCTTGTCTGCCCCTTTCCTTTCTATTTTGTGCCTGTATGCCCTTATTTTCCTAAATACTTGGTGTGTCAGTAGCCAGCAACACTTTGTCTAGGGGCCCCGCCAACATGGTCCCAATTGGGCCCCACATTTGATAGGACCAGCCCTGCCCTCCCCTTTATTCATGCAAATTTTGAACCAATGTGTGTGTGGTTGGGCAGCATGCCGCCCCCATAAAATCCTGCCGCCCTAGGCCGAGGCCTAGGTGGCCCTTCCACAAATCCGGGCCTGATTATACCAGAAATTAATAGATTGATAGGAAGGGCACATTATTAAGCAACTAAAATAGATTTTTGGTATAAGATAACCTAGAAACAATGAAACTATTTAGTAAGAAACAGATAATTTAATTAAAAAAGATACAGAAAAGGAGGATTATACAGAGGAAAAAATGCATTTCTATGTAAAGTACAATTGCTTAAATGACAGTTTGTTGTGAGCCTGAACTTTCCCTTGTTTGTTATAGTTTATACAGGAGCAGTGGCCAACTCCATGTTGTAGCTCCCACCCTACCCAGCTATATGTATGTGTGTGTGTGTATATATGTGTGTATATATATATATATATATATATATATATATATATACATACACATACATAAATGCCGTCTGTATCATACACTTCCTCTCTTACTCTATATTCCTCTATAGTGAGAATCTTATCACTTACTCAATGCTCCTCATTGTTAGATCATCATCATCATTTATTTATATAGCGCCGACAAGATACTCAGTGGTTTACCTTAGTTATAACGAACAGGGAATAAAAGGATTAGAGGGGCCTACAAATTAGCATTTACAAAGTAAAGGTTAGGGTACAATTGAGACATTAGGATTTTAGAAACAATGTTGTGATTTTTGATACAGCAATGATTAATTAATTAAGGTACATTGAATAAGCTTCTTTAAACAGGTGGGTCTTTAAGGAGCGCTTGAAAGTTTGGAAAGAAGGAGAAAGTCTGACAGCTGGAGGCAGAGAGTTCCAGAGAAAAACAGAAGCCCGAGAGAAGTCTTGTAGATGAGAATTGGCAGAAGTGATGAGAGGAGAAGTGAAGCGAAGATCAGAAGCAGAGCGAAGGTTGCATGAAGGGGAGTATTTGGAGATCAGAGATGAAATATAGGGAGGAGTTTCATTATTAAGGGCCTTGAATGTGAGTGTTAGTAATTTGAATTTGATTCACGAGCAAACTTTGGGCAAATTCGGAAAACGAATCACAGCGTTTGATTAGCGCCGGCATTTTTTAATTTTAGCCGGCACATATTCAGGGAAGACGTTTGGGGAGATTGGTCTCTGCAAAAACTAGGTTTTTAGTCGCCAGGCGACCAAATCTCCCCAAAACGCCCTGTGTGGCCTGACCCTTAAGCACTGCATTTTCCCCATCTGTTTCTAAATTTGTATTTGAAAGTTGGAACCACGTGGTGGATGGTGCGTATTTTGAAACAGTGGGTAAAGATATTCCCTTGATCCTCTACTCTGCTATTTCTACATTATTCCTACAATTAACGCCAAATCGTGATTTTGGAGTTGGAGGCCCGTAAAAAAGATTTGTGGGGGGCTCGCTTTCTTTAAAGACATAAATTGTACCTGTATCTTTTCTTTAACCCCAGATTGCTATAAATCCAAATCCTACATAGCTAATTAGCAATTACTTTAGATGTATATTGCAAGCTGAAGCTGCACTGACTTGTGTGCAGTGTGTAGTATAAATCCATGTTCTCAAATCATCCATGTAATTATGCATGCTTACAGAGCATATCAAATCCAAGGAACTACAGTTGTGCTCATAAGTTTACATACCCTGGCAGAATTTATGATTTCTTAACCATTTTTCTGAGAATATGAATGATAACACAAAAACTTTTCTTTTACTCATGGTTAGTGGTTGGCTGAAGCCATTTATTTTTTTTAAATCATAATCACTACACAAACTACCCAAATGCCCGATCAAAAGTTTACATACCCTGGCTATTTGGCCTGATAACATGCACACAACTTGACACAAAAGTGTTAGAATAGCTATTAAAGGTAACCATCCTCACCTGTGATCTGTTTGCTTGTAATTAGTGGATGTGTATAAGGTCAACGACTTCTTGGACTCCTTGACAGACTCTTTTCATCCATCTTTCATCCAGTGCTGCACTGATGTTTTTTGGATTCTAAGTCATGGGGAAAGCAAAAGAATTGTCAAAGGATCTGTGGGAAAAGATAGTTTAACTCTATAAAACAGGAAAGGGATATAAGAAAATATCAAAGGAATTGAGAATGCCAATCAGCAGTGTTCAAACTCTAATTAAGAAGTGGAAAAATAGGGGTTCTGTTGAAACCAAACCACGGTCAGGTAGACCAACTAAAATTTCAGCCACAACTGCCAGAAAAATTGTTGCAAGGAAAAACCCACAAATAACTTCAGATGAAATACAGGACTCTCTGAAAAAATGTGGTGTGGCTGTTTCAAGATGCACAATAAGGAGGCACTTGAAGAAAGATGGGCTGCATGGTCGAGTTGCCAAAAGAAAGCCATTACTACACAAATGCCACAAAGTATCCCGCTTATAATATTCCAAACAGCACAGAGACAAGCCTCAAACCTTCTGGCACAAAGTCATTTGGAGTGATGAGACTAAAATATAACTTTTTGGCCACAACCATAAATGCTACATTTGGAGAGGAGTCAACAAGGCATATGATGAAAGGTACATCATTCCTACTGTGAAACATGGTGGTGGATCGCTGATGCTTTGGGGATGTGTGAGCTACAAAGGCACAGGAAATTTGGTCAGAATTGATGGCAAAATTAATGCAGTAAGTTATAAAAAAATATTGGAGGAAAATTTGCACTAATCAGCACGGAAGCTGCGCATGGGACATACATGGACATTCCAACATGACAATGATCCAAAACACAAGGCCAAGTCGACCTGTCATTGGCTACTGCAAAATAAAGTGAAGGTTCTGGAGTGGCTATCTCAGTCCCCTGACCTCAATATCATTGATACAGAGCAAAAAAGTTCACTGGCACACACTGGCAGGGTGAAACCCTTGCTTTAGATTTATTTAGTGTGGCATGCAACGTTTCGGGGATAACTGATAAATCTTGATAAAGGGGTTATCCTCGAAACATTGCATGCCGCACTAAATAATAAATAAAACTAACATTTTTGGGAACATAGGATAAATTGTTTATGTAAAATCCAGAAAAAAAGTACCTAAGATCAAGGAAAATAATACTAGTGGGACCACGAAAAAATTTAACTTATCCAGGTATGTCAAATTGAGGTTTCACTGTACTTATAGTTAACTCGCTGGAACATACAGGGAGAAGGAGAATGAGACTGGAGTAAATGAAGAATAAAGAAATAACATGGGTAATAATCATAATATCAGAGTCTGTGTATGAATATTTTCCATCCTTTGCACTCTAGTAGGTTATTCCCTGTATGTACAGTTTCAAGGGGTCAGTTACAATTTCCCACCATTCACTTTTTATCTTTAAAAATTGCCGATGTGTGTGTGTAAAGGTTAAAATTACTAGTGAGGGGTTACCATTTCTTTCTGTATGCATGACCCACCCAAGTAAAATGGGTACAGTTCAGGGGCGTAACTACAGAGGAAGCAGACCCTGTGGCTGCAGGGGGCCCAGGAGGTATAGGGGGCCCCATGAGGCTCAAATTCATACAATTTCAATACATTTTGGTAAAACAGGACAACCTCTAGATATGTTTGGGGCCCTAAAATTAATTTGCTGTGGGGCCCAGTGACATCTAGTTACGCCACTGGTACAGTTATTAAAGATTAAGAGATAAGTGTCAAAAAGAGAAAAGGAAGGAGATCCCTGCCCACTAGCACAGTCTAAGTGAAATGTTTATTCTACTGTGCATGTACAAATATGATTCCTGGGACACCTGCAATCGCACCCCCTGCACCCCCCAGTAGTAACACCACTGTAACTTCCACGGACATGCCAGGATTGCCTTACCAAGTATTGCTGGCTGTGATAGATCTAATAGTGGGGGGACTTTTTTGATTTCTTTACAGGACCTCCTATTCTAGAGTTAAGGAATGTGCTGGGGGGCAGGGGTTTCTTGTGTCTTGAAAAATGCTGGCTCCACTGGGCCCTACAGTAAATAGCTGGTCCCACTCAAGACACTGGCACACAGGGTGATCCATAGAGTAATGCAATGTGCTCTGTATTTATCCATTCACTTCAAACAGTGCTACGCAATATGTTGGCGCTATATAAATACATGTTAATAATACATGTTAATAAACTGTGGACTCACAGGCCAGACAGCTCAGAAATGGTCACTGCTGTGTTGCCAAGATATAATTGCGTGACCCTGGGGATTACATTTTAAGTGAATACTGTCTGGTGTCTGACAGCAGCATCCATAGTAACTGAAAACGTCATCCCACCTACCGCCAGCTTTGTTATGGATGCTACAGCTTTGTTATGGACGCAATCACATTGAAGTTGTGTGCTTGCCATGTGCATTCTCACATCCACATGCTTAAGAAGGAAAGGTAGAATCACTGGGGGTGCCTAATCTTTAGGCACCCATCCTACCCCAGGTACTTTTCCAGGCATCTCCTGCACCTATTGAAGCTGTTTTTTGTTCTCAGGGTGCAGTGAGGAGGACTTAGCACTGGGTTGAGGCCAACATAAAAGGGGTAAGATGCATTATACTTTAGCAGGTTGTCCTAAAATGGCCACCTTAATCTTCAATAAGGTCACCAACTAGGGTCGGACTGGGCCAGCGGGACACCAAGAAAAAAATCCTGTGGGCCCGGACCCCCTCCTGCTCCCCACTAGCCCAGTCCCTCTCCTTGTTGGGATCTGCAAGTGCTAAACCAAATCATGTCCACATGTAAGGAGGAGGCTGGAAGTGAAAGCTATATGATGCCAGGAGGAAAGGGAGCATGCTGGAGAACATGGGCAGGAATTTGCAACAGGGTTGGTGGTAGTGGGCCTTTGAATTGGCAACCCTGATGCAGAGCTGTAAACCTGGAGGGCAGGCAACCCAGGGAAAGAGCTGCAGTGCAATTTTCGACTGAAGCCACTGATTAAGCACCATGCATTCGCAGAAACTCCCATGACGTCACTTAATGCTCATTGTACTTATGCAAACTACAAAAACTCGGGAGAATGCAGTAAAGGAGAACTAAAGCTTAACTAAACAAGTATGCAAGATATGTTGTACATTATGTTTAGGGCTTCTGTACCAACCCAAGGTAACCATAGCCCTTTAGCAGTAAAGATCTGTGTCTCCAAAGATGCCCCAGTAGCTCCCTATCTTCTTTTCTACTGATTCACTGCACATGCTCTGTGCTGCTGTCACTTACTGAGCTTAGAGACAGAATTAAAATATATAGTACACCGAATATAAATATCACAATCTAAGGCTGATTAGTAATTAATACAGATAATTACTACATGGCAGCACAGAAACCAGTGCAACTAGCATGAGGATTTAATAATCAGCCCTGTAATCATATTCCCGATAGATTCGAGTGTTCAAAGAGACCAAGACACGCCACTTCAATGGGTATCCTCATTCACTTACCTGGGGATCAGAATCCACCATGACCCTAAGAAATATGTAGAACTGAACTTGGCCCCGATTATTGGTTCCCTGAAAATTAAATTACAGCATTGGGCTAATTTACCCTTATCCCTTCCAGGTCGGGTCAATATCCTTAAAATGATATTCCTCCCAAAGTTCATTTATGCGTTCCACAATGCACCACTTACGCTCCCGAAAGCCTGGTTTAAGCAGCCTGAGGCATGTATCAGGGACTTTATTTGGGCAGGGGAGAGGCCTAGGGTCAGCATGCAAATGTTGCAGGCTCCAGTTAGGAAAGGGGGACTAGCGCTTCCTGACCTCCAACATTATTTTTATGCTAGCCAGTTGGTTTATGCATGGTGGTGGCTCCATCCGGACCCCAGTAACCAAGCTACAGTAGTAGAGGCGGCTGTAATCTCTTCCTTCGAAGCTCTAGCCAACCAGCTCTATAGAGGTCTACCCGCTTTGTATCCAATAACCCCCCCCCCCCATGAAAACAGTAATCCAGGTATTTCAGAAGATTGTAGTGTCAGGGCATAAAAAATCTCACGCCTGGTCCAGATGGACCCCTCTCTGGGGTAACAGTACACTAGGAGAATTCAGAACCTTGCCTGAAGTTAGTTTCTGGGCTAATGCTAAGGTGAAATACTTAGGGGATATAATTGGTGCTGGTGGGCTGAAACAGTTTGTTCAGCTCAAGGAGGAATATGGCATCCATAACCATATGTTTTTTAGATTCTTACAGTTAAGACACGCTTTTCGGGCACAATTTCCAGAGGGGTCCCCACGGGTAACTGAGTCTACCCTTGAACGCTACCTCCGTAAACCCGACTTAACAAAGCCCCTTAGCTGGTTCTATGCAATTGTGCTCCAAGAGAACTTTAATCCCATACGTCAGGTGTGTAGGAAATGGGCCTCTGATTTCCCATCACTAGATGAAGAAACATGGGCAGATATACTTGAACAGATTCCAGAAACGAATATATGTACCAGAGATCGCTTTATTCACATCAAATTCTTAAATAGGGTGTATTTAACCCCACACAGGCTGGCACGTATGTATCAGGGGCATCCGGATGTATGTCTTAAGTGCAATGCCGAAGCTGGCACCTACTTGCATGTTTTCTGGGGCTGTCCTAAGATTCAGGAGTACTGGGCCGCAATACTTAGATTTATATCTACATTTTTGGGACTACCTAACATTAGGTCTCCGGAATTTTGTCTCCTTGGACTATTTGAAGGTCTGCCTCTACCCTCTAGTGATAGACTATGCCTGCAGCAGTTGCTCCACTATGCCAGGAAAGCCCTTCTCTTGACTTGGAAAGCTCCTGAACCTCCTACTCTTGGCTTCTGGAAAAGATTGGTTGATGATACCCTCCCTAGGCAAAAACTGACGTATGCTGCCAGAGGTTGCCCTGAGAAATTTGGGAAACTCTGGGACAAATGGCTGGCTATCCCTTAAATGGTTACGATAACTAGTCGGTGGTTGAGCACATGTAAGTTTTTGGGTGGCTTGACAGGGATGTAACTATGTAAATGGAGGAGCTCATCTTGCTTGCCTTTCTTCCTTTTCTTTCCTTCTTCTTCTATCTTATGTTAATTGAAAATCAATAAAGAAAATCTTTAAAAAAAAAAAATAATCAGCCCTGTAGCATCAGCTTATATTACAGCCAACCTTCTTTTCTTCTTGATAATAACCCCTAAGTTAAGCTTCTAAACAGCTGCTCAGAGCCCACTAAGCATGTGAGTGTCACAGACACTTTCCACGATAGTGACAAGTTCTGGATCATTGCTGCTGTTTAGAACCTGAAACTGGTGCAATAAGTTCAGTATATAAAATGTGCCATTTTTAGCCATTTTCTTTTTTAGGGTTTAGTTCTCCTTTAATGTGACAGGTGTCCGGGATAGAAAGGCAAAATAAGGTAACGCCTGATAAAATAGTGGGAGTTGACAACTCTGCCGGTGGGCCTAGGACACCCCAGTCTGTCACCAACTCCCCTCATATCCAACTACTAATATACACATCAACTGCCCTGATTCCCCTGAGGGTTTTGACCCCCTGCCCCATCCTCCCATCACCTTATTTTAATCCCCTGTATTTCTTTTGAATTTAATATGTGCATGAGCAATAAGTGATAAGTGGTTTCAGTGGAGTCTGTGTGCATGTGCATCGCGCATTCAGAAGGCTTAAGAATAACCTGTGCCCTCTTGGAGTGAGATTTTGGGAAAAATTTCGGCAGCGTGCTTCACGCACCACAGTTCCCCCTGGTGCTAACATTCAGTAGGTTGACATATCTGTTCTAGTCCTATTACATGATTGCTGTCATCATTATATGAAGCTTATCACGAAATCATGGGTCTAAATATTGAATATGAGGAATAAAACTACATTATCCAGCAGTCACTGGGTGCTTGTACCCAAATATTGGCCCAAAAAACATCCAGGTATCCAAAAACTGGATTCAGAGTATTGCATTAACCCAAGGTGAATGTTGAAGTGTAACTACAATAACCTACGTGGGCAGGGCATATCAATGATCCTAGTATGCAACAGATATAGAATATTTCTGGTGTAGGTGACACGGGTGAGTGGGCACTGGACACAGGCAGTAATTCTAGACTCAAGAGAGCTACAAAAAGGTATATTGTCCAATATATTTTTTTTGAAGCAATCCCTAGCTACTCTATTGCACTTTGCCTGGTCTGAGTTGGCAAAGGAAGTCTGGCGTAAAAGGTAGCATTCAGAAAAATGCGCGCGTCAGTGAATTTGCGTAGTTACATCCGTTTCGCAAATTCGCCAGGCATAAGGGTGCGAAGTAACACTAGCGACGCCAGTGTCCGTTAGTGAATCTGCGAATTAACGAAAATACGCTACGCTAGCGTTAGGCTCTTCGTCCTTTAGTGAATTTGCCCCATGGGCTTTTGCCCAGCAACTAGAGAAAAGGAGGAAGGGCAGGGATTTAAAGCTACAGGAGCATTACAAATCCTATAGGTCCCTAAATAACTATTTTAGATAAGCAAATATAAAATAATATTGTAATATATTGTAATAATAAGATAAGCAGGTCTCTTGGGGAATCTGTGACTTGCAGCTTAAAGAGGAATTTGCCTTTATTAGCAAAACTGTAATAACACATAAAACATGGCCCGAAAACCCCCAGAAATGTGTTCAGACTTTCCATAACCTGCAAAATTTTGTAAAATGAACCTGGTATTTAGTCAGGGGGTGTGAACACAAAACAAGTATGGGTAAACATTTTCGCCACGCCATGTGCAGCAGACCTTTTTGTTCTTCTTTTTTCTGGTAACTCCCTACAAAATGGAGGGAAGGTTGACAGCTCTTCCTGGCATAACTAGTTGTTAATGTTAGTCAAGAGTGAGTTTATTGTCATTTCATTCATATATGTTTGTACAGTACACAGTGAAACAAAACAACGTTTCTCTAGGACCATGGTGCTACACAAAAATATGCAACTCCAGCAAGACAGGACAGCATAGTGCAGGGACAGGACAAGACAGTGCACACTCAGCAGATGTGATATGTTAAGTAAATAATGCTAAACGTCAGACACGATGGGTGTATCATTGTGATAGTAGTAAGAACATGATAAAGAACATGATAAAGTGCAGATGTGCTCATAGAGAACAATTGTATCCAATGGCTATATATTTATACAATGGCGTCCAGTGGCTGTGTAACATTGTGGTATATAGTAAGGTCAGATGGTGTGTGTTTGTGAGAGAGATCTGTCTGATCCCTGAGTATTCAGAAGCCTTATGGCTTTGGGGAAGAAACTGTTACACCAGAGTGCCCATACTTTATTAATGCGAGGTCTACTTTTAGTGATGTTGTCCCATTATGATCTACATCCATAAAAGCATTATTAGCTTTCTGTTCCATGGAAAATATTACTTTATGGGAAAATATATATTGCTATATTTTACAAACCACTATTTCTTATGTAACGTAAACATAATAAATATCTGAATAAAAAGCATGAAATAGGAGGGAGATTTAAACAAACTGTTTTTGACAGTGTCTTGAGATCTACTGATCACCAACTAAAGGTCTACTGGTAGATCCTGATCCACCTTTTGGGCACCCCTGTGTTACACAGTCTGGTAGTGAGGGCCCTAATGCTTCGGTACCTTTTTCCAGATGGCAGGAGTGTGAACAGTGAGTGTGAGGGGTGTGTTGGATCAGCCACAATGCTGGTGGCTTTACGGATGCAGCGAGTGGTGTAAATGTCTTATTATTACATCACTTAAGTTGACCCATTCTACCAAGAAGTATGGATATTGCTCACTATTTAGGACTTTTATAGGCCCTGCTACACTCCTTGGGGCACTTTAACGCTGGGGGTCTGCTTCCTCTGTGGTTACACCCCTGGTTTTGTGACAGGTTTTGGAAATTAGACCTGGCAACTCTGGTGGAACTGCTTTGCAGCTTGCAGCAATAGGGTCTAGAAGCAATGCACTGCATGCTGGGTATTGTAGTTTTATTTTATCCTTACCAGCAAGCAACAGCTCAGAGAAGAACTACATGACACAGCATGCAGCTGATAGCTTAGAGGCAAGTCTGACACGCATCAATCAGGACCGCCTCTCGCTCTTCATCCAATCAGAGGCAGGGGCATGGCTTTGTGCATTCCAGCTTGTGTGTGTGAGTGTTTGCTGTGTAGTTCTGAGTGCAGGAAGTGAAGAGTCACAGCAAGTGGCACAGCGACATCTCACAGAGAGGGGCAGATCGGGTTACTACGTGCTGAGGCAAATGGAGAACTGAAACTCCCATCTAGACTCCCGGTGAGTGTTAATAACAAAGCAATGCGGAGGGCTGGCCAAGCTGGAATGTACTAAATATCCAGGATTTTTCATAACACTTGGTATGACTTGGTAGATATGGGAGGTAGAGACAGCGAGTTTTAAAGGGGAAGTTAAAGTGTCACTATAGTGTGTTGTCTGTTATTTATGTTAAGTCAGGGCTGCAGCTGTTGTTAATAAGTGGCTCTCAAAGTGTGGGGCTGAGATTAGAGTATAAAGTTTATTTGCTCTCCTAGTTTTGTCAGGCGGTGAACATTCCAGTGCCTCAGATAATTACAAAACTGTGGCTGAAACTGCTGTGCGGTGGGTAACTGCACTGGTGCAATTAATACCTAATTAAATCAGTCCCCATGTGTCCCTGAGTTCAGTGATGCCCATCGCCTGAGCTAGTAGGTCACATGGAGACAGCAGAGAGGGCAATTGAAGTTAAAGGGGGATGTTCATCTTAAAATATAACTTTTAGGTCAATCATATAAAATTGGAACCCCTTTGTGTACATCGTGCACAGCGACATTCTAAAATAATCTGTGATTGGACTTCAGTTTATATTTTGCAGCTCTCCAGTTTATTTAAACTGCGGTCTAGTTTCTAGGGTTCAACTGACCTTAGCAACTGGTGTGAATGACAGATTGGAAAACAAATGAGAGAATCAGAATACTGTACTTAAAATAAAATAGGAATAAGTCTGGACTTAATTTCCTAAGCAACATAGTCGCTATTAAAATGTTGGTTTAGAGAGAGTCAGAAAAGGAAAGCATTAATAAAACAAATTAATAATTGCAAATGATCTGAATATCAAGTTCTGCATGACATTTATTAATTTTCAGATATGGATCTTTGTGTCTAATTTGCCCAAAAATGAGCCTCGGCAGAAACAAGTGTTATGTTTGAGTGGGTTCATAAGGTAAAGTGTTGGGGTTGTTTCATTTGTAGGTTTTAGGGCCATATCTCTACCAGTTATGAGGAGCAGGAGTAATTCTGGTGTTCGTCTGGATAGATATGCCAAGCTTGTCCAGCAAACCATCCTCGGCCACCAGGTTAGTTGGTTTTCCTTGTTCTCCTCTAGCTATTTATGTTTATACCAAGGATTAAATAAAATTTACAAGATCTTGAGAATATGTTCATTTGTGATGTGAGTGGTGTTATTCTGAAGCTTCTGGTCAACTTTAGGTTGGGTATTCCTTTTAAACCTTTAACTGGGATACCCAACTCTTTGTTGTTTTGATTTTACCACTGTAAAATAGATAATAATGTACCCCCTATATTATGAGGATATTGTTCTATGACCATACAAAGGCAAATATGTCTCTCACAACTCAGTCTTTGGGATCCAGACAGCACTCACACTGTAGTCTTCATAAAATTAAAATGCCTTTATTCATCAATTAGCACAGACCAGCACCTGGTAAAGAAATGAAGGTATTTGATATGGTGCTGACTGTTAGTAACTACACAACTCAGTGTTACAAGTGTTGATGCGTCATGTAAGACCTTTTTGCATCCATTGCAGATGGAATAGATTGCAACAGTATTACTGCATAGTAAAGTTTATTTCCTATATACTGTATAATGTGCTTTCAAGGCAAATATATATAGGGGTTTATTTGAGGTGAATTAGACAGAACCTGCGCTTCCCTTTAATGCTATATCCTATTTCTAGTACATGATGTCCTTCTCTAACCATGTGATTATTTATTGGCACCCTGTACATATAAGTCACACCTCTGGGCACAGTGCATGCTGTTTCACAGGGAAAAAATAATTGAAATGAATATATAGATCTACACTCCTAGATTCTTTTGTAATATTAACAACATTTTGTACGCATAAACACATAAAAATCTATAAAATAAAATAATTAGGGATGCACCAAATCCACTATTTGGGATTCGGCCGAATCCCCAAATCCTTGGTGAAAGATTCGGCCGAATCCCCAAATCCTTGGTGAAAGATTCGGCCGAATACCGAACCGAATCCGAATCCTAATTTGCATATGCAAATTAGGGTCAGGAAAGAAAAAATCTTCTTTTGTGACAAAAAAAAACCTGATTTTCCTACCCGCCCCTAATTTACATATGCAAATTAGGAGTCGGATTCGGCATGGCCAGGTAACACCAGAGACAGTAACTTTACATTTAGATTTTGGAACATGGTAAAAAATAAGATTGAAAGCAATTAAAAAAAAGTCTAGATTTTTGGTGAACAATTTGACAACAACTTAACTGTAAAAGGCTCTGGAAGGTGAACAACCCCTTTAATCTAGTAAATAGGAACGTTGTGTATTTATATCATATGGATTGCCTAGGATGCATATTTCCCAAGTCAGAGCTTTGTTTCTTTGCTCAGATTAGTCCCAATGACAGCAATCCAGCTTGAGGGATCAGTGCAGGTGCCTGCCTGAATCCATGGTGTCAATGCATCCTAGGCAATCAGTCACAAAGTTGAAGTTACACAGGGTTTGAATGTTCCAACAAGACAATGACCCTAAACGCACTTCGAAATCTACAAAGGCATTTATGCAGAGGGAAAAGTACAATATCCTGGAATGCCCATCACAGTCCCCTGACTTGAATATCATTGAAAATCTATGGTATGATTCGAAGCAGTCTGTCCATGCTCGACAGCCATCAAATTAATTAAACTGGAGAGATTTTGTATGGACAAATGGTAAAAAATACTGCCATCATCCAGACACTCATCAAAGGCTATAGGAGGCTTCTAGAGGCTGTTACATTTGAAAAAGGAGGCTCAACTAAGTATTGATGTAATATCTCTGTTGCGGTGCCCACATTTATTCATCTCTAATTTTGTTATGATGCATATTGCATCTTTTCTGTTTTCTGTCCCTGCTGAAATACTACTGTTTCCATAAGGCATGTTATATATTAAATGAAAGTTGCTACTTTGAAAGTTTAGCCAATGATAAACAAAACTTCAAATAAGTAAGAGAGGTTCCCAAACTTTTTCATATGCATTGATCTGTCCAGCTCCTGGCTCCACACACTATGCAGAGCACCAGAATTTTAAGATGAAAATATTGTATTTACATTTAAAGGTTGGTTCTATTTGTCTGGCACCTGCAAATGGAATTCTTGGCAGCAGCCTTGTTTATACTATAAGACCGCAATTTTGTAGTTGTATAGAGCCATAAAAGATCTCTGTGACCACTCACTTAGATACTTATACCCATAATACTCTGAACAGCTTATCGGTTCTGTGCAAATATGGGCCCTACAGCTCAACTGAAACCTGCATGACAGCCCCATTCTACATATTAGACTATTAATACAAAGATAGAATGCAGAATGCTTGGTACCTAGGATTTTCTGCTCCAGTAATGACTTTCTGCCATTCCTGGAGCACCACTTTAAATATTCCAGTAACATTGTTTGATCGGAAAATTAGATTTATGCTTACTCCGTTATTATTAATTACAAGGTACTTCTTTATTATGGTAGTGAAAAAAGTGATGTTATTTGTTAAAAGAGCAAACTGTGGCAAACAGCACTGCTGTATGTCTGAGCTTCCAAATTAACTGGTTTCCAGATAATAGAACTGTATACATTATATCAGAGATTCTGAAGCAAACACACACCTGAGTTACCAGTGCAACAATATACTACTGTATATTTTAAAGTAGATATATTGTGTTAAAAAACAAGAATGTGCCATTGCATTATACTCTTTGAAATATAGAAGGAATGTGCTTATAAAACCCTACTGTTCTCACCCATGTGTTCCTGCTGACTCCTTTCCCAGCCAGGGCAGGGGAGCTGGCAGCACTCAGCACACTGCAATGTAGGCTAGGAACCAATCAGCAGCTAGGCTTACCTGATAGGGAACTAAAGTCTGTCTTTGTGGCATCTGAAACCAGTTAGTCTGCCAACGTAATGGCACGTAGGGTGATTTTTAGTGTTTAGTAGCTCCAAGGTGAGAACATGGCCTCAGACAGCAGTGTGGCAGTTTACCTGCGGTGACAAAAAGCTACCTCTGGTAACTTAAAGAAAGAGATCTTTTTAAAGCAAAAATGTATCTCATCTACTTCTGCACTAGCGATATGGCTCCCATAAATCCACTTCAACACAAAATAGGTTGTGGGGCAGGCAAGGGGTACAGCATGAGAAACACCCAAAATGCACTCTAAACAAAAGGCTCCCTAAGCTGTATATATAACCGTTCAAGTTGCTTAAAATCAGAGGTTCCCAGAGAAAGCATTCAGTTAACTTTAACTGGTAATTATTACATACAAATACAGCAAGGTGGGTAGTAACACATAAACATTTATTGGGTGAATAAAAAAACAAAAACATACAAAAATATCACCATGCCAAATGTCAGAGCTGTCTTAGTGACCCATAATCCTCTGAACTTGTTTCTAGCCATTGAGAGCTTCATCAGAGGAGGTCAGGCGGGCTCTGAAATGCCCAATAGTAATAAACGCATTAGGTGAGAGGACCTTAGGGACTGTGGAGCACTAAGACACCTCTGTCATTTGGTATGGTTTTTTAAATCAGTTTTTTGCTTTATGCACCCAATATATGTTTTTTATATGTGATAATGTAAAAGTTTGTGTATTTGTATATGACTTATTCAGGACCTGCAGCCTTAGTTCACATATTAAATAGATGACTCACACCTAGATATTTCTGTTTATTGGTAACTATTACATACAAACTCACCAAACATAAGGAATGGTGTAAAAATACCAATACACCTTTTTGTGGACAAATTACCATAGGGGAGATAAGTTAAAGGGGTTGTTCACCTTCCAAACACTTTTTCAGTTCAGTTGTTTTCAGAATGTTCACCAGAAATAGTTTTTTTCAGTCACTTCCCATGTTTTTTTGTACCAGTTTTCCAAAATTGAAATTTAAAGTTGAATGTTCCTGTCTCTGGTGTTTCAGTCTGGCAGTTTAGTAATTCAGGTGCAGATTCTGAACTGTTAAAATTTGCTGTATTAGCAACTATTGTATCAATTCTTAACAGCTGCCTTTAATGAAACTCGGGGATTCTGCTCAGCAGGGCCAAATATAACAAATGTATCAACTAATGTATCGATTTAGAACAGTTTACAAAGTTGGTGCCCCCCCTCCTCTCAGAGATAATTCAAAAAGACAATTAAATTTACACTTTTTAGAAAAGTGGTCAAAAATAGATAATAGAAAGTAATGGAAAAAATCTTTATTTCTGGTGAACAATTGGTAAATTACTAAACTGAAAAAAGTGTTGTAAGGTGAACAACCCCTTTAGTTTCTCCTACAATGGAGTAGCATCTTCTCCCCTACCTATTTCTGTTGGGGTTCCTCAAGGCTCTGTCCTGGGCCCCTTATTATTCTACCTCTATACTTCTTCCCTCTGCAAACTAATCAACTCGTATGGTTTCCACTACCACCTCTATGCTGACGATACACAGATCTATCTCTCCTCTCCTGATCTCAACCCAGAACTCCTAACTCGGGTCTCCTCCTGCCTGTCCGCTATCTCTACTTGGATGTCGCAACGCTACCTTCAAATTAAACTTCCCTAAAATGGAAATGGTTCTCTTTCCTCCAACAAACATCCCAGAAGTATCTATCATAGCTAACAATTCCACTATCACTCCATCTCCCCAGGCCCGGTGCCCGGTGCCGTGGGGTTTTCTGGATTCTGCCCTTGGCTTCACTCCTCATATCGAGTCACTTATTAAATCATGTCAATTTCACCTAAGGAACATATCCAAAATTAGATCATTTATCACCCAAGATTCGGCCAAAATTCTTATTCACTCTTTCATCATATCACGTCTAGACTACTGTAACTCTCTTTTAATTGGCCTTCCCTGCCAGAGTCTGTCACCTCTCCAGCTCACAATGAATGCTGCCGCCAGGCTTACACACCTCAGCAAGTGCTCCTCTTCTGCCATACCACTCTGCCAATCCCTGCATTGGCTTCCGCTACCTTTCAGAATAAAATTCAAATTAATGACCTTGACATTCAAAGCACTTTATAACTCTGGCCCACCCTACATCTCTGAACTCATCTCTATATACTCACCTAACCGCTTACTATGCTCCTCTACTGACCTGCTACTCAATTCTTCTCTCATTACCTCCTCACATGCTCGCATTCAAGACTTTGCAAGGGCTGCACCCCTCCTCTGGAATGCTCTCCCACGGTCTGGAACTTTCTCCCAACCTTTCTGCTTTCAAATGATCTCTTAAAAAGCTCTTATTTAGAGAAGCCTACCCTCACGCTGCTTAATTACCAAATGCAATACCACATACAGTACTCTCACCCACTTCATTCTGATCTTGCCTACTCCCACACCTTGTGTCTTATTCCCTTCCCTTTAGATGGTAAGCTCTTTTGCACAGGGACTTCCTCGGCTTTTGCACCGGTATTGGTTGTGATGTACGTAACTCCATATGTTTTATGAATGTAATTCATGTGTTTTAATTGTATAAACACATTACTTTACAGCACTGCAAAATATGTTGGCGCCATATAAATACATGTTAATAAAAAAAATCACTCTTTATTTAGTCCATTTAAAAGAACAGCATTATATGTAACAGGTGACCAGGATACAACTGTGCTCCTTTTCATGCATGATTAGCACCTGTCACTATAGAGCCCCAGTACGCATTCACTATTTTGAGTGTTTTTCCCCTCCCACAAAGCTACTAAACACTTGGATGACAAAACATACTAAATAGGCCAGTTTGTCATTACCCTAATGGTAAGTATTTTCCCTGCATCTGTGGGGTTTCTTCGCTGCAAGAAAATGCACATTGCCAAAAACACTGGTACTGGGAATGTGGCTGACATTTCTCTACCAACCACATGGGATTTGCCTAAAAAGAGGCAGTCAGCAGGCCAGGGATATAGTTTTGAATGGTTCTCTGGTTGGATTTTGGGGTTTATCTACACATGTCTGACAATAGCAGTCTGATTACATGCTGAAAGAAAAGGCAGGTCCCAGTCTGCTGTGAGTTCTTTTTAGCCATTTAAAGGGATACTGTCATGGGAAATTTTTTCAAAATTAATCAGTTAATTGTGCTGCTCCAGCAGAATTCTGCACTGAAATCCATTTCTCAAAAGAGCAAACATATATTTTTATATTAAATTTTATATTAAATCTGAGGGCCAGGGCTAGACTTGTGACAAGTCATGTGACTTGTGCTCTGATAAACTTCAATCACTCTTTACTGCTGTACTGCAAGTTGGAGTGATATCACCCCCTCCCTTTTCCCCCCCCAGCAACCAAACAAAAGAACAATGGGAAGGTAACCAGATAGCAGTTCCCTAACACAAGATAACAGCTGCCTGGTAGATCTAAGAAGAACACTCAATAGTAAAAACCCATGTCTCACTGAGACTCCTTCAGTTACATTGAAAAGGAAAAACAGCAGCCTGCCAGAAAGCATTTCTCTCCTAAAGTGCAGGCACAAGTCACATGACCAGGGACAGCTGGGAAATTGACAAAATGTCTAGCCCCATGTCAGATTTTAAAATTGAATATAAAAAAATCTGTTTGCTCTTTTGAGAAATGGATTGCAGTGCAGAATTCTGCTGGAGTAGCACTATTAACTGATGTGTTATGAAAAAAAACATGTTTTCCGATGACCGGATCCCTTTAAGTGTCTTGCCCTTGTACCCTGAGCTGCTGGTTGGTCCGTGTTTTGCCTTTTTATGTGTAATATAAGTTAAGGTTAGTGAGAGAGGCCCTTCGCTCAAAATAGACTGTAATAAGCTGTGTATATACAGATATTTGTTGGCACAGTGAATGGGATGCTTTGCCACCTGACACTAATAAGTGATATACAACTGTTAGTGGGTTGTTAATTCTGTGCTTGGCACCACCCTTAAAAAAACATATCACTGTCATTTCTTTCTGGGTCTCTGTCTGTTTCTCAGAATCCAGTGACGGGTCTGTTGCCAGCCAGCTCTGATCAGAAGGATGCCTGGGTACGTGACAACGTGTACACAGTTCTGGCCGTGTGGGGGCTTGGGCTCGCCTATCGGAAAAATGCTGACCGAGATGAAGATAAAGCAAAGGCATATGAGCTGGAACAGGTAATGAAAGCATATACAAAGGGGTCTGTGGATGCATAGAAGTTTGAGATATTTAAATTTTTCCTTGCACTGCAGTTGGTATCCCTCTTGTTGAGGCTGGAGGAAGGGTGTCTTAGTTGGTCCAGCCCAGGTCACAGCAATATTTTATTTAGGCATCTAAGAGTTCTGTAAACTTTGCATGGACAAGTTGCTTCCAAATATGTTATGCCAAAAAAATTTAAAAAGTAAACATCCTTGCGTGTATTTTTCAAGGTAATCCTCTGTTCAGCAGCAACCCCCTCCTTTCTGACCTTCTATAGCAGGTGTCCCCAAACTTTTTTTCCCAGTGAGCCACATTTAAAAAAAAAAAGAGTTGGGGAGCAACACAAGCATAAAAAGGTTCCGTGGGGTGCCAAATAAGGGCTGTTATTGGCTATTTGGTAGCACCTCTGGTTTTATGCAACCAAAACTTCCCTCAAGCCAAGAATTAAAAACTAAGCACCTGCTTTTTGAGGCCACTGGGAGCAACATCCAAGGGGTTGGTGAGCACATGTTGCTCGCGAGCTACTTGTCCGGGATCGCTTCTCTATAGTTAAAGCAGGATGCCTTAAACTTGCTAGGGGGTGACAAAGTGCTTGATTGCATGACTCTAATGTTTTATCTACTGTTATTCCCATTCACTCAAAGGAAAAGGTATTTTCTAACACTTTGTCGCCTACATGGAGTGTGATTTCACACAAATTTATAGTTTTAGGAATATTTTTCTTCTTAGTCTCCTATGATATTGGGTCCCAAGGAAAGATGTACTGGACCATGAGTGTTAAAAGCTGCTCCTGTAGATATCTTAGGTGTCTTGGACCCTGCCTCCGCAGTGGTTAGTTCACTTACACGGCGCCATGTTACTTCTGCCTTCACTATGGTAACTATTAATTGCTATTAGTGGCAGCTGGTGTGGGGGCGATGTGGCCAGGGCATTCCACCCGATGATTATTATTTCGTAATGCCAAAAGTGCAGCATGCCCACATAGACTTGCAATACTGCCCCTCATCTCACTGGCATGTATAAACTGGCAAGTGAGAAAATAAAATTGCATTTCCATGAGTCTCTACTAAACTCCTCCTCCTCTTCTAAAGTGAAATGGCAGTTAGATTTACCATCAGCTTCCTTACTGAGAAAATAAATACCTGAGCAATTCTCTATGCTTAAACACGTAACGTGAGAGTGCTGTTTAGCACCAGAAGCAAAAGTGGACAAGCCCTTATGTGACCTTTGACTTGTATTTTTGCTGTGTAGAATCTGTCTTATCCAGTATCTCAATATAACCGCTCCTTCTGCATGACTCTACCACTTCATTCCCACGACCCTGCTGTTTAAAGGCTAGCCTTGTGTAGGGTTTCATAGCAGCCCCCTGCTAAAGGTCATTCTCCAGATCTTGTGTCATGCTGTCTAGATGCCCTTACTACTTATGTTCAGATGCAAGTCTCAAAGGCAAAGTGCACACCTTTTGGTTTATCTCTCCAAGGAAGCTCTGAGATGTCAGCAACTCCACAGCTCTCTGCCTATAGTGGCTGACATTTTCCAAGGGTACATATACATAGTCATTTCTCTAGTTTTCTAACAAATATTTTACAGTTATTTTGCTCATATGTGAAGTGTATGTTCTAGCATATTCAGGTATGTGCCATGCAGTGCTCTGAGCGAAAGCCAATATAAGTGCATACAGTATATCCCCCTCTAATAATGGGAAAATGTGCCCCTGTTTTATTTTCTTAAGGACCACTTTTACTGTTTTCAACATTCATTTTTGAAAATAAATGAATACAGGAACTGTTAATTAATTGGGAATTATGCTGGGTGCCACTGCAGTGGTGTAATTTGGTGGACCCAGCCCCCCCCAACATTTTTTCTGGCCCATTGTGCATGCATTGCAGGTCAACAACAGTTGTGGGGTCTGTTTCTCTAAGGTTACAGCACTGTGCACATGTTTTCCTAAGAAAAAATCAGTAGTGACAAAAGGCAAAGTAGTAAAGTAACCGAGAACTATGGGGCCATTATATCTACCAGGATCAACCATAAACTCTGAGCAATGCAACCCAGGAGTAGAAAGGAGGGAAAACGAATGCCCTGTATATGTCTGTATAGAAGCAACAGCACTTCACGTTTAATAATGGTGGTCAGCGGATGACCTCAAGAAAAAAGTAAGGAGTAACATATGAATAATATAACATAACAAAAATAGATAAGACCCGCAACCCTATGGGCAGACCTGCATTTGTACCCAAAAATCCTACCCACAACCCACAGGGTACCCTATTTTTGCGGGTAAACTAACTCTCTACAGGACTCCACCACAGTTAACCTGTTTGCATTGGTTTTGTGAGCTTGTGTTTATTTCTAAGTTTCTCTGTTATTACACTAACTTGATCTTCCTGTCATGCAGAATGTGGTCAAGCTGATGAGAGGCCTACTTCAATGTATGATGAGACAGGTTAGTGATCTGTATCAGACTATTCAATAGCATTTGCAAACAGTAAAATGTGGATTTGCACCAGTTTAAGGACATATACAGTCATATGTAAAAGTTTGGGAACCCCTCTCAGCCTGCATAATAATTTACTCCACTTTCAACAAAAAAGTCAACAGTGCTATAGCTTTCATTTCCCAAGTACTGGGGTGTTTTCTGAAAAAAGATTTTTAGTGAAGCAGTATTCAGTTGTTTGAAATGAAATCACATGTAAAAAAACTGTCTATGCAAACATTTGGGTACCCTTGTAACTTGAATGCATGTAACTGCTCAATACTGATTACTGGCAACACTGAATTGGTTGGATTAGCTTGTTAAGCCTTGAACTTCATAGGCAGGTGTGTCCAATTATGAGAAAGAGTATATAAAGGAATTGTTCAGTGTAAAAATAAAAACTGGGTAAATAGACTGTGCAAAATAAAAAATGTTTCTAATATAGTTAGTTGGGCAAAAATGTAATGTATAAAGGTTGGAGTGACTGGATGTCTAATATTATAACCAGAACACTACTTCCTGCTTTTCAGCACTCTTGGTTTACAGACTGGTTACCAGGCAGTAACCAATCAGAGACTTGGGGGAGGGCACATGGGTCATATCTGTTGCTTTTGAATGTGAGCAGCATACTGAGGATCAATTGCAAATTCACTGAACAGATATGTACCATGTGGCCCCCCTTCAAGTCGCTGACTAACTCAGTTAGAGAGCTGAAAAGCAGGAAGTAGTGTTCTGGCTATTATGTTAGACATCCAGTCACTACAACCTGTATACATTACATTTTTGGCTACCTACTGTTTGGTGGAGGTTCCATCATGCTGTGTGGCTAGTTCAGGGAGTGGGGCCCTTGTCAATGTCGAGGGTCGGATGAATTCAATCCAATTCCCACAAATTCTTCAGGATAATGTTCAAGCATCAGTCACAATGTTGAAGTTACGCAGGGGTTGGATATTCCAACAAGAGAATGACCCCAAACACTTGGAAATCTACAAAGGCATTTATGCAGAGGGAGAAGTACAATATTCTGGAATGGAGGTCACAGTCCCCCGACTTGAATATCACGAAAATCTATGGGATGATTTGAAGCAGGCTGTCCATGCTCAAATTCAACTGAACTGGAGAGATTTTGTATGGACAAAAATACCACCATCCAGAATCCAGACACTCATCAAAGGCTATAGGGGGCATCTAGAGGCTGTTACATCTGCAAAAGGAGGCTCAACTATTTATTGATTGGCTGAATTAAGTATTGATGTAATATCTCTGTTGCGGTGCCCACATTTATGCACCTGTCTAATTTTGTTATGATACATATTGCATATTTTCTGTTAATCCAATAAACTTTATGTTTCTGCTGAAATACTACTGTTTCTATAAGGCATGTTATATATTAAATGGAAGTTGCATCTTTAAAAGCTCAGCCAATGATAAACAAATCTCCAAAGAATTAAGAGGGGTTCCCAATCTTTTTCATATGACTGTATGGGCTGAAAATGTCGGTTATCACTAAAAAAAATTATTTTTAAATAACGCCCAAGTTTCTAACCTGCAGCCTAGTGTATATAGAGCATGTGCAGTGTCACTGACACACAAAAGGTGGCCTAAAAAGATTTGGGGCTCCTCTATTTTGAATCCCTCACACTGTGTCTGTGGTTACCCTAACACTCGGTATTACAAGGGCTCATAGTATAGTTATGGTATTATAAGCTAGGGCTATGCTTGTTGTTCGTAGTACACGGGAGCATGAAAAATAATTTTTTTAAAAAATCAACAATTGAATTGTTGCAATGTTCTGTAAACTTTTTAAATGTCTTGTTGACAGGTTCCCAAGGTGGAAGAGTTTAAATATAGCCAGAGTACCAAGGATACCCTACATGCTAAATATAACCCCAACACCTGCTCCACTGTGGTGGGCGATGACCAGTGGGGTCACTTACAGCTTGATGCCACTTCCATATACCTGCTGTTCCTGGCACAGATGACAGCATCAGGTAATGAGCGATGCTAGGATGTACACTGCAGACCCGAGCTGAGTACACTACAATCATTTTTAGTGGTTTTAAATAAGTTGCAGCAGTTGTATGTTAAATCGAAACCAACACCATAGGTGTATTTGCTGCAACATGTCACTTCATTCCTTTCCCAGTGCTGCATGGATTGGAAATGATAACTCTGGTACTCAGGAAAGTCTGATAGAGTTTGTTTTTGGATTATCCATCCAGGGCTCTGTTACTCTGTGCTGAATGTTCTTGGTGTTGTTAAATAAGCCCTACGGTCTTAAAGGATGGGCTCTGGGAGATTATTACTGAACTTTGTGGTTACGTCTGACTTCCTAAGGATTATTTTATCTCAGCCAATGTATTTCTTAACCTTCAATAAGTACAAGAGTCTTCTTGAACTGAGGTCTACAAATAGAACAGAGAGATAAATAATTAATAGGATAAAAAAAGGAAGACTTGTCTAGGAGTTGCTGTGTGTACTCCCATCTGCAGCACACCAAAAAATAAATTAAACGGTGAACTTACCCAATAAGCACAGTGCTATGGTCAGAGGGTACCCACACTACACAAAGGCTGTACCATGACCCGCTGGGGTATAACCCTCACTTTTAAACACAGTTGCTTCTCTACTTGAGTCAATCTATAGCAGTATTATGATTGACTTTGAAATGAAGACACACCCAATGTAAAACTGTGTGATGAAATAGATGGAATTAGTGAGCAGTAGTAGTAGTAGTAGTAGTGTATTAGGACAAGCGTGACATGCCTTACACATTCCATGCTAGAAAAAGTACAAACTCTTAAGTATATTTGCCTTCTTCTTCTAACTTTTTGCAGCTTTCAAATGGGGGTCAGATGACCCCATCTAAAAAACAAATGCTCTGTAAGGCTACAAGAATATTGTTTTTGCTACCTTTTATTACCCTCTCTTATTTGTATTCTAGTCTCTTATTTAAATAAGTGCATGGTTGCTAGGGTAATTTGGAAAAAGGCTTTCAGTGCCATACTTGTCAAAAGAGAGCAAATGGCTATTGTGAAAAAAGGATTTTTATTTGCCTTTTTGAGAGAAAAGTCATGCTCTGTTTTACCAGTTTTTTTAGCTTCTCCATTTCATGTATTTGTACTTTCCATGGCAATGGGGATCTCGCCCATCCTCATTTTCTATATAAAGAGATCTGCTACATTTCCTAATAAAAGAAGGAAAGCCATCTCTCGTAGACTCTGATATTCTGATACAAATTGCAATTGGTTTTCATTTTGTGTTATTTGTGGGGGTTTTTTTTCAGTTATTTAGCTTTTTATTTAGCTGCTCTCCAGTTTGCAGTTTCAGCAGTTTGGTTGTTAGGGTCCAAATCAGCCTAGCAACCATGCACTAATTTGAACAAGATATTGAATATGAATAGGATAGGGCCTACAAAACTCTTCCACTAGATTCAAACAGCCAATAAATGCTTCATTCAAAATGTATTGATTTGGCAGTGTTGTATTGCAGGCGAAAGGTATTACCAATAGGTTGCAATATTTTTTCAATGAAGAATCTCTTCTGTTTCTTAGAAATTACTTGCCATAAGAGGAAAGTATTATCATAAAAGATTATACATATCCCTATTAACTAGGCAGTTTTGGTTTTTCTGAGATTTCCTCGCAGATCATAGCTTAACTGTTTATTGAGATTGATATTTTTGAATAAGGACCACTGTTTGACTTGACAATCTTAAATGGATTTTAAAAGAATTCTTGAAACTATCGTCTACGTCTGTGGTTTCCACTGCCGAAAGTCTTTGATGCTGCTGATATACAGGGAAGAAATATCTGCCGAAGAAAGCAAGCAAGGCAGCTGTGCCGCTGCTGTGTATTTTTCATCAGCTCTGCATGACAATACTTTTATTGTGATTCATGAGGCCCATGTATAGTTCTGAATAAAAATGCATGGAAGATGTGGTGTTTTCTGATGAGCTTATGATCCTTCATTATTCACGGTACTTTCTGTCACTGTGTATTTTTAGGCCTGCACATAATCTACAATCTGGATGAAGTCTATTTTATACAGAACCTGGTCTTTTATATTGAAGCAGCATACAAAACAGCGGTCAGTGTTGGTAACAGCAAAGAAGGGGATACGGGTGCTCTCAAATATTGTAACATACATTTTAACCTATTTTCCATGTTTCTGCAGGATTTCGGAATGTGGGAACGAGGTGACAAAACCAACCAGGGCATCACTGAGTTGAATGCTAGCTCCGTGGGCATGGCCAAGGTAATGCAGAATATAATGATGAGCAGCTAACTTGCAATGCAGCCTTGTGTATCTGTCCAGTCCCCTGAGCATAAATACTTATATTCATGTATCGATGGCAGCAAAGAAATGTTCTACTCTGAGCTTACTGTAACTTTATCTTACTCTAATTGGCCTGGGGTTTGTTGGACAGTAGGAGACAGTCCCACAGTCTGGAAACCTTTGCTCCTTCTGAAAGTCCAAGCCCCCTCATTCCTCCTTGCAGCTTTCTATAATAGGCAGCCTCATTATTTTATTTTGTACTTTTCCTTTCCCCATTTCTGTACTTCGTCTTATTTCCCCATCCATTTTTGAAATCGCCTTCACTTTCCTTCCTTATTTTTGCTTTTACTGTGTTTTTTTTTTTTCAAGGCTGCCCTTGAGGCTTTAGATGAGCTGAATTTGTTTGGTGCTAAGGGAGGTCCCCAGTCTGTCATTCATGTTCTGTCTGATGAAATCCAGCACTGCCAGGTAAAGCAAGGAACTGGGAGTTTGCAGGATGTACTACTGGCCACTGTAAAGTAATTATGTGTCTTTCCTCTTAGTCCATCCTACACTCCATGCTTCCAAGAGCTTCCACCTCTAAGGAGATAGATGCAGGAGTTTTGTCTGTTATTTCATTCCCTGCCTTTGCTGTGGAGGACAGTCATCTAGTGCGGATCACCAAACAAGAGATTATTGACAAGTTACAGGTGATGCTTTATTTACCTACTAGATGTGGGAATCCTGGGAAGTAACTATTTCATGTTATACCCTATGGGCTTTTAAAGCCTAAAACTGCAAAGTAAAAAATGTTCCTGCTAGTTTGTTCAAGACAGGAAGGTATTTTCGTGGTCACAGCAATTTTAGAACAATAAGTTGCAAAATAAAAGGTCGTCTTAGGGGGACACAGGGAACCATGGGGTTAAGCTCCATCCTCCAGGAGGCAGGACACTTGAATAAGTGCCCATCAGGCTTTACCCCATACACTGTACATTCCTCTTCAGTTTTTTTAAGTGTCCTGCTCCCAGGACGTTAGACCGTAGCGCGTCTCTACGTTCAGCCTTGAGCTGATACCCGGGGTGAGGCCTGAAAAACAGGGTTACCTGTTTTTACAGAGGCAGCCCTCTACGAGGAGCAACACAACGGGGTCAACACTAGCACTAGCTAAGACCAACTAGACGTTGCCTGCACTGAATGTCTCAGGGCAGAAGGTCTGGTCGGTGTGTGGGGGGGGGTTAGTGGCACAATGTCTGCGCTGTTGCAGTTCTGTCTGCCTAAAGGGTTCTAAGGAACTCCCCTCTTCCCCCTTTCTCTCCCCCTAGTCCTCCCTCCTGCGCACCAGCTCTCCCTGCTTGGATCTTCCATAGAGGCAGCACTGGCCCTACCTGTTCCATAGCTTTCCCTGAAAGATGAGACCATGTAGCCTCTGGGACGTGCACTGAACAGGCGCATTGAGGTCAGGCTGCCGGAAGGGGGAATGTGGGTGCAGGGTGCGGTGCTGCTGGCAGCCTCCTCCGTAGTGCGCAGGGAGTGGAACGCATTGCGTTCCATCTCCGGTCTGTCCGGCAGCTATCTTGGTTTGGCGCGAACTGGAGCGCATGTGCGCACGTATTGGAATACAAATGCGTTCCAGCTGCCATTTTGAGGCACGGAAAGTCCCACAGCAGCAGCACAGAGCAGGTTGAGAGAGAGACAGAAGCGAGTACAGCTCAAAAGTCTCAGAGGTGGTAATTCAGGCAGTACCCAATACACTCTACCTCCTTATATGGCAGAAGGTAAGTCAGTGGCACTGTTCACGAGGGCAGGACGGAAGGGGTCCTCAACAGCACAGGTAACTTACCTGGCTTGTTCTGTATTCCAACAAAAAATTCCAGGGGGACAGGGGGAGCCGCTGTGCAGGTCCCGCAATAGGAGGCAGGGGGAAACCACTGCTTCAGGGGTGCTACCAGTGGAAGCAGCTGTGGCAACACCAATGTCCTAGAAAGACTCTGGAGCAGCAGCAGAGCCACCTGCTCCCCTATGGGCAGTACAACTGTCGCAGTCATTGGCAGCTCTACAAGGGTTACCTGCCATTGCAGAAAACCTAGAAAAAAACACTAATGAGGCTAAGCCAGAGGACTAGTGGCAAATGTAGGCGGGTGGAAGATACTAGCGGGGACAATAGCAACCCTAATGTGTCTGACGATTCATCTCCTGAGCTACACTCTTCTCATTCAGAGGGGGAAATTGAGTCCTCTGGGTCTGCTTCTGCTGATGAGGAAGAAATTCAGGATGAAGGAAAAGACCATGACAGTCTACATGACATAGACGGTATCATTAAGGGAGTTCTTGAGGTGCTCAATATTTCACAGAAGCCTAAACAAACTGCGGAAGCATCCAATTTATTCAAGAGACAACACAAATCTTCTGTTTGCTTTCCGGAGAATGAACAACTCCAACGTTTGATTCAGAACGAGTGGGACTCACCTGAACATGAACACAAGTTTCAGACGACTAAAAAATTTAATAAATTATATCCATTTCCTAAAGAACTAGTAAATGGTTGGTCTAACCTACCAGCAGTTGATGCTCCTGACTCTCCGAGTCCACCACACTACCAGTCACCGATATAGCAGCATTTAAAGATCCCTCAGAGAGACGACTAGAGTGGTTTCTAGGAGCATTTTACTCGTCTGCAGGGTTGACGCTGCGTCCATGTCTGGTGTCAGCATGGGTGTCCAGGGCCATACAGGCATGGTATGAAAGATATTATGGTTAAAGATATTCAGAGCGGAACGTCGCAACAGGAGCCGTTAGAATCAGCACAAGCTATTGCTGAGGCATCTAGCTACAGTATCTTTGTGATGCCACTCTGGACACATCACAAGTCACGGCCCGGATTTCAGCATTGTCCATTGCGGCACGCAGAACTTTATGGCTCAAGAACTGGTCGGCGGATATTAGCTCCAAAAAGTCACTAACTTCGCTTCCCTTTAAGGGGCAAAGACTGTTCGGAAAGTAGCTAGAGAAAATTATTTCCCAAGCAACAGGGGTTAAGAGTACTTTCCTACCGCAGGCCAGAAGCAGAGCAACCACTTCAAATAGATGGGGGGAAAAAAAATTAATGACAGAATTAACAGGAGAAGCAACTCCCTACAACGATCTCACTTTCGTTCAAAGGCCGGAGACAAAAGTCGGCCCACATGGAAGACCAACAGGCCACACAACAAACCCTCAGGGGAGAAGCCCGCCTCAGCCTGACGGGGCACTCCCTCCACAATCCTCGGAAATAATACGGGCAAGTTACTTCGATTCCAGGAGGAATGGATATATCATTCTTCGGATGTATGGGTTGAAGAAATTGTGACAGAGGGATATCACCTAGATTTCAAAACTGTGCCACCCAGGAGATTTTTCATGTCTAGGGTTCCTCACAGTTCGCAGAAAGCCCAAGCTTTCCTAGATTGTATAGAAAGACTGGAGCGGACCAGAGTAATCAGTCCAGACCAACTACAGAGAGATTCTCCGGTTTCTACTCAAACCCAGCGCCGGATTTCAATGAGGGGCGCCCCTAGGCCGCGCGGTCCCCATAATGCGGCTGGGCGGCATGCCGCCCCTATTTTTTTGCCGCCCTAGGCCGGGGCCTATGCGGCCTTGCCGCAAATCCGGGCCTGCTCAAACCTATTTACAGTACCAAAGAGGGATGGATCGCTCAGATCAGTGCTCGATCTCAAGGGCCTCAACAAATTCATCCGATCGGTAAAGTTCAAGATGGAAACTTTGAGGTCAGTCATTCGAGGGATGGAACAAGGACAACTGTTGATGTCCCTGTATATAAAGGATGCATATCTACATGTCCCGATATGGCCTCCCCATCACCGTTATCTACGATTCGCCTTCAAGAACCAGCACTACCAATTTGTGGCACTTCCATTCGGACTGTCGTCCACCCCCAGGGTCTTTACAAAGTTGATGGCGGCAACAGCGGCCACATTAAGGCTACAGGGGATTTCAGTAACACCCTATCTGGACGATCTCCTTCTAAAAAGCCAGTTCAGAGATGAGGGGCAAGGAGGACTGAAACAAGGCAGTATGGCTACTCCAGAACTTTGGATGGACTGTCAACTGGTCCAAGTGCAACACAGAACCCAGTTACAGAATGATGTTTCTAGGCCTGGAATTCGACACGATTGCACAGACTGTAAGCTTACCCATAGACAAGCAGACCAAAATCAGAGATCAAGTCCGCTACTTAATCGCCAGTCAAAGCACGACAATACACAAAGCAATGAAAGTGCTGGGAACAATGGTCTCAGCCATAGAAGCAGTTCCATTTGCGCAAATACACCTGCAACCTCTTCAAGCCAGCATCCTAGCAACATGGAAAGGGGAATCTCTATCTCAACCCCTTTCGCTGTCGCAACAGACAAGGACGGCACTGCAATGGTGGCTGAGCCCCGAGAATCTAGCCAGAGGTCAATCATGGGCAATTCTGGAGTAGGTGGTGATATCCACGGATGCCAGCCTCCAGGGATTGGGGGCGACATAGGACAAGCAGTCAGCACAAGGTCAATGGTCTCCAGAGGAAGCCAGACTGCCAATAAACATTCTGGAACTGAGAGCAGTGAAGTTGGCCCTAGTTCAATGGGCAGATCAACTCAGAGCAAGCCCAATACGCATTCAAAGCAACAACAGTAGCGTACATAAATCGTCAGGGAGGAACAAGAAGTCAAGCGGCGCTGGCGGAAGCCAGGCAGATTCTTCTCTGGTGGGCAGAAATCAATTCAGTAACGATATCTGCAATATACATTCCGGGAGTGTCCAACACAAAAGCGGACTTTTTCAGTAGGAATCAGCTGGACCACATGGAATGGGAACTACATCCAGAGACATTCCAAGCGATGGTAGATCAATGGGGGACTCCAAGCATAGATCTAATGGCATCAAGAAACAATCGAAAAGTAACTAGATTTTTCACCCGCTGCAGAGACCCATTAGCAGTGGGGGGTGGATGCCATGACGCAGCACTGGCAGTTCAACCTAGCATATGTCTTTCCGACACTTCCCATGCTGCCAAGGGTCCTAAAGCAGATCAAGCAATCTCGATCGACAGTAATAACAGTGGCCCCATACTGGCCTCGGAGAACTTGGTTCACCGACCTGCAGGCGATGTCAGTAGTGCAACCACTTCGGCTAAAATGCAGGCCAGACCTTCTTCAGCAAGGTCCCATAGCACACCACAACCCGGTCTCTTCGCTTTGACGGGATGGCTATTGAGAGGTCCGCCTGGCAGAGACGAGGATTAGATGAAGAGGTCGTACCTACAATGCTGAGGGCTCGACAAGCTTCATCAGCCAAGTCGTACCACAGAGTTTGGCAGTCCTACTCCAAGTGGTCCAAAGAATCACAATTCCCGTTCCTGGAACTGCAATTACCTAGGATACTATCTTTCCTACAACGGGCTACAACTGGGTCTTAAGTTCAGTTCACTTAAAGTCCAGGTGTCGGTCAATTCTGTTTCAATCTCGTTTAGCGAATGAAGACTTGATACGCACATTTCTACAAGGAGTGGCCCATATCATGCTGCCTTTCAAGCCACCGGTGGCTAGCTGGGACCTCAATGCAGTGCTGGAGGCATTGCTGGATCCACCTATTGAATCCAATGCATGCAATATCGGATACATGGATCACCTACAAGGTAGTGTTTCTAGTAGCAATATCATCGACTAGGAGAGTGTCTGAGATTAGCGCCCTGTGGTGTGCTCCTCCATACCTAATCTTCCACAAAGACCATTCTCCATACGGTTCCTACCTTTCTACCCAAGGTAGTGTCTGCCTTTCATGTGAACCAGGAAATTGTGGTCCCGTCTTTATGCCCAGAACCTAAGAATGATAAGGAACATAATCTGGATGTTGTTAGAGCACTGCGATGGTATGTGGAACGATCAAAACCTTTCCAAAAGTCACAAGCTCTGTTCGTCATCCCATCCGGCCCCCGTCGGGGTCAGGCAGCTTCAAAGTCGACTATATCAAGGTGGACCAGAGAATCCATAAAACAAACATATTCTGCAAAGGGAAGATCACCACCTGAAGGACTCAGGGCTCATTCCACTAGAGCTGTGGAAGCCTCCTGGGCATGGCGAAACTCTGCTTCCTTGGAGCAGATCTGTAAGGCGGCTACCTGGTCCTATCACACAGTTTCTAAATTTTACAAAGTCAATACATTTTCTTCCACTGAGGCTTCCCTCGGACGTAAGGTTTTGCAGTCAGTACTTACATAACTCTGCAACAGCATACATTATTAGTTAGCTCGTTCCAACCCTGCTGTTTGGGACTGCTTTGTTAAGTCCCCATGGTTCCCTGTGTCCCCCTAAGACGACAGAGAAAACAGGATTTTTTGATACTCACCTTTAAATCTGTTTCTCTGTAGTCGTAAGGGGGACACAGGGCTTCCCGCCCTTGACGAGTTTTGACCTGTTTGGTCGAGTTTTTGTTCAGTTTCACTGTTTACTTTCTGTCTGTTAAGAGAGTTTTTGGAAATAATTACATTAGCAGCTTTTGGAACAAACTGAAGAGGAATGTACAGTGTATGGGGTAAAGCCTGATGGGCACGCCCCTTAAATATTATTCAAGTGTCCTGCCTTCTGGAGGATGGAGCATAACCCGATGGTTCCCTGTGTCCCCCTTATGACTACAGAGAAACAGATTTAACAGTGCGTATCAAAAAATCCTGTTATCTGTGGGTCATGTAACTTTTGGCTAAAATATATGTACTTCAGATACAGGGCTGAAGTAGGTGGGGCAACCATTGAACAGCCACCTTAGGTTATGTAGTTGGATTTCTCTATTTGCAGCTAAAAGTGAAGCTCAACCATGGGCTTGAAATATCTATCTCTCCTCCTTTAATTGCTGCTCAGCTGGGAACTGTCTTTCAGTGTTTTACATAGTTAAATAAATAATTTGGGTTAAAAATAGGAATGCACCGAATCCACTATTTGGGATTTGTCAGAATCCTTCGTGAAAGATTCAGCGGAATACTAAACCAAATCATAATCCTAATTTGCATATGCACATTAGGGATGTGAAAGGAAAAGTGTATGTGGGGGGGGTTTAACTTCCTTGTTTTGTGACAAAAAGTCACGTAGTTTTCCTTCCCGACCCTAATTTGGCTATGCAAATTCATATTCAGTTCAGCCAGACACAAGGATTCAGCCAAATCTGGATTCAGTGCATCCCTAGTTGAAAATAAGACCAAAGTCCAACAAGTTCAACCCTCCAAAGGAACCCCAGAGCAACATTACTATTACTAAACCAACTGTAGATCTTAAGATAGCAATATTATGTTGTCCAAGATATCACCGTGCCACTCTTAAATGCATTCATAGAATCTGCCATCACAACATCACCTGCCAGTGCATTCCACAACCTCAATGTCCTCACTGTGAAGAACCACCTATGTTGCTTCAAATGAAAATTATTTTCCTCCCATTCCCTTCTATCTATCTATAATGTCCTCTAAACACAATTTCAACGTAGGTAACATCATGCAGATCATGCCATAGCCAGCTGTATGAGTGGGGCAACACAAGTGAATTTGCATAAGGGTCCTCTGGCCACCATATCAGCCTAACACAGGCACAGCTACACATAAATCTAGGGAAGTAATTGGCACACCAGCTTACTTCACAGTTGTCACAGGCTCACAAAACCAACCACAGCACAGACACATCTGCTGTCTTTAATAGACTGAAACAGACTCATCCAATCTTTTATTTTTGTGCTTACCCTATTTTCCAGGGTCGTTACGGGTGCTGCAGGTTCCTTCGAGATGGATACAAGACTCCAAAAGAGGTAGATGGTTAAAAAGAGACAATGTTTATAATTCTCATTATCTAGTGTAGTCTATGTGTGTTTATGTACCTATTTATGTTCTGACAACACAAATGCTGGTTGTGGTAGATATCACATTGGCTCTGTAGTTAGTTAACTCTAGGGTCCTGCGTTCAGTTTTGATTAGCACTGTCTGCAGAGAGTTTGTATGTTCGCTCTGTGTCAGTATGGGTTGCCTCCCACACCCTAGAAACTTTTAATACCAAAGTATTCTTTCTTTAGGTTAATTATTCTGTTCACACAGGATCCCGGCAGACTATATTATGAGCCTGCAGAATTGAAGCTGTTTGAAAACATTGAGTGCGAGTGGCCGTTATTCTGGACCTATTTTATTCTGGATGGGATATTCAGTGGCAACCATGAGCAGGTGAGAGCTCTGCACTTCTCTCTGGTTTTTGTTTTAATAAAGGCTGTTCTGCCAATGAACCTATTCCCTTGGGTGGCCACTCTCTTGCTTTTCAGCCTCTTTTCTGGAAGCTGCTTCTGATCTTTCTCCACTAGCTCATTCTCTCATTACTTCCCACAATTTTTCTGTCCATTCCTTTCTCTCTCATTAGCCCTCTTGTATGTGTTCTAGGTTCAAGAATACAAGCAAGCCCTTGATGAGGTCTTAATTAAAGGAAAGTCTGGCGTGAGGCTGGTCCCAGAGCTGTACAGTGTCCCAGAGGACAAAGTCAGTATTGCTGTACAATGTATTTTAGAGAGCTGTTTACCCTAATAGTATTGGATTAAACCAAACCGACTACCTTTATGTTGTGTCTGATCTGCTCTCAAAATCACTGAGAGGAAAACTGGGAACTACATAAGTGATACTGATGCTACATTACAAATGCTTGTGCCTGAAAACAAACTACAATAATGCGTAAACTTATATTATATTGGAAGAATTAAAGGGGTGGTTCATCTTTAAGTTTGCTTTTAGTATGTTATAGAATGGCTAATTTTAAGCCACTTTTTAATTGGCCTTCATTTCATATTTTGTATAGTTTTTTTTTTTAAATTATTTGTCTTTTTCTTCAGACTCTTTCCAACTTTCACATAGGGGTCACTGACACCATCTAAAAACAAATGCTGAGTAAGGCCACAAATATATTGTTATTGCTACTTTTTATTACTCACTTACTACTTAGACCCCTTCCAATTCATATCCTAGTCTCCTTTTCAAATTAGTGAGTGGTTGCTAGGGTAAATTGGACCCTAGCAACCAGATTCCTGAAATTGCAAACTGGAGAGCTGCTAAATAAAAAGCTAAATAATGCAAAAATCCCAAATAATACAGCATACTAAAAGTTACTGTAAAGGTGAACAACCCCTTTAATGGCACTGTTTATGCTTGCATTAGGACATTGTTTTGTGTTACTTGTGTGACTATTTTATTTCTGTCGAACAAAAGAAGTATTGCTTTACTTTATAGTAAGAGATTGTAGCCCTTCTACCCCCAGTCAATATGGTTTATCATTATACTTTCATAACATTTATTATGAATATAAGCATTGCTGCTATACATGAATATCCCATCTTGTGGTTTGTCCATATGGGGCAAAATAGGCAAATTAAGTTTGGCTGGTAATATGTAGCTACAAACTTGCCTTTTAGGTGGACATAGAATATGAACAACCCCACACAGTAGATCGCATTCCATTGGGGAAGCTGCCTCACATGTGGGGACAATCTTTGTATATTCTGGGATGTCTAATGTCTGAGGTGAGTGACCATTGTATCACATAATAACACAATCAGTTTTGATTTATGATTCCGTTTATAAGCTCTACATTTTAGGTAAATGTCATATGGGTTTCAACAACAAATGCCTGTACTTGTGGGTCTGGAAATATTTGCTTTGAAATGATAACTACCAAGTTTCTAAGTGACTATTGCCTGATCCTTGAGCCTAGGTAATTGTAATTAAAATGAACGGGGAACAATTCTGAGTGTTTTTTTCACCCACACTCCATGCTGAACCCCCCCCGGCAGCAAGACAGACAAAATCACCTTACCTTAGTTGTGAGTATTCTTTTGTTGTATATAAAACGTATCCATATGATAAAGTGCTGCCATATTGTTCACTCTGGCTTGCTTATATTGTATGACAACTGTCTATGGAGATTTTTCAGAAAAAGACATGAAACGACATATGACACTCCTCATATGGAGTGTAATAAAACACTAGGGCATAATGATCATATAAGCCCAATATCACTCACTTCAAGGTGGGCATATCAAAGATCAGCTCATTGTGAGATATTTTAATGTATGGCTAGCTTAAGTGTAGCACTGTCCCTGTTGCACATGCTGTTGTTGCATATTACCAAAAAGAAGCAAAAACCTAAGTTTAAACTGCCCCATGTGAACAATAACCTACTCTTACCCACAAATGGGAATGCAGATGTCTTTTTTTTTTCTCCTGTTAAAAAAAAATGGCTTATGGTTCTGTTTGAATGTTATGAGCACCACTTTTTTAAAGGAAAACTATACCCCTGAACAATGTAGGTCTCTATAAAAATATATTGCATTAAACAGCTCAAATGTAAAACCCATTTTCATGTAAAAAAAACATTTTCATAATAATATAGTTTGTTTGTAGTATGTGCCATTGGGTAATCATAAATAGACAACTGCCATTTTAAAAAATAAGGCCCGCCCTCTGGAATCCTAGGATTCCCGGTGTACACAAACAAACCATACATGTTAGGTCACATGAGCCAATAAACAGACAGTTCTGGTTCAGTAAGCGCTGCAGTATTTCTGGTAAGGTGATTTCTGAGGCAGCACACAGACCATCACAAAATGATGGTTTAAGGCAAGAGATGTACTAGGGCTATATTTACTTAAATATATATATATATATATACAGGTTGATTTCTCCTTTAAGTATTCATTTTTGGGCTATAGTTTTCCTTTAAGTAGCCCCAAAAAGTGGCCCCAGACTGCCCAAGTAAATTTCAAATGTATGTGCACCGAGAAAGCTGATAACTGATAAGCTGAAAGCGGATAAAAATTGCTCATTAATTGTTCACTAACTCTGGGGCTTCTTAGGGTGGTAGGTGGTTCCATTGTGCTTTATGGCTGAGAATATGTCTTTATAATGATCATTCAGACTGCAGTGCTTGTATCTGTCATTTTTCACTTCCATTCATCCTTCATAATCCTCACACTGCTCATGAGGTCCAGCTGTAGATAAAGCCAAAGAGGCTACTGACACAGAACTCAATTCTGCACCATGTATAGCTATACAAAGTATTTTAATATAGTATGAAATATTTTACTCTCTGGAGGTTTGTGAACACATTCTTTCTGCTTGAGCAGCTTCTGTTTAATTTAATATTTGTCTGTTCTCAATAGCTAAATGAGAATATCCCTTAACCATAGTTATGAAAACATTGCATGGAAGCCCCTCAGCTATTCTCTTCTGTGTTTGACTCAGGGGTTCCTGGCTCCTGGGGAGATTGACCCTTTGAACAGGAGATTCTCTACGGTCCCTAAACCAGATGTGGTTGTCCAAGGTTAGTGTCTCCTAGCCTTTGTCTCCAGGGTCGGGTCTCTCATAGCAAAATGTTGTTTGCCACTTTCACCAATAAAACATAGAAGCTCAGTTAGACAACTAAACATGAAAAAAACTAATGGTAGTTTGATGGTGTTATACATTTTTAGATATCGGTTTGAATGTGTTAGGCCACTCTGTTATCATTGTGTGTATATGGTGGTGCCCTTCCCTTTGTAGCAACTAGGGATGCACTGGATCCAGCATTTGGTTTGGGATGCAGCTGAGTCCTAGGACCTTTTTCATTACACACGGCCTCTCCAGTGAGTCCTGTTTAAATACTATTTAAATATCTAGATGTACTCCACGAACATTAATATTAGGAGACTTTACACCAATTTATCTATCCGACATGAAAAAATGGTAAATAGAGCAGTGGCCTCGCTAGATGCAGCAAAGGCATTCGACTCCATAGAATGGCGCTATCTCTGGGAAACCCTCCGCAGGTTTGATCTGGGCAGGCAATTTACTAAATGGCTTCAGATGCTATATTACCAGCCAATGGCAAGAATCAGAGTGAACGGCTTAATATCAGATCCATGTCGCCTAGGCAGAGGCACCCGCCAGGGTTGCCCCCTCTCCCCTTTTCTGTTCGCGTTAGCAATAGAACCCCTAGCCATTGCAATCCGAGCATCGGATCAAATTATCTGCCTCAACAGAGGCCCTATCACGTAAAATATATCCTTGTATGCCGACAATATGCTCATCTACCTAGCAGACACCCAAAATTCTCGTAGTGGAGCAGTTTGGATCAATATCTGGTCTCAAAATAAATTGGGACAAATCCCTACTATTCCCACTAGATCATCAAGCCCCCCAAAACCACCCATCCAACAATGAATGTACATCTAGACCTTACACAAAACATACAAAAAATCCTAGACCCTAAAATCACAAAACTCGCTAACGACCTACAAGCCTGGGTAAACCTCCCACTAACCTTATGGGGGAGAATTAATCTTATTAAGATGATCTACCTCCCCAAATTCCTATACCACCTGCACAACACCCCAATTCATATTCCTCAGTCTCTCTTCAAAAGGATCAACAGACTGGTTCTCCTGTTTATCTGGAACCAAAAAATCCCTAGAATTGCCTGGGTAAAATTGACGGCAGAAAAAGAAGATGGAAGCTTAGCCATGCCTAATTTTCAGCTATACTACTTAGCAGCTCAACTATACTACCTACACTGGTGGTACCGCCCTGACCCATACAACCCCAATATGGTGTTACAAGCCACATTGGTGGGATCACTAGAAGGCCTTAAAAACCTACCCCATTGAAAGCTTGCAGACGTGGGTACACTCCCATCTACCATTACCACTCCACATAAAGCCTGGGCTCAAACCTTGAAAATCCTCAAAAATGGCCCTGTTAGACTTACCCGGAACCTCCCATTATGGTTCCACAACCTGGAAGACTTTCTTTATTGGCCGAAACAGGGAATTAAATACCTAGGAGATCTGCTACAAAGTGACCCCTTCCTTACCTATGAAGCACTCCAGACCAAATGTTCTACACCAAATGTACCACTATTCAGATATTTTCAAATCGGCCATACATTTAAAGCCCGATTCAATAAACTTTTCCCCAACCTAACTAATTTGGCGGTGGAAGAAACTCTATTAGCGGAACTACCCAATAAACTTGTGTCTAAGCTATATCGTAACATGCTTACTTCTGTTCCTCCCCCATTTAATCTAGCACTGGCAAAATGGAAAATAAATATCCCTGTGCTCACCCAAGACGACTGGGATGAGGCCACTGAAATTATGTACACTAGCTTAAAAGCAATACAAGATAGAATAATTCAATATAAGGTCTTTCACCAACTCTACATACCCCCCCAAAAGCTAAAGAAGATGGGTAAAAGAGAAGATGAAGCCTGCCCCAGGTGTGGAACCTATACGGCCAATTTCTTACATATGATCTGGGAATATCCAGCTATAGCTGAATTCTGGTCGCAAATAATGGCAACTCTAGCAAATACACTAGACTACCCACAAGTACTTTCCCCCAAGGTGTGTCTATTGGGAGTAGTGGACCAATTGGTACCTACGGTACATGCAAGATTACGATTACGGGTATTGCTCTTTTACGCTAAAAAAAATTGTAAAAATGCATTGGATGGGGTCTAACACACACACAAGGGACTCCTGGATTAACCTAATCAATCAGACAATACCTAAAATTAAATTTACCTATGATGCCAGAGGCAGCGCAACCAAATTTGGAAAAATATGGAGTCCCTGGTTGGAGTCAGGACCTCGGGCAAAACCAAGGGATACTGAGAGTAGAATGTGATGGATTGCATGTACAAATCTATGTCATCTACCAAAACTTACAAACTTATATTCCCTGTTGTTTCCACTGAGTGAACAAAACCAGAGACAAATGGCAATTTTAAATACAAATGTTTATTACTTGTATTTTACAAATTAAAAGAAATAAAGTTTACCTTTAAAAAAAAAAAACCAATATCTAGATGTAGTTTTTTTTTTAAAGGGGTGGTTCACTTCTTAGCAACTTTTTAATTGGCCTTCATTTTTTCTTTGTTATAATTTTTTAATTATTTGCTTTTACTCTTCGGACTCTTTCCAGCTTTCAAATGGGGGTCTCTGACCCCATCTAAAAAATTAATGTTTTGTAAGGCTACACATATTTTGCTGAAATAGCGAGCTGGAAAGCTATATTACTCAAAAACACATATAATAATAAAAAATAAAAAAACAATTGCAAATAGTTTCAGCATATCACTCTCTACATCATACTAAATATTAATTTAAAGATGAACAACTCCTTTAATAAAGTGTTAACTTGGCGTGTGATCCAGGCAGCTATACCTTGCCCGTGTCTAGCATGGGAATTATACATACTGTGTAATGTGAGCAGACATACATTCAATGTGACATATTGCTCCACTAAACTTTACTTTTTGGGGGTGTGTTCTACAGTGTGCATCCTAGCAGAAACTGATGAGATTCAAGTTCTACTGAAGAAACATGGGATTGAAGCAGAGACAGTAGCTGGAGTGTACCCAATCCGAGTGCAGCCGGCCAGGATTCTGAGTCACATATATGCACGGCTTGGTAAGTGTGCATTTAAGGCATGCAGAGTAGGTGCTTCACTATCACTATTGGAAACCTCTGCGTTTTGTGAAAGCGTCAATGGCACCTAATCAAAATGGTAGAATATCCAACCCCCAGTTGAGTTTCTTTTTTAATGTTATTTTATTATCCATTGTTCAATAATATGCAGGTCTAGCAGACCAAATCAATCATTTATACAGGTTCTTAAACAATAGGTTTGGGAAAAAATAATCAAATTGAAGCTCAAAATCAGTTTGTAGAAGAGTTCTGTAAACTCTAGTATAGGTAATATTTTGTAATGACTTTTTGTTCTTGTGAATGTGACCTAAAGTAGTTACCATATATTCAGTGCTCTGTATGACTGACTGGACTCTTTCGTTCATATCATAATCATCACCTTAATGGAATGTCTCCCTGGTTTAAACCTAATAAGTAATATACAAGGTTAATACTTGGGCCCTTTCTCTTTCGGATAAACCCAGAGTTTAATTTAGGTTATTTAGAATGGCTTCTTTTAAATCAGTTTGTGTTACCAGGTCGTAACCGGAAAATGAATCTCAGTGGAAGACCCTACAGGAATATGGGTGTTCTGGGAACCTCAAAACTCTACACCATTCGCCAGAACATCTTTGCCTTCACCCCACAGGTGAGAGGACAATGGCTTCTGCTAGAATTCAGAAAGCTTACTTTAAACAAGAGGGGTACTGATTCAGTATCTCTGTTTAAAGGAACAGTAACCCCAAAAAATTAAAGTGTTTAAAAATAATGAAAATATCATGTACTGTTGCCCTGGACTAGTGTGTTTGCTTCAGAGACACTGCTATAGTTCATATAAACAAGTTGCTGTGTAGCAATGGCAGAAATGTATATAAGGCAATATGGCACAGGTAAAATAGTGGATAACAGATAACACCAATATGTGCTACAGAGCTGATCTGCTATTTGCTGTGTAACCTGAGCCCTTTCTCCGTTGAATGGCTACCCCCATTGCTACACAGCAGTTTTTTTATATAAACAATAGTAGAGTTTCTGAAGCCAACACAGCAGTTTTACCAGTGCAGGGCAACACTGCATTATAGTTTTATTACTTTAAAACTATAAAAAAAATTTGATGTTTCTGTTCCTTTAAATAAACAATGAATTAGATAAATCCAGTTTAAATGTGTTACTTCTGTCAGTTCATAGATCAGCAGCAGTTCTACTTGGCCTTGGATAACCGGATGATTGTGGAGATGTTGCGCACTGACCTGTCCTACCTGTGCAGTCGCTGGAGAATGACGGGCCGCCCAACCATCACCTTCCCAATCTCTCACACTATGCTAGGTAATGTTCCTCTGTCTGCGCTTGTGGACACAGAGCTGTTTTGGCTATTTTAACTTTTTTTAGTTAACATAAATTTTGAATCAAAATTCCAGTGTCATATAGGACACACGAGGGAGTGAAAGGGAGCAATATCAGGCCTTTTTGTTAGCATTGCCAGTGTAAATCACATTGAGTGGAGTACATGAGAGTGTAAGGTTCATTCAACATAAGGGAGCTTAGGAGCTAAAATGACAAAATAATAAAAGTACTTTGATCCCATACACATTCCCTAACGTGTGTATAGTGCCAGGTCACTTGCTGAGTGTGCTCTGTACCCAAGAATTTTTCACTTGAAAAGGTGTTGTTGACTAAAACATGTAAAGGATAGATGACTCAAGCGCATTGCCAAAGGTTGCTTATGATAAATGCTTTAAAAATGTACCGCACATCCAAGGTCAGAATTATAGGTAGGAAAGAGGAGAGCACTTCAATGCAGATTTACTGCTCTTTTGAGAAAGGGCACTACAGCCCGAAACATGTGGTGTCTAACAGTCTTTACATAAAACTCTTTTCACAGCAATAAATCTGCATTGAAGTGCTCTCCTCTTTCCTACATATAAGCCTAAAACATGTAGTGGCACACTAAATTAACCTTTTGCAGCATAACATTCTGCATTCTGGCATTTTCTCCATATTTCCCTATATCCTACAGTACCCAAGGATAGGTCTCTAGCTAACCTTGCTTATGCTCCACTTCATTGCTGACTCATATATATTTATAAATACATTCCTTCATGTTGTGCATCTCAGTAGGTGTGTGTTAGCTTGTTCCTTAATGGCAAGTGATTTGCCATTTATCATTCATAACAGTCACAGTTGCACCAATAAATGTCTGAAATAACAGCAATATTTCTTCTACAATAAAGCTCTGGAGAGAATAGAACCATCTCCCTTTGTGTAAATTTTTAATCAGACATGCCGGCCAATTTTATGTTGCAGTTTATATCCGTAAACAGGGAAAGGCCAAGCAGTAATGTTGCAGTGGGAATGAAGAATTCACTAATAAGGGAAATGGTGTGAGGAAAGCATATTGTGAAGAAGTATCAAGAGAGTATGTGGATTGATTACTATTATTTGACCAAACTGATTTGTATCAGGAGATAATGGGCCTTGTAGGTAAGAGTAAGACTTTTCAATGTCATTGTATAACTTACAAGAAGTTGGCGCAAGGATTTTCAAAAGGGTGTACATGTGAAATAGATAAGTCTGCATTATGGTAACACTGTCCACAGACAAAATCCATCAAGTTCAAACTTTTTCCCTAACCTGCCTCACTGATAGCTGATCCAGAGGAAAGCAAAAATACCCCAATGGCAGCCTCCCCAATTTGCTTTAAAGGGGAAAGAAACATTCCCTTCTGACTTCATTCTAGTGATTTAAATCATTCTTTTTGTCTTCTTATGCTTGATTCTTGTTATTTCCCAACAGATGACACTGGTAATGACCTTGACCCAGTTGTCCTTGCCACCATCAGAAAACTACAGGATGGATATTTTGGAGGTGCCAGGTAAAAATGTTTGTCTTATTTATAATGCACATAAGTAAGCACATATAATGTTGCGCAGAGAAGGTATAACAGGCAGATGAGAAATAAGATGTCTTCTGCGGGTTGGGAAACAAACCAGTCTTGCATGAAGTCCAAATTGGCAAGTTGGAAACTCTTGCTAATACACAGCTCTGCGAAGAGGCATCACCATTTTCAGTTATAGCTCGCTTTGTAACTTTCATAGCACCATTATTGTGATAATCCCTTGGTACATTAAACATAACTGACATAATTTTCAGGGTACTTTGGTACCCACGCATGTAGGAAGGGGAAAAGGGTCTGCACTAATATCTATTCAAGTAGTTATTTGTTGGGGTTGTGTGCTTTAACCCTGTTTAATCAATACAATGTGATATACTGAGATTAAAATGTAGCTGTAGTGATTTAACAACCTGTGAATATTTAAGTTCATATTATTTATAAACAGAGTATAAAACAATAAATAGTTTCTTGTAACCCCACTTTCTTTAGTAGTTTTGAAAATCATATACAAAATATATATAACAACTTGGAAAGGGGAAACCAGTTCTTTTTATTGAAAGATTAAGCACAATACTGTATGTGGTGATGGCTTTGCATTGTAGACCTGGAAAAGGTTGTGGCCAAGTGCCCTGTTTCCTAAGAAAATTATGTCTAGTTGTGTCTCTGATTTAACTGCTGAGCATAGAACCCTCAAATGTTAAGGTAAAAGGGCTAAAGCAGTGACAAGGCCTTTCATTTCAGGACCCAGACCGGCTGCCTGTCGAACTTCTTAACTACCTCTTGCTGCAAACACCTGAGCTTCATGGATGCTGGTGTGGAGGGTAAGCTGAGCACCTGGGGGAATGTCTTCCGTGGGGGCCAGCCAATCATTGTGCGGGAGCCGGATGAGGCCCCATCAGCCGATGATGGTAAGAGAGGGAAAGAAAGTAGGGGACTAAAGTGAGTAGTAAGAGAAATGGCATAAATACCAAGAAGAGACCAAGAATGGGCAGATTTGCCAAGAAGAAGAAGCGAGGAAAGAATAGAGAGAAAGATCGAGAAATAATATGAAGAATTTTTATGAGCAAACCATGATAGCACTAACTCCAATTAACCTGTATAGCTAAGCAGTTGGTGTTTAAAGTAGGGATGCACCGAATCCGGGATTCGGGCAGGATTCGGCCTTTTTCAGCAGGATTTGGATTCGGCCAAATCCATCTGTTCAGCCGAACCGAATCCTAATTTGCATATGCAAATTAGTAGTGGGGAGGGAAATCACATGACTTTTTGTCACAAAATCAGGAAGTAACAAATGTTTTCCCCACCCCACCCCTAATTTGCATATGCAAATTAGGATTCGGATCGGGATTCGGACGAATCTTTCGCGAAGGATTCAGGGGTTCGGCCGAATCCAAAATAGTGGATTCGGTGCATCCCTAGTTTAAAGCATGGATACTAAGTCAAGGCAGAGATGTTCTCTGTATTAACCGTGTAATTTTGTACTGTGCTGTCACTGCCATGACTGCATTGCTTCTGGCTGGCGTCTTCAGGGTATTAGGGGTCTGGGTTGTACCTCTCTCCTCTAACATCCCTTGTTCCTTGCAGAGGATGTGGATGATGAGGTGGCGCAATATCTCAATCAGCTACTTGGCATGACCTCCCCCAAACCAAGTCCTACATCTCAGCGAGGGGGTCGGAATCGATTTAAAGCTGCCATTCACAGCGCAAAAGATCTTTTGTCTCTGCGCAGCAAAGCCATGAATCTTAACGTGCAAGGTAGGTAAAGGTACTCGAGGCTGGTTTAGGAGGTGTAGAGAGAAGAGGAGGAATGGGAGATATAGAAAGTACTGGTAACATGTGAGCATGCAAGAGGAACAGAACAGAATGTCATAACTATGAAGCTTTTAAACCTTTGAGGTTGGATCCCTTTTATAGGCAAACATTTGGTTAGGCCCACCTTAGCTCATAGCAGGCTTAAAAATATATGAAAACATATTCATTAACAGTCCTTTGGGACAAAATCCTAAAAGTTTTTTTCGGACTGAAAACTGCCTGTACCAGAAGTTTTGTCATCATTGAGAAGGAGCAACACATTGATGAGGTACAAATTAATTTGTCTTTTTTTTCTGTGGTTTCTAGACGTGCAGATGTATCTCCCAACAAAACTGTTCCTGGCATCGCAGCCCTCTTTTGATTTGCTGGAATCGACTTCCAGCTACCAGGCTTCAGGAAGGGTATCAAATTAAATATATTTTGATTTTTAAGTCAAACCGGTGTGGGAGCTTTGGATAATTTGGCACAAACGCAATATATAGTGAATAAAGTACCCCCTTATTGTAAAATATAAGGATATTATAAGTTACAGAGGAGGCCGAAGGCCGAGTGTTTTTATACAGGTCATGGAACTCCGAGCTAACTTATAATATCCCCATATTTTACAACTGGGGTACTTTATTAATTATAATACACAAATTTTAGTGAGTCATGTGACAGAAATTACATCACTACTCACCGTTTATAACTGATGACAACACCGTTTATAAGGATATCATTTACAAGATATTCATGGCTTTTGTGTATTATAAAACGTTATTGCGTTCCTGCCCCTTTTTAATAAAGGGCAATAATTCTTATGTATTTGATTGTATTATAAACAGCATGCAAACTACCAAATAGCTGCAATTTCCAGTGATACCTACAATCCACCAAATCTTTATTACTTGTCTGGATAGAAACATTATCTTTGTGCCATCTAAAGACTTAAGACCTTCTAAGACTAAATGGCCTTTCTTAACAAAATGGTGCAAACTGCATCTTAAATGTATGGAGAATAATATTTTATTGGTATCAGATATGCACGTTTTTTTATAAATGGGTGGTTCACCTTTATGTTGACTTAAAATGTTATAGACTCCTATTGTTCTTCGTTGTTTATGTTTCATAGTTTTTGTATTATTGTCTGTCTTCTACATGTTTCCAGATTTAAAATGGGGGCCTGGGTTGCTTGGGAAAATTAGACCCTAGCAACCAGATAGCTGCAGAGCTGCTGAACAAAAAGCTAAATAACTGATAAACCCTAAAAGATAATAAAGGAAGACCAATGTCTATATCATATCAAAAGTAAATTTAAAGGTGAACTTATCATTTAAAGGGGCAGTATACCACCTTGTACAAAATAAGTTCAATAAAAATGGCCTGTTCTGAAAATACCTTTTGCAGATTGTTTTAACTGGGGAATAGCAATGATATTTGAAGTTAGTTAAGGCTAAGTAAAGCCAATACATTGTTCCCTTATGAAAGCTAATTCTAAGCAGCATTAAGAGATACGCTAGCTACAAACTATAATTGTTTTAAAGTTATTTGTAAATGTATTAATATTGAAAACAGCTTGTTGTGACTCAGTTCTCCTCCAGCCAAGACTTCAGTTCCCACAGTGCCTTGGATGCTACTTCACAGGTACGTTATTCTGCTGGTATCTCCTACATTGTTTCAATTATCAGAGCCAGCAGTGCAGAGAATAGAAAGGGACAGGTATATTCTGCTTTCAGTAGCACTTTAAGTTACAAATACAGGTATGGGCCCTGTTATCCAAAATGCTTGGGACCTGGGGTTTTCCAAATAAGGGATGTTTCTCTAAATTGGATCTCCATACCTTAATTCAATTAAAAATTATTTAAACATTACATAAACCCAATAGGATTGTTTTGTCTCCAAAAAGTATTAATTATATTGTAGTTGGGATCAAGTACAAGGTACTGTTTTATTATTACAGAGAAAACGGAAATAATTTTTAAAAATGTGAAATATTTGATTAAGATGGAGTCTGTGGGAGACAGCCTTCCTGTCATTTGAAACTTTCCTGATAATGGGTTCCCAGATAATGGAACCAATACCTGTAATGTATATATAATAAAAGGTTGCTTAGAATTGTATGTTTTTTTATCTAAGCAAAATAATATGATATTTTGGTTTACAAATTATAACCTCTTTAAATAAATTGCCAGTCCACAAAGAAGCCCTATGTATACTACTTCCTTTTCTTGAAGCAGAAGCTGCAGCTAGGGTAGAAAGAGACTTAGAAAGGTAGTTTGATTAGGAGGTGGGTAGAGCATGAGGTAAACACAAGTCCTATTTATTGTGCTTATGTTGAACAGAGGTGTATGTATGTTTATATTTCTCCTTTAAGATGAGTTTGCATTACCAGATTTGTGTCACATGAAATATCTTTTTGACTTGACATGAAACTGTGTGGGTTTAATACTTCCAGTAATTTTTTTAATGACTAAATTAATGGTCTCTATTTCATGAATGATTATTTTTAAGATCCCAACAATCAATGCAGAGCTTCATCTTCCTAAGGACTCAGCAGGGCAGGTGGATTATGCAGCAATGGTGGATCACTTACGGGAAACTAGCAATGTGCAAGATCAAGCCGACATCTTGTACCTGCTCTACACCATGAAGTTAGTATGAGCACATATACACATACCTGCCATTTTTTCTGAACACATACACAATCTCTATTCAAATGCTAGCATTTATATTTTTTCAAATGTTTATTTATTGAGCAGCTAACCTCCCAGCAAAGGTGACCCCTGGTAAGGCATCGAGAGGCAATGTCTGCACGTCTATGTAAATTTATATATAGTCATGCGATTTCCATCTCATTTTTCTTGCTTTACTCACCAGTTGTAATTCTAGTACATAGCACTGCTATATGGCAAGCAGGGACCTATTGCGGCATTTGTCTTTTAGTTGCGCAAGTTAGAGATGACGAGTGTAGGCAGGGCTATATTCATTAGTCTAGCTGCAGGTCTGTGCTTTAGAATTAAGTGCAGAGAACTGTAGCATATCAGGAGTGACTGAAGACAGCATCCAAAAAAATGGCTAATTATGGGTGACTGTTGCACTTTGCTTAATGACTTCTGTTAAGTAAATGATCCCTTGCATTATTTCTCCTTTTACATATTTTTTTTTTTTCAATTGGGATGGCAAATATCTGTAACTCAAATGCTTTATATGACCTTTCTTCCTGCAAAAGAGGGGCAGACTGGGACACTAAAATATATGGGCAGCCAGGTGTGACTGTTAAGGATCTTCTTAAGGATCTGTATGGTAAAATGGGATCCACGCGGCAATGGGCGCTGATCCGAGGCATTTCTGGGATACTGAAAAAGAAAGTGGAGGCACTGGATGAGGTAAGAAAGGGCTTCATTTGGTCTGGGCACAAACTTTTCTTCACATAAACTTTCACTTTGCACTTTGTCTTTTTATTCCTCTCTCACCTATAATTCATGCATGTTTAATCCCCCTCATGACTATTTTTGGTGTGGGTAGGGGTTTCAACCCTATCATCATTTCTTATTCATAAGCATAGATGCAACTTTGAAGGTGCTAGTAAAATACTTTACCCCAAAACTACCTACTTATTTATTGTGTTGGGTATACATAAGTATTATGCATCCGATTTCCCCCCAAGGATCATTTTCCTATACAAACTTACTGTATGCATACACACATAAACTTTTTTTTGAAAATGGCACATGCCTTTCACTTTGTTACACTGCTTGGGAAAATAGTAGCGCAAAATAATTGCATACTTTATGTTGTCTTTCTCAGGCCTGCACAGACCTTCTTTCCCATCAGAAGCAACTAACCGTAGGCATGCCTCCTGAGCCACGAGAAATAACCATAACAGCGTGAGTGCTTGTCAGCCCATGTAACACCTTTTTAGTTGTTTATGCAGTATGTTTGTAGACCTAAAAAGAAACCACTTAAAGGGATACTGTCATGGGAAAAACTTTTTTTTCAAAATGAATCCATTAATAGTGCTGCTCCAGCAGAATTCTGCACTGAAATCCATTTCTCAAAGGAGAAAACAGATTTTTTTATATTCAATTTTGAAATCTGACATGGGGCTAGACGTATTGTCAATTTTCCAGCTGCCCCAAGTTATGTGACTTGTGCTCTGATAGACTTCAATCAATCTTTACTGATAAAGTGAGTGATATCACCCCCCTCCCTTTCCCCCCCCCCCAGCAGCCAAACAAAAGAACAATGGGAAGGTAACCAGATAGCAGCTCCCTAACACAAGATAACAGCTGCCTGGTAGATCTAAGAACAGCACTCAATAGTAAAAACCCATGTCCCACTGAGACACATTCAGTTACATTGAGAAGGAAAAACAGCAGCCTGCCAGAAAGCATTTCTCTCCTAAAGTGCAGGCACAAGTCACATGACCAGGGGCAGCAGGGAAATTGACAAAATGTCTAGCCCCATGTCAGATTTCAAAATTGAATATAAAAAAATCTGTTTGCTCTTTTGAGAAATGGATTTCAGTGCAGAATTCTGCTAGTGCAGCACTATTAACTGATTCATTTTGAAAAAAAATATTTTTGCCATGACAGTATCCCTTTAATATTACGACACTGACAATCAGACCTTTCCTTGGCACTTAGAAATCAAAAAAGCTTAAGTCACAGGGGCTGAATAAAAGCTGCTCTCCTTCCAGAGCAGCAACAGGCCATAACTTCAATCAAATCATTCAAAACTATTTCCTTTTTCTTTGTAATGATAAAACAGTACCTTGTAATTGGTCCCAACTAACGTATACTTAATCCTTATTGGAGGCAAAACAATCCAACTGGGTTTATTTAATGTTTAAATTACTTTTTGTATTCTTAAAGTATGGACAAAGTTACTAAAAGATCCCTTATCTGTAAGACCCCGAGGTTTCTGTATAACCGGTCCCATACCTGTATTGGGTTGTCTGCTGACACCGTATATGCACTAAATTCATCATCAGCTAGCCTGGTGTAATGTGTTTCCAGTCAAATATGATGCCTGTTCCAAACTCTCATTATAGGTTCCCACACAGACTGCTTGTCAGACAGTTCTCCTTAAAGTGATACTGACACTTTCCTATAAAAATAGGAACATGTCGGTATCAGTGAAAAGAACCTGCACGTGAAATATAAGTAGCTAAAAGCTCCCCAAAGTCGGCCCCAGCCCTGGGGAACCTTAGTAACGGCAACCCTCGACACCATTAAATCATCTTGCTGAGTCGTTTGTCATGCTGGGCTGGGGGCGGCGCGATCCCTGCATAGGCTGAAGTCCTGTTTTCATTTGTTACTAGCCTATCGAGCGATTGCGCTGTCCCCAGCCCAGCATAACTGAAACAACTCAGCAAGATGATTTAATGGTGTCAGAGGGTCGCTGTTTCTAAGGTTTGCTGGGCTGGGGGTGGCTTTGGGGAGCTTTCAGCTGATTATATTTCACGTGCAGCTTCTGTTTACCGATAACGACACAACACGTTCCTATTTTTATAGGAGCTTGTCAGTATCAATTTAAAGAAAGCCTCCTTAATGAATTATTATACTATATATATAACATGGAACAATACTATCCTCTGTCTGTTGTTCTGTATCTAATAACAATATGCTGAGTGATAACAGATAACAAAGACGTTCTTTCTCTAGGCCTCTACCATATGAAAAACTCATCCGTCTCATTGATGAAGCCAGTGAGCAAAATATGACCATATCCATCCTGACTCAGGTAACAAATTGTTTCTGTTAGTCTAGAATGGGGGTCCCCAGATGCAATACACATATGTTTGGCTCAAAAAATACGCAGTAGCTTCATTAAGCTGTGGCCAATCCTCATCCAGCCCAAAAAATTTCATAGTGGGACACACCTCTTTCTAGACTTGTACAGGCTGGACCGGAACTAGGGTAGCAGAAGAGGCACATGCCTCTAGGGCTCAATGGTGGGGGCACTAGGCACATAACCTTTCTGATTCTATAACCCTAGTTCTGGCCTTTCTGTAACTTGCAGCTATTACCAAGGCAGCAGCAAACAGGTGATCTGGGGAGGGTTGGAGGAATGGCTGTGATGACTGGGAGGGGGATGATGTGCGAAGAATGAGCAAGGAGGGTGTAAGTGATAATTGCTGAGGGGTTGTCTTGGGAACCTTTAACATTTGGCTTGGTACTGCATTCCGTTTAACTGGCTCCTTATAAAATTGACAGTTGCATGTGTATTTTGTAGGGAAATTAGATTTTTCAGGTTTGCTGAGGAGAAGTACCCCAAGGTCCCTTGGTATCAGAATGCTGTTATATTAGGTAATCTTGGAATGTTAATGAACTGTTCATTAATGGATTGCTGCATTGTCAACATTGGAGGGTAAACCCACAAAGTTGGGGGGGGGGGATTTGTGTTAATGTCCAGGAGCTGAAAAAAGAATAGAAAAGCCAAAAAGCATAGTAATGCATAGATACATCTAGATGGTGTTAAACAGGCTTACAACCCAGTGTTTTGTGTTGGCAACAGGAAATCATGGTGTATCTGGCAATGTACATGAGGACTCAGCCATCTTTGTTTGCTGAGATGTTCCGACTGCGCATTGGACTCATTATACAGGTCATGGCAACAGAACTCTCCAATTCACTCCGTTGCTCTGGTAAGGACTTTTTTTTATCTTGTAGCTTCTCTTTTGTGTCAGTCTGGTCTCTTCAACTAAGGTGTCACTACATTTAAGGCAGGATTGTATTCATACAATATGCAAGAGATCTTCAGACTCTTTGGTTTAGAGACCGATCTTACAGTCAAACAATCGGTCATCTTCCCAGCTCAAAACTGAATTACAGATATATTTGTAACATTCACTCTCCTACAGCATTTGTCTTCAAATTTCCGCTTGACTTTCAGGCTGGGCCCTCCTTTCCACTGGATTCCCTAGGGGGCAGCACTACAGTTTCTGAACCATTGCTATATTCTATAGAGAAAGATCAGTTCATATGCCCATCAGTGGGAATCACACTCCAGCAGTGAAAATCAAACTTCAACAAGATAATGAGTTCCCTGACATATATTCCCATCTTTGTCACAAAACCTTCTAAGGCCTTTCCAGGGAACACGATTTGTAAAACTTGCCCAAATAAAGGGCAACAAGTGGCTCTGCAGTGTTGTTTGTATAGTTAAGAAATAAAGCTGAAGTCATGTTATTTGTATGTATAACTTCATATTATAACGGCCACTGATATAATGGGAAGAAATGGAGGCTGACGTTGGTAGTGATATTTTGTGTTTTCCTTGAATGCATGAAATACATATTTCCTGTTTTCTTTTGTGTGTTGTGTAGCTGAGGAAGCCACTGAAAGCCTTATGAACCTCAGTCCATCTGACATGAAGAACCTTCTGCATCATATACTGAGCGGCAAGGAGTTTGGGGTGGAAAAGAGTGGTAGGTTTAATAGATGTGAACAATCCCAAGTCACAATGATTAATATCAATTTTTCCATCTTACAATGGAATGAACATCAGTAGAATTTCCTAGTGACCAGTGACCTACATCTCATCATATCTGACCAACAAAAAGAAAAAATATGAATGTACATTAAAAAATTATTATAGGTCATGTTGAAGTTTCTTAACCTATTTGCCAACCTGACTGTCCCATCTCATCCTGTCAGTTAAAGTTTCCAATGCTAACGGACTCCTGCTGGACAAACATAGCAGCCCCCTCATACGGGAACATGGTCCATCAGACAGTTAATGTAAAAGCATTGTGCAAATACTTTATGGCAAGGTTATAAGTAGCTTTCAAAGGCAATTTTATGATAGATGTAAAAAAAAAAAGAGTTTAATTTCTGGTGTCAGTATCTCTTTAAAGGAGGAGGAAACCATGTACAAAAAAAATCCGTACCCCCCCCACCCCACATAGACCCTCATCCCCCCAGGCTAACTGCCCCCCGGGGAAATGCCCCATACTTTATACTTATCCCTCGTCGCAGATTCTGTAAGTCTCCCTTCAAATTTGGCGCATGCACAGTTGTCGAAAACCGGCAAATAGCTCCAACTGCGCATGCGCCAACATACCGATCTCCCAGTCAGCATACCGAGGACCCGGAAGATGGATGCCGTGAAGTCTGCTGGCAGAATCTGCGACAAGGGGTAAGTTTATAGTATGGGGCATTTCCCTGGGGGGCAGTTAGCCTGGGTGGAGGAGGGAGGGGGGTCTACGTGGGGTGGGGGGTACAGGGTTTTTTTTTATACAGGTTTCCTTCTCCTTTAAGCTTTACCAGTACAGAGATGTGTGCCATATGCCTAACTGTGTACAATATACACCTGTGATATAAGAGGGATCTCTCAGTATTTGGTAAATGATTCCTGAAGAACACCCCTAGTGCAATTAAGAGCTGCTATGTGGGCACACATTCTGATTTATGTTGGACTAAGCCATAGTCATGTATTGCAGCAGTTCCTAATGACAATTGTTTGCCACACAGTACGATCCGGAGAATCTTGGGTCAGTCCAGCCATTTCTATTCATGAACTCGGAGCTGTGGGTGCCACAAAGAGTGAAAGAGCAGGTATAACTCGACTAAAGAGCGAGATCAAGCTGGTGAGTTTGATTAGATAACTAGTTACTGAACTCTCAAGAATCCATTTATTTCATATAATGATACAATAGTTGATGCTTTATTTCACTGCACTTTTTTTGGTTGTTATGTGCCTTTGTAGCAACTAACCATAAACTTGAATGGCGAGTCCAATAATAGAAGGGCTCTTTAAAGGGATAGTGAGAACATTTCCACTTTTAGCAGAAATGTGTCACTATCCCTTAAATAAACCCTCCATGTAGTCTTATTGTTTTTATATAAATGCTTTCCTTTGACTATTGTATTTGTGGAAATAATCTGTTAAAATACATTTGTATTTCATTATATCACTGAAAAATTTAAATCTCAATAAAAATATATTAAAAAATAAACCCTCCACTGCCTCCCCATGACCTCCGTGACCCCTGCCTCCCTGTTATGGATCTTTGTCAGTGTCCGACTCCGATCCTTTCTCTGATGTTCCAGAGGTCAATGCTTCATTTCGAGGGCAAAATCCTGATTAGGCATTGTTTATGTTTGTCCTCAGCCTATTGGAACTTTTGCCTGCCTTCCTAAGCTTTTCATCAACCTCTGAGGCATCAGGAGGAGGCAATGTGGACGGATTAGTAATGTTAAACTGTGTATAAACAAAGTCTAGGACAGTGGCGTAACTATAGAGAAAACAGACCCCTCGTCTGTGGAGGATGGGGCCTGGGGAACAGAGGGGCCCAGACCAAAGTGTCCGCTTCCTCTAGTTCTAAAGAATCCCTCCATCCCTAGCCACTTTGCCTACCTTTGAGTGGGGGCTCTGGGGAGGGATGATGCAGGGAGGCAATAGAATTTGCCAGCGGGGGGCAGGCATAGATTGACAGGGGACGGGTAGGGATTGCTGTGTGCCAGGCCCTTCTAAAGATTTCTTTTACGTGGGGGGGGACCTGTTCCAATGTGAGCAATGGAGCCATAAATCATACCTATTCATGAGCTGCCACCCAAAGTTCTATTTGTAGAGAACTTTATGTATTATCGCATAAAGGACATTTCATCTCCTAGTGTTGCTGGTCCCTTTGTGAGCAAGTTACTTAAAGCTCCACCGTCCATGACATTGTTTGGTAACTTGTCTGCATACCACTGTTCCATAAGTCACGTGATATTAATTGTCTTTTTTCCAGCTGGATAAACGTAGGCTGTCTCTGGCTGCAGAAGGCCAGGTGAAATATTGCTCCACCATACATAAAATCACTGCTAAGTTTACACGCGGCTGCTGAAACACCGCATGGGCTCTTCACCTGGGGATGAATTGCTTTACTGTAATCTTAATTTGCAGCGCTTCTCAATGCACAATGCTGATGTACTTATAATTTAATTAATTGTTGCTATGATTTATGTCACACTTGTGGTGATGGAGCACTTCCCCCGATGGATTTATAGGGTTAGACACCAGCACATCATATCTGGAGAAGGTGGCGTTGGACCTGTGTATCATTCTCTTTACTTATATTATAGTTACAAGGTTCTCATTTACCGAGGGGCAGTAGCTTCATTACTAGCCCCATACAGCGAGGATTCTTATGGCAGTACATTGTTTTCCAAGCACAACATGGCTACTGCAAACAGGTCATGTGGAAAGTTTGTCATGATTTCATGGATTGTGCACTGCCTCTCCAAGAATATATTTCAGTTTGGTTTTAAAAATGATCCATTCAGAGCTGGCAAGAAAAGGTGATGTCAACAATGTAAACAGTATGTTATCATGGCACTATAGATTCAACACAGACGACCCATGATTGTGCATCTAAGGCAACTAAGGAAGTTAATTTTCTTTCAGAATTGTTCTTATGTCAACAACCCCCTAGTCTGTTATACACAGGCCCCTTGACACTAGGCCATTCCTTCTTGTTGACCCTTGTAAGGAATGAGACTAAACCTGCAAGCTAAACCAAACCAAAAAATAAGGTGTAAGACTGCCTAATACTTATGTCTTCTCCTCTGATTTATCACAAAATAAGAAAAAAGATCTGGGAGCACATCGGATACTACTCAACCTTTGTGTGCTACTGCGTGAAGTGCTGCCCGGGGCACCACAAAGGAAGAATTCTCAATACAAATTTAAAATCCAGTCTTTATTCGTCCATTCAAAAGCAGTATAGAATCACTTGCAAATTACAAAACCATGGGCTTAACACGTTTCTTAGCCCTACAACCACTTTCTCAAAAGCACGTCTGATGTAACATGGCTGGATATTGCTGTCTTCATTGGTTTAAAACAGATTATCCAGTCTTTTCTTTTGATGTAACACTGCTCAGGATATTTTAGTCTTCTCTGGTGATGTAAGAGCCAAGTAGTCCAGTCTTTTTCCTTGATTTAATACTGTCAAACATAGCAGTTTTCTCTGCTGATGTAGTGGCAATAAATACTTAGAAATCATACAATCTCATTAATTGAAAATGACCAGATATGCCTGCCTCTTCTACAATGATGAAGCACTTAATAAAATAATTTGCCCTTCTTCAATAATGTAGGACTGGCAAATTTCTCCAATGATTTGCAGCTCTTACCCAAGTCTTCTTCAGTGATGTAAAACTTAACAGATAATCAAGTCGTCTCCAATAATGTAGCACTGCCAAATATTCCAGCTCTCTCCTATAATGTAGCGTTGCCAAATACTCGCGTTTTATTCAGTGATTTAAAACTGCCAGATACACCAGTCTTCTCCAATAATGTAGCACTGCCATATATTCTAGCCTTCTCCTATAATGTAGCGATGCCAAATAGTCACATTTTCTTCAGTGATGTAATACTGACAGATACTCCAGTCTTCTCCAATAATGTTAGCACTGCCATATATTCTAGTCTTCTCCAATAATGTAGCAATGCCGAATACTCACATTTCCTTCAGTGATGTAAAACTGCCAGATACTCCAGTCTTCTCCGGTGATGTAGCGAAATATTTGTCTTCTTCTGCCAGATTCTCCAATCTTTACCACTGATATACAGTAACACTCTAGTTTTCTCCATTAGTGTGACAAATATTCCAGGCTTCCAAAATTTACATTTCCATTAAATTCTGCTTATCTGCCAGTGCTTATTAAACATCCAATATGTATGATTTCCAAACTCTTTGATGCCTTCATAAACCAGTCCTTACAGATCTCCATTTTTCTCAAATGACTGCAGGAGAGAGTTCTGTCTGTCAGAATGAACAACTCGTGCTGCTATTCTCCTGCACTTTCCTAAGGAGGTTCCTAAGAGCTGGTGTTGAGCAGCTATGCACAATGTGATAATTCACCTGTTACTCATTGCCGCATGATAACACCATTGCGCTTTTAGTCCAAAAAGTTCCAATAATTAAGTCACAATAATAATAAATTCACCTTTACAAAAATTCTGTATTAATGTGAATTTGGAATTAATAGATAATATCCCATATCCTTTGGGCGTAGCATGCCTCATGTTGCTTTGCCCACTAACTGCCTACATATAGATTTGCCCTAATCTGTTTATGTGGCTGCTGTCCCTAATTTGTTTTATTGTGTGCTTTTTTGACACAGGACATGGATCTGTCTTCAGGAATGTCACTGGTAAATATCATGTTACTTCAACTGTTAATCTGTAATTGCTTTGTTTTGCAAATTCCCAGTTTATAAAACAGGTTACAGAATAATCTTAATGGTACAAACAATAGCTGTGGGTATCAGGTTGAGAGTTTACCTATACAATACACCCTCATTTTATGTTTTTCAGGGAACCAGAATCCAGGAAAATGTAAAATCAGGGAAATGTATTATGCATAATATATACTGTAGGTGGGACCACAAAAAAGACTATGAAAAATGAAGGAAAACTTAAAATCAGGGGATGTAAAATTAAGGTTCTACTGTACTGATTAATCCCTTAGTAGTTTAAGTAAACTCAAGGGCCAGCAATGCCCACAGTGTAAGCTTGCTGGAGCAAAGCCATATACTCCAATTTGATCAAAGTAGTCTAATTTTCAAAAATGATTTCCTCTTTCCCCATAATAATAAAATAGTACATTGTACATCATCCCAACTAAAATATAATTAATCCTTATTAGGGTCAAAACAATCCTATTGGGATTAATGTTTAAGTGATTTTTCTTAGTCTTTAAAGCAAGGAGATCCAAATTAAGGAAAGACCCCTTATCCTGAAAACCCCCAGTATTTTGGATAACGGTCCCATACCTGTACCATGATGATTTAACAAATTATTGCATAGCGCATATAATCAGGCTTTTCCTTCTATTTATAATAAACAATAAGGTATGTGAAAAGAGCACTATCAAGGCTGCCCATGGTCCTCTTGGATTCTGCACCAGCACTCATACTGTAAGCCAAAACATACAATAAAGATTCAATATCTGAATGCAATAAGAGAATAACTTTGTATATGCAGTTACAGTCAGATATTTTATTGGACAAGTTCAACCCCTTCATCCAATTAGACTGTTTCTCATTCCTACTACATGCAGAATAGAAAGCCCAACCACCATGCATTTAGTGTTTTCACGGATTATTACTGGTGCAGGAACCAATATTCCTGGGAGTACAGCAGAAGATACATAATGTTTGCATGTTGATTTTATTTTCATGGGGGACCAGACAGAACTCCAGAAGTTTTGGTTATTGATGCAGATAGAGTCTTCTGATTCTCCTCTGCTTAGTTATACTGTTTAGTGTGATAGGGGTGATAGAACTGAGCAGAGAAGCATTAGGAGACCAGGACAGATCAGCAGAAGACAATATTTCTTTCCGACAATCTCCTCTCTGTTTTCCTATTAGAAACCTGGGGACTCTCTCTCTGTGTCTGGTGAGCTCTCTACTTCCACCATATCCGACAGTGATGGTGTCTACGACAGCCGGCAGGGCCAGTGGCTTCGCAGGAGGCGCCTCGATGGAGCACTAAACAGAGTGCCTGTCGGCTTCTACCAGAAAGTTTGGCTAATCCTGCAAAAGGTGGAGGTTATTAAACTGTACAAAAATGTGCCATGCTGTGTGTACACTTATTTTCTCATGTTACCATTGTTGCTGTTTTTTTCTTTTATTTATCATCAGTGCCATGGATTGTCTGTGGAAGGTTTTGTTTTACCATCATCCAGCACCCGTGAGGTGAGCACTCCTCAAACCACCAACACTTGGATATATGGCATTTCCATCAATGTGTTTTGTTTCTTTCTAAAAGTTACTTTTGTTTTACATACAGTGCGTAGGCATCTCATCCCCTATATCAGTGATCCCCAACCAGTAGCTCGTGAGCAACATGTTGCTCTCCAACCCCTTGGATGTTGCTCCCAGTGGCATCAAAGCAGGTGCTTATTTTTGAATTTTAGGCTTGGAGGCAAGTTTTGGTTGTATAAAAACAGTTGTACTGCCAAACAGAGCCTCAATGTGGGTTGACAATACGCATAGGGGCTACTAAATGGCCAATCACAGCCCCTATTTGGCACCCCAGGAACATTTTTCATGCTAGTGTTGCTCCCCAACTCCTTTTACTTTTGAATGTTGCTCACGGGTTCTAAAGGTTGGGGATCCCTGCCCTATATTTTATATTGTTTTCTCACAATAATTATTGGTCACATGACAGGTCTACCAGAAATGCAACCCTGTTCTCTATTATTGGAGTGCTTAATTTTTATTAAAAAAAAAATATTCCTGTCCTTCC